>NW_020653736.1:3494024-3537982 GCF_003589595.1 Hyposmocoma kahamanoa | reverse complement strand
GCACGCACGCACGCACGCACGCACGCACGCACTCACGCACGCACGCACGCTCGCACGCACGCACTCCTGGCAAGGGTATCGAACCCGGGACCATTGCGTGGCAGTCCGGCATCGTAACCGTTCGGCCACGGAGGCAGTTAGTCAGGCAGTAGAAAGACTGATCATATGTCCATAATACAGATATTGTATTGATTTTGTGCGTAGGTACTTGTTACTTTATTGTTATAAATAATGTTAATGAAGTAACAGGCATTTAGATACAGTGATGACACTTCGACTCTGGCTACCGAGCTGAATAAAACTATGTGATTCTAGTGTAATGTTTGAATTCGTTTTCACGGACATATTACCCGCAGGCAAACGTATATATTATAACTCAGGCAAACTTCGCAATTACGATCAACACTCTTACAACACAATAATAAGCTACAACAATATTTTAAATAGAAAACCACCCTGAGACTCAGACATATTAACTAAAAATAACGGATAACTCACGTATTTAAGTCAAATTTTTACTCGACATGTTTCGAACCATTTCGTGGTCTTAATCATGAGATAAAATTGGACACTTGTTACGCCGAAGTTATAGCATCAAGACGATTTTCCGCCCTCACATGCAACTTACACAGTTGGTGCGTTCACCGAAGGGTAAGGAGCCATTGAATGTTCCCGGTGTATATACGATTCCCTGCTCCTGTGGCAAGAGTTACATAGGAGAGACCGGCCGTACCGTATCCACACGACTAACGGAACACATACGTAGTATTAAGAACCGGGACAATCGGGGCTCTGCAGTGATGGAACATTCATTGGATTCGGACTCGACGCACTATATTCGTTTTGATAAAACGTCCGTACTGGCGAGAGAAAAGCATTTCATTCCGCGGAAAGTACGTGAAGCTATCGAGATTGGTCGTCATTCGAATTTCAATCATGATAGTGGATGGTCAGTACCCCCGGCTGGAAAACAGTGTTAGGTACTACATCAATGATTAGTGTAGACGAGACTTTAGAAAGTGACGTTGTTAAACGAGGTACTGAGGTGCCGTACTGAGTGATCGGGCTGCCTGGGCTTTGGCGGGCCACGAATTGGCTCGAAACATGTCGAGCATAAATTCGACTTAAATACGTGAGTTATCAGTTATTTTTAGTTAACATAACAACAATATTGATTGATTATTATTTCATCACAGTTTGTATTCAAAATATTGCTCAAAGAACATTTGCTAAATCTTTTACTCGTTTGTTTAATTTTAATCAAAACTCTTAATTAAACCTTCTTTTATAATTTTGTCAAGGGAAATATATACGCGTTCCTAATTTATCATATTAATTTCAATTCAATCATATTGTAATTATTTTGTAATGTAATGTGTTTGTGTGTGTGTTATTTTATTATTATTTTATTTTCGTGCCGCATGTATACTGTTACAAGGTCCACTGAAAATCAGCGTCTTATTACTTTCAGTGAAACGACATTAAGCTGAGTGGATGACCGTAATAGCACAGCGCACACTCTATTATTCCAATTTTAGTATGTACTTTATTTATTTAGTGAATAAGTCGGATTATTTATTATTAAATCTTGTATAATTGTAATGTATTACGTGTCAAATCATGTGGGCCGTGTTCTGGATAAATGAGTTAACCCACAAAATGACAGTTTCGAGATATTGAGCATTAAAAATGATAGTTTCGAGATATTGAGCATTAAAGAGAAGAGCCATTTAATTAATGAAGTTTACAGGACAATTATACAGTTGTCCAAAACTCAACGATAATCCGGGAACAAGATGTTGCCTAGTTTGTAACAACCCAGAAAAAAGTATTTAAAAGGTCGGGAGTCATTTTCTTTTTTTATGATGTAAGAACTTTAATGAAAAATGTTGAAAATGTACGACTTACACACCATTTTTATTATATATACAATTACAAATTTGCTAATTTTGCTTTTCTAGTTTTTGTAACGGTAACCCAAATAGCCAAGTTATTGAACACAATGCCAACCAAAGCCCCGAATTGCTAAAGTTTCAGCACAAAAAAATATTGTATTTAATTTTTTCTTGAAATTTTTAGCAGATTTTTTTTTCAAGGTAACTTTAACACTCCATACTGCAAAAAAAAATTTACCTACACTACCATGGCAACTGCTTACAAAAGTTGGCGCAACTAATCAATATTCTAAAATGGTATAAAAACCTTCTACGTCATGCTTCTTGGAAAAAAAATAACTTGGTTTTTCTAAAAAGTGGCCAATTTAAAAAGGGTTACCTTTTCTAAGTGAAAATGGCTTTCAGTGCCTCTATGGTTATTTTAGGTTTCATATCCATGTAGTCGGAGTTAAACTGACTGGTAAAAATGGTAAGTATGATTGAGTGAGGCAAACAGTCTCAAAATTCCACATTTCTCGACAGATATAGGAATTTAAATAAAGCTAATTAATAAATTATTATAATTTTATTACAAACTACCGCAAGTGTTCGAACTGTTTTCCACCGGCATCAATACATGCACAGCAACGCCTTAAAAATGACCTTTTCACCAATCGTGCATATCGTCGTAAATTTATCTATTGTCAGCTTCCGTGATTATTCGTCGTAATTCGGCAACGTTTAATATCGGTTTTGCATAAACTTTTTCTTTCAGACAACTCCAGTAAAAAAAGTTCAGGGGTTACAAATTTGGAGAAGTTTCAAAGCTTCTTCTGTCACACCCAATACTCGTTACCGTACATTAGGGTTGGAACGCGCACATTCGTGACACGTTCTAGCTACCTATAAAGAAGAGCTCCATTTATCTGATTTCGACTATTACTTTTCGTTCAATATCATCACACTAACCATCTGTTATCAATATAACCGCGGTCGTGGTGCTGGTGATCTTCTTGTGTATCTCACGCATCAATGAGCAGTTGCCATCGAGAGCAAGGGGGAAGCAATGGCCGTGAGCTTAGACATCGCTAAGGCTTTTGATCGAGTCTGGCACAAGGCACTTCTATCGAAGCTACCATCTTACGGGCTTCCAAAAGGGCTGTGCTCTCGGATCGCCAGCTTCCTGTCTGAGCGGAGCTAAAAAGTCGCTGTGGACGGATTGTGCTCGAACACCATGCTCATTAACGCCGACGTTCCGCAAGGATCTGTGCCATCGCCCACCTTGTTCATCCCGCATATCAATGATATGTTATTAACTTGTAACATTCATTGCTATACGGATGACAGTACCAGTGATGCCTATTATACAGGTTGCACAAACATGCCCAGCAAGTGGAACACACCAAATTGCAACTTGTGTCCAAAATCGAGACCTCTTTGGAGCAGGTCTCAGAATGGGGTCGACAGAATCTTCAAAAATTTAACCACGCAAAGACACAAGTGTGCGCGTTCACCGCTAAGAAATCTCCATTTGTAATAGCGCCAAAGTTCCAGAACACTATCCTTACCATCTCTAAGAGTGTTGGGATACTTGGAACTCGACTTCACGGACGAAGTACAGTTCCGGGGTCATTTGGAGAGCAAAGCCAAACTGGCTTCAAAAAACCTCGGAGTGCTCAATAGAGCGAAGCAGTACCGACTTTTATTGTATAAAACACAAGTACGGCCCCATATGGAGTATGGCAGGAGATCCCAAATACCAGCTTGACCCACTTGACTCCGTTCAACGTAGGGCTGTTCGTATTGTCGATGATCACAAACTCGCAGACGGTATGGAGACCCTTAGCGTATGGAGAGACGTTGGCTCTCTGTGCGTGTTTTACCGTCTTTACAATGGGGAGTGCTCTGAGGAACTTATCGATGGTGTCACCACACCATCTCGTTGCCACCATGGCACCTCCCGCCAAAGGAGTAGAGTCCATCCCGAGCACATCCCCACCTCGAACTTTCTCGAACCTGGACGTGGAATGATCTTTCTCCAGTAGTATTTCCTTTGCGCTATGACATGGGGTTCTTCAAAAAGCGTGTTTACTGGGCTTGCAAAGGCTGGTAACGCATAGGCAGCTCATCTGATTTTGCAAATGTCCTTGGGCGACAACGACCACTTCCCCTCAAGTGGCTCGTCTGCTCGTTTGCCTCCTTCTTTACATAAAAAATAAATTTATATATATACTACCCAGCCAGCTACACAATTCTTTCACCTTCTCAATCTTCAATCTTGTCCCCATTTTTCCACTTTTATCCCTTCCTCTTACTCACATTCGCCTTCATTCCTTTTCTTTCAGATTGAAATAAACCAATTAAGCTTCAGTTTTCGCAATAAATATCTCGAAAGGTTATACTCGCTCTTAGCCAAATTCTTATTTTAACAGTAAAAAGTTTATTCTAATCACCCAATCCTCAGTTTCCGAATCTATATCATTTTCCACTTCATATCATTTATATCATCGACAAAATTTAAAGTATTTACATTTTTCAAAAAAGTTGTATGTGAATCGTTTCAAACCATGTTGAAAGGTATGTGTTGTCATTCGCGTTTATGGTTTAACCACACATAACAAATTTTTGCGAAATTCGCCTATGAGACGAACCAGATTTTGTGAAAACAATTTTTTGATTTAACAATTACGAATATTTTTAAAAAATACTTACATTAGTGAAAAGAACATCAAACTTTATATTACAAGGTATAAAACTGCATTCATAACTCATTTTACGATTTTCTGTGGGTTAACACATTTATGCAGAACGCCAACCATATAATGTGTGTAAATTTGTAACGAATAAACAATTTTTTTGTTTCTTATTGATGCCCAATATGACGCCATACATGGCCTATCACGAGCAACTTATATAGCATGAGACTGTCGTGCCACACTTACCAACATTAAACGTCACCTTACAGTGCTTGAATCTCTAGAAGAGCATATAAAGGAAAACCAATTCCGGGTAGAAGTGCGATGAGAATTCCCTGGAAAAATATTTATGAACTTCATCTTCTTACTGAAGACAAGAGCATCCGTGCCATTCGTACCTGACTCACAGAATTAAAATAGCTATGAAATTGTCACAAAGAGAGGTAACTCCAAGCACCCCTCAATATGATCTAAGCGCAAGGGCCCATGAAATTTTGAAGTTGAACTTTTGTTCAGAGAGGCAGAACACTCAATAGAAAATAGCCGTCAACAAAATAGACAGCCAGCAACGAAAGGCAGAAAAACCTGCTTCTACTTTAACGCAGATTGTCAAAGAACAGGAACCTTCACATAACTGTGAACCAACTACACCTGATAAAATAATCCAAAGAATCATTCCTCAAGTAGAATCTCGTATGGATGTTATCTGTATTAAATGTTTTGAATTCAATTGAATTGAATATGCCCCTGTTAGAAAAAGCAGGAGATACCGTACTAACTGAAGACGAAGAGAATAATAGAAACCTGACGTCACTGCAGATGACCGAGTAATTGACCAATGCATGACCGAAACTAGAAGTCTCGGTCATGCATTCGAAGTCGAAATAAAAAAACTGTAGTATAGACTAAACGAGCCGGTCTCCATATCGCTTATTTGGTGCTACATTGATGTAATTGTAATTTTGGCAAATTTGGATAAAGGATGTTAATATGTAATTAATTAAGTCTTAATTCAATTATGCCAAAATTGCAATTAAGTCAATGTTGCACTAAATGAGCGATATTGTCAAACCCATGGAATTAATAAGTACTTCGTACAACTGGAAAGCTCACTGCAATTATTTTGACATATCAAAATGAACGTTAAATGAATAGCAATAAAATACTTTTTAAATAACCAATATCTCCTTAGAGATCTGAGCTCAAGTGAGACATCTTCTTTCTTGGTGTGTCCCTTTCGCACAATTGCCATGTGAGACATTTGATACAATACGGTAGTTGACTATAAAAAAAAATTGGCATAAAAACAATACGTCATTTTGTCCATGAATATTATAAGATGTTTGTAAATAATACCATACCAACTATGAATGCAATAGGTCGCAAATAAATCAAAGTCTTTATATTATTTCACGATATTTAAATATTATTGGAAAGTTTTATTTGTTTTACATTAGGCAACACTAAAATAATATGGCGTCATCTCTGTTTGTTATTACCACAGGTTATTACAGCAACCTCATGTGTTATAATGCTTACCGAGCTGAAAAAGTGCTTTTAATAGTGTATTAGATTGGAAAATGGTGAACAATATATGTGCTGTGAGTGGGTGTGAGAAAGAATCTTATCCTGGTTGTGGATTATCTTTTCACAGGTAAGTTTGACATCGGTTGGAACTAAGGTGACTACACTTTATCGAGACTTGAATGCCTATTATTGACTAACTTAACTATGAACTAAACTTATTATATAGCTAAATACGTTGGAAATTAACTAGGTTGAAGATGTTACATAGGACAGAGAGTCAAGTTGAGGGCCGCCATGTCTTCTTTGTGTGATAATTATTTTGCTTATATGTAGGTATATTACAATTTTCCCTGTCATTAACGAATAAGCATGTGGAAGCTCTTATATGGGTATTCCTTTAATATTTTTATTGGTTACTAGTCATACATCAAGAACTGCACAGTGTTGATAAAAACCGCCCAATTCCATGTACGATTACTACAATTATAAAATAATATCTGGTTTTTTACATTTTCAGTTTGCCTTTGGATTTAGATTTAAAGAAGAAATGGTTAGAGGTGATACCTGGGAACTTGGGTAAAAGCTCTGTGGTTTGTTCACTTCATTTCAAACCTGAAGATTACCGAACAGAGGCTCGGAAAAGGTTGAAACCTGGAGTGATTCCTTCTATCTTTCCAAAGGTATAATAACAAAGTACTTAAATAAACAACATTGTATCCCAATAAATTAGTTACTGAACAACAATTGCTATTATTTGGAAATTACTCATTTTCAAGTTGTTTCGTTACAGATTTTTTCCGAAAACATAAAAATAAATGTGTTAAGCGTTATACGCCTGACTGCTTCAGAAAACGAAGAACCTGGATGTTCTAAAAGTCCTCCATGTAAGAAGATAAAACTTGATGTCAATACACAGACATCAACAGTGCCTGCTACACCAAGGAAAATAAAATTAAAGCGTGAGGTGAAAAATTTGAAACAGAAAATCAAAAGAAGAGACATGAAGATTAATAATCTAAAGTCACTTTTAGCAATTTTAAAAGAAAAGTGTATAAATTATGAAGAGGTACAATCTGTCATATCAAATTGTTTCCCAAATATTCATCAGCAAATGAACAAAAAAAAATCTGACAAAGGCATGAGATTTAGTGATGATCTAAAATCTTTTGCTTTGACTTTATATTTTTATTCGGCAAGGGCATATTGCTATTTGAGAAATTTTGTTAGCATTCCGCATCCTTCTACTCTTAGAAGACTTTTAGCTTCACATAACTGTAATGTGGGGTTCATATCAGAGGTTTTAATTTACCTAAAAGATGCTGCAAAAGAAAACGTAAACCTGCAGAATCTTGCACTAGTTTTTGATGCAATGTCAATTAGATCTGAAATAAAATATGACCAAAAAAGTGATAAATATTGGGGTTATGTGGATTATGGTGGCATATTGGTTAATGATTCAGAAACCTTGGCAACAGAAGTTTTGATCTTTCAAATAGTTTCATTTACTACAAAATTTAAAATCCCAATCGCTTATTTTTTGATAAATAAAATTTCTGCCCATATTCAGGCTGAATTACTTCTAGCTGCCATCAGATATTTAGGAGATATAAATATCAACGTCAGATCTTTAACTTGTGATGGAACTGTAACTAATATCAAGTCATACGAACTATTGGGTTGTGATTTTTCATTAGAAAATATGAAAACGTATTTTAAGCATCCTCAAAAAGATTCCAGAGTATACTGTCTATTGGACCCACCACACATGATCAAACTTTCGCGGAATGTTTTTGCCGAAACAAATATGAGTTCTGAAAAAGGAGAAATTAATTTTGGATTTGTTAAAAAATTACATAATCTCCAGGATCAAGAAGGTTTAAAGTTAGCCAATAAATTATCTGGTACCCATGTTAATTTTTATGGTAAAAAAATGAATGTTAGGCTTGCCGTCCAAGTTTTAAGTTCATCCGTGGCAGATTCAATGGATTTTTTAAGATGCAGTGGTGATTCAAGCTTTGCAGGTAGTGAAGCGACGCCGACGGTGGAATATATAAGAATATTAGATCGAATATTTGATTTGTTTAATTGCAAACAACCTTTTGGTAAAGGATTTAAATCTCCGATGCGTATAGACAATATGCATGTGTGGACGAATATTTTGAATGAGACAAGAGAATATCTATGCAAACTTAAAATTGATGGTTGTCCAATGTTGCAGCACCGTCGCAAGACACCATGTCTCGGCTTAATAATCGACACATTTAGTTTTTCTCAACTTGCATTAGATTTGCTTCAAAAGGGTATATTAAAATATTTTCTTACATACAAATGCTCACAAGATCATTTAGAAATGTTCTTTTCTTGCCTGAGAGCATCGGGCGGTCATAATGATAACCCAAGTGCTTTGCAAGTCAAATATGCCTTAAGAAAATTACTGTTCCGTAACAGCGTCACTCCTAGTGTGAACGCCAATTCATTTGACGCAGATTTTGAAACGTCACCAGTTTTAGAATTCATATCAAATCGGCATGGATGCAATTCAGTATTTACAATAGACACAAACGAGGAAGAACAAACTGAATGGCTCCTTAATATCATTAATGGTGTAAGTCTGTCTGAATACAAAAACAATATTTTATATTATACATCCGGTTTCATTGTAAAAAAGTTTTTTGAGAAAAGTAACTGTGAAGATTGCAATGCTGTGCTGGTAAGCAAAGAATTTCAGATCAGTAAAGAGCATGGCTATGCTATTGATTTAAATAATCATTCCGCTTTTACCATGTTCATAGATAGAGGTGGCTTGAAATATGCATCAAAATTCGTATTTCTTATTGTTCAATACACGGAAAAAGTGTTTATAACATTGGCAAAAGATTCTCTGTTGGAAACCAACAAGCATAAAATTATGATTCTGATTCAGCAGCACTTTTTTGATAAATTAAATTCAATGATTGTTCCGCCACATCCAGTTAATTCTTTCAACTGTGAAATCAGACATGAGATTATACTTTTAAAATTCATTGCTAACAAATATCTCACAATGAGAATGTCAAGTTATGGCAAAGATAAAACACTCAAGGTCATCGGCACATCTCGCGCTACTTTGCGCCACAAATTGCACAAAACAATTTTGTTCAGTAATGTTTAATTTTAATAACGTCAAAAATAATAAATATAATATTTACTTGACTAGTGTTTTATTTAAGATAAGTATGCCTATTCTTTTTTTATAGGAGAGCACAAAGTTTAGATCGCGAGAGTGGTGTGCGCTAGTGCATTTATTTTTGATTTTCTTTAGATAGAAACACAATTCTCAAAGAGTTGACTCCGATGGCCACAACTCTCACGGCTCTTCCTTTAAAAAACAAAGCATAATTATAATTACCTACCTATTTTAACAAATTACTGTGGTAATACGACACTAATTATTGTTGAGATTAATAAGATTTTTGTTCTGTTTGATTTTAATTAATTATTATTTGAATACCATTACCATATGTTAACAGGCATTTTTTTTGTACGTCAACAGCAGGTCAAGCTATACATTGATGGACCGTATTCCGTTGCACTGAGGGCGATATTCGAACAAAAATGTGAAGTCTGACGTGCCGTTGACTGTACATACCATGTCTTCGTTGTCATTGAGCCATTTTCTTTCAAATATGTCCAATGATATCCATGTAAGAATTGTTACACTAGTCAGAAAGAGACGGACCAAGATTTATGACTTCTCGCTCGGCGCACGCTTCAATACACAGTAAGCCTTCCAGTTGTACGAAGTACTTATTAATTCCATGGTCAAACCTTCCCTCGTCGTAACTTTCGGGAACTTTAATGAAATCGGGTAAGTTTCTGAATGAATTTTAATAATGGAAATGATGGCAGCCACGTTATGCATACAATTATGATGAGTTTTTAATGTTGACGGTGACACTATTGAAACGTTCTGATTTCACACGTGCCGGTCGAGAGAGCGGGAGATTCAAGGTGAGGAGAAGTGCCGAACGAACTGGGAGGAGCAACATTGAACATTAGGATCATGCAAGTCCAAACCAGTATTACCAAAAGGTTATTTTTTAGATATGTCAAGATAAAAATTTGTAATGGGCTTCCTTTTTATCAGATCCAGAAGTACGTCCAAAAATAATAACTCCCAACTCAACGTCAGCTATTTTAAAGCTGAACTGAAAGAAATATCTCTGAAAGAACTCGAGATGCAAGACTAGAATTACCAATATAATAGAATATCAAACTTCATCTGACCCCATAGCATCGCTACGCATGATAGTCGCGACGCGCGCGATAAAATTGGAATAAGCGCGCGCTATTGGATATCTAAATTAGATCTGATTGAGACAGCCAATAGTGCGCGATTATGTCAATTTCATCGCGCGCGTCGCGACTATCATGCGTAGCCATGCTACGGGGGCATAAGCAGTAAACGAATATGGCAAAAGAGCGGTTACCGGCGGTTGTTGGAGCGCTGGTGCTGTCTTGCTCCGCCGCGGACGTACGTTTTGTGCGCGTGTTTCGTGTCGCGATCGGGGACTGCAGCGCCGAAGCGATCGGCCTTGTTCGCGGGCGGCGCCGCGCTCAACGGCGACTGCGGCGGCGCATTGCTACCACGCGGCGTGCCATTGGCTCGTTCCGGCGGCGCTGAGCCCGCCTGCACCTGCGGTTGCGGCTGAGGCTCGCTCATATTCACCTGCAATATGTACATATTTTCATCTCAAATTAAATGGGTACCTCTTTATTTCACAAGTAAGCAAATTATGCTTGACTTGTAACATTTATTACTCTCTAATACTTATTCATAAGGCGAATTCCCCTGAAAAAAATGAGCCAGAAATTCTAGGTGTAGCTCTTTGTAAATGGACATTAGTTCATACTTTAGCTGCAGAAGACTTCTTGTGAAAGAGTTCGTCCAGGGTAGTACTGCCACCTTGCCCATTTCTGCCGCCAAGCAGTAATGTCAACATTACTGTGTTCCTGTTTTGAAGGGAAGGTGCTGGTGAAATTACGAGCACATGGGACTTGTCACCTTATGTCTCAGGGTGACAGGCGCAGTGGCAGTGCCCCTCAGATCTTTGCGATAAAAAAAAATTTATTGGCACTGCAACCATTTATAAAAAAAAAACTATAATGAAAGAAAATGTTATACTAGATATTAATATATACATTTTTTAATAATAATAATGCACACACTCAACATAGCTACGCACTAGGGAAACCCTGTGTCGCGGGTGCCATGGACACACACATAGACAACCACAAATTACACCCAAACTCATGAGATAAATGAATGTAGATCATACAAATATTTCGCCCGGCCCGAGAATCGAACCTGGGACCTCTGCGTGGCAGTCCGGCGGTAACCGTTCGGCCACGGAGGCAGTCAAATAAAAAATATTATATACATATATAGGATATTATATACAGCTTCAGCAGAGTTTTAAATCTCAAAGATCTGAGGGGCACTGCCACTGCGCCCGTCACTATGAGACATAACTTGACAAGTCCTATGTGCTTGAAATCTTGGAAACAGCCAATTTTTAATATCCACCAAAATCTAATAATAGAATACAAACATTGCGCCTTAAATGTATTCATGACTTTGTGAAGGTGCCTGGGAAGAATATTCAGTTAATTTTTATTAATAGTTTAATTTTTTTTTTTTTTTTTTTTTTTTTTATTGCCTACCACTATTTGAAACGAAAAAATTACAATTTACTTAACATAAACTTTGATCTAACAAATGGAGGTATACAAACATAAATTACATTTTTTAAATCTGCTATAGGGCAAGCGTAAGAATGTTAATTCCTTTAAATTATCTATCAGATACACTCTGGGTATACACAATAAAAGTATTGTAAATTATTATTATTATTTCCTTAATAGCGGCCACTAGGCTTGGGCCAATGTCAGTTTCAAGGAATGCAGTCAATTCTTTTCAGTGGTTTATGACCCCAATGACAAATGACCACATCTTCAAATAACCACAGTTCTTGGATTGACCACTTCTTGAATTGACTTCTTGAAATGACCATTTTATTTTTAATTATAAATTGGTTTTTTATAAACATAATTAAAAATGAAATATAATATAAAAAAATATCTGTAAACATAATTATTTAAAATAAATGTCTGGGCATGATCTTAAATTAGCGAAAGGGTCTAAAATAAAATGGTCATTTCCAGAAGTAGTCAATTCTAGAAGCGGTCAATTCAAGAAGTGGTCAATTGAAGAAATGGTCAATTTCAGAAGTGGTCCTTTTTAATCGTGTTGTTTCTCATTGTGGTCCTAAACCGCCTAAAGGGGTCAATTACCCTAAAAGTGTTTTTGACAATAATTCTATTAATATTGATAGCATTCCCAGAAAGCATAATGCAATCAATTTTTTTATCACACACTACAGCAGAGCCTTATTTATTTATTGCCCATATTGCAATTTGAAATCTGAAGTTGTATCTAAAAATACAACTGGACTCATTTCATTGTCCATCCAAATGTTGTTTTATCACACTCCTCCTCTGTTAAACATGATACATAACACAAAAAATACATGCACTTATTGCAACTACACCCCTGCAGTCACCTGCAGTGTAATAAAATAATAAGAAATGGGTACATTTGTTGTTGTCCTGCTTTATGGCATTGCTGATTGTGTGCTCTTATCTATTCTGTATAGCCTTAAAGGGCCTTAGCAGACAGTAAGAATGGTTATTTAAGACATTTATGTGTGTAACCTGTTCATTGAAGAGCATGCAGAATTCGCCTATCTTCTGCAGGTCACCGGACTTCCCAGAGTATAGTGTGAGCGCTGTTCGCCAGAGGGCAGCGTATCCACGAGTGAGGCGCACGATGTCGCCCGGCGTCAGCAGCGCGCCGGGGGCGTCCCACACCGACAGGTTAACGCACGCCGACCCGTCCGCAACGCGCAAAGTTCGCACCTCGCGAGCCTCCTTTGTCAACGTCGGCGGACCCACCTCCAGTACGATGAACACTGCGTTTATGTTCTTCATCCCCGGTTTCAGATCTTTGATTTGCACGTACTCCATGTTGTTCCCGCTCATGCTGTCCATAAAAGTCAGTTCTGTATGACTTCTACAAGTATTAAAAACACCATCATTGTATTTACAAGAGATTGAATAAAACCAAGATAACATTAGTTTATCATTTTATAAACCGGTGTATGGTCACATACCTACTACTAAATTTGGACCTATATCCTTCTAATATGTGGACCTAAATTGATAAATTGACTATGACTGTCAAACTATTGCAATGTTTGTGTATCTTCTCTCCTTTTCACATAGCGGCGGTGCCCTTGCATATTTGCGATGTTTGTTAAATAAAACAAAAAATGTATACGTCACGTGAATACTATGCGACAACACACGTCCGTTTTTTCCATCCGATAGTCGGATCCGATAGTCTGATCGGAAGGCGCTCGTACCATATAATTATATGAACTCTGAATACACGTCCGATCCGATTATCAGGTTATCGGATTGGACGTGACACGTGGCGTCCGAGTCGGAAATAGCGTCCGATTTTGTTACCGATCCGATTGTCTGAATGCGTGTTCTCTATACTTTTGCGGAGAGACGAAATACACGTCCGATTCTTCCCTGCAGCGTTGCCAATGCAAATTATTCAAAATCCCCAAAAATCAAGATTATAAATTTGGGGAGAGCCAAGGTCATATTTCCCACATGTAATAATATTTATTAATTCTGAGTATTTATTATATTATTATTGTTATGCTTAAAAATATGTCAAATAATTAAGAAAGTCAAAATGTACCCATCTATTACATACACGTTATGCTATAATTAGAAATAAACTCAACAAGTGGAATTAAGTTTAAAGCATACTAATCAAACTTGACGAGTGGCAAGACGTGGTATTAAGGTCTATCCATACATGTCCGGGCCGTGCCCGAGAGGTGGACGGGCCGTGCTCCATCAGGGGTCAAAAAATATCGTTGCGGTTATTTTGTACGATCTCGTTCACACATGTCCGTATCTGGGCCGGCGCCGGGACGGGCCCGCAGTTCATACAAATTAGCACGCCCGTCCACGTCTCAGGCACGGCCCTGATGTGTGTGGATAGTCCTTTAAAATACCTACTGCTCGGCTTTGTTCAGAAACAACTGTATTCTTTTTTTCAAACCGGAACCGGTCAAAACGAGGAAGGGTCGCGCGTTCATCACGCACCGACTAACCATCATCATCCTATTTAAGAGCCAGGCTCTTGTCCGTGGCAGGCAATAGTAGTAATTTTACAATTCAAGACAAAGTGATTCTAATCCTACTGAATAATTTTATACATATAAGCGGTTTGCTAATAATTCTATATAAATGTTGCTATATAAGCAGCGCATGTGCGGTGTTGAAAAAAATATCAATATCGTTCATAAACAAATAAATTAAAAGTAGGGTTTTTATCAGTGATCATCAATATAACAAAAATATGATGAAATTCTAGAATTTTCCCCACATATCATGTTCCAAACAAAATTCCCAAACGAGTTGTTGATTCAAGAAAGCCCCTGTATTTGGGGAATTCCCCATAAATGGCAACACTGCAGTTAGTTCGGAAAAAGTCTGACATAAGAATCGGACGCCTATCGGACGTGTATTGAGTGAATCCGATCCGATAGTCGGATCCGACCATCACACACGAAATCGGACGTGTATTACCGCACGAAAAGACAACAGGCAACACGATCTCAGGTACCAAACTGTGTCAGTGTGAGTGTAACCACAGATACACTCGCAGACCACACTCGCTAATATACTAGATGTGGCTTAATTTTATAAATGTTATTTTATAAACTTTTTTTTAATACTTATTTTTCTCAAAATGTGTTTAATTTGTTTTTGATATATTCTTTTATCTTTTATAAATTTCTTAACTTGAGTTACGAGTCCTGGAACGAGTCAAGTCGAGTTAATTTTTTATGAACTCTAGCTAACTCGGTTCAGTACTCGCCGAGCCGAATACTATATTCATAATGCGCGTTGACTCTTTCATATTCAGTCGGCGGCCTTCAGAGCACGCTCTGGCGGCCAATAGTGACCAACACAACACAGTGTATTGTCGGTTCGAGTTCTACTCGCGACTCGCAATTGCTCTGTAAGACACCGAGTCAAGTTAATTCGAATTAGCAAGCACGTCAAATCGAGTAACTCGAATTGAAAAAATACAACTCATCCCATATACAATTCTCAAATAGCGAAACGAGTTAGCTCGAGTATGAAAAAAAAGTAGCCTGAGTTGACTCGTGGGAGTAACTCGAGTTAATTATCTCGAACTCGCCCATTGCTAGTTTTGACTTTCGAATATACTAAATTACTAAATCTATGCTGTTGAGTATTTTTAGAATTAAATGAAATGATGAATCATTTGAGTTGAAAGAGATTAAAATTGTATTCACATGGCAAGCACTACTAAGTTAGATTTGAGTTGAATCAGTTGAATTCTAAAAGTACTTTTTTGTGTTTGTTAATATTCGTAACCTAAATAAAATAATCTACGATAATACTGCAATTGCAATACTGTTTTGAAAAAGTTCAAAAATTTGCTCTGCCGTAGAATTTTATGTTAGAATTTGTGGACGAAAGTTTTGTTCACTGGCGTGAAATTTATTTGTATAGCGAACAAGATGTTCAACCAACTAGGCGGAGGGGGCGTTAACCCCAACAAAGACCTGGAAGTGACTTCCCCGCCGGAGGACACTGTATCGGCGCTTGAATTTTCGCCGCCGAGTGTGCCGCAGACTTTTCTAGTGGCGGGCAGCTGGGACTGCAGAGTTTGTACCGCGGCATTTACCGGCTTTTGCATGTTACAGTATACTTCTTATAGTAAATGTATTTGCGGACTCATGGAGCTGTATTTGTGGCAGGTGCGGTGCTGGGAGGTAGAAGGATCGGGCAAGACGGTGCCGAAGGCGGTGCAGGGCATGGACGGGCCCATTCTTGATGTTGCCTGGCATGATGTGAGTAGCACAAAATTTAATCAGTAATTACTGTTTCATCAGTAATTATAAAACATTGACTTGGTCTGTGTGATATGAGGTAATCCACTGACAGTAAATATACACACAATTTAAAAAAATTCAATTAGTTCTATAAATGAATACCCCCTACTATTACTTTTAGATATAGATGTATGCAAAGACGACACAGCTCTGGAATCCACACAAATTTGATTTAAAGTGTATTCCATAGCATTTAAGTTTATTTTGAAAAGAGCAATCCCTAGAGTTTCTTGCTCGTTCTTGTCAGCGAGGTCAGCTTAGTGAACGAGCAGTAGCTTAAATGTGACATTTTCAAGTGTAAATTTATTTTACCTATGGAATAAATGATCTTTGACTTTGGCTGTTTCTTTATCATCAACCTCAGTTGCCTAACAGTTTGCAGTGTAAGTGCTGGACAAGGAGGTCCCGGCTTCAAGTAGGACCAAATATTAGTTCTAGTGTGGGTGTTCTCGGTACAAAGAATTACCTAGTTTGAGACCAGGTAATATATGTGATTTACTGAGATCTTCGGTTTTCGCGATTGTTACACATAGGAAATGAAACTATTTTTCCGGATTTAAATCATCAAATTTGAAATGTCAACCATGACCGTGATGTTGGAGAATAGTAGCTCTTGATAGAGCGCACTGAAAAAATAGATAGATAGATAACACGTTTATTCAGCACAAATACAAACAGAAACAAAACATTTACAATCACTTCACAGAGTATAACATAAAAGCACATAGAACATTCATTATTAATTTTATACACATTTATATAAAACACATATTGCAAGAAAAACAAATACTCTGGAGGAGGCCTATGCCAAGAGGCACACTCAGTTAAGAGATATAATTTAATGTAAAAAGTATTTGTAACTCGGCTTAAAAGGCTTAATAAATAAATATAAAAAGATCACTATATTGGTTTTTGCAGGATGGTTCAAAAGTGTTCATGGCTTCCACTGATAAAAGTGTAAAATGCTGGGATCTTGCAGCGAATCAAACTGTGCAGGCAAGTTTACAATAACATAATATATTAGTTATTGTACTTAGCTTATTTTGTATGGTGATTGAACTCGCTTGAAATTTAATATTTGTTAGTAGGTGGCTGCTCACGAGGCACCTGTGAGGACATGCCACTGGATCAAGGCACCCAACTACACTTGCCTTATGACTGCGTCCTGGGATAAATCACTTAAGGTGTGTACAATAATCGCTCCTCACTACCGTTTTTCATTCACAAATCACAGATTTTGTATGTTTAATTGATGTATGCTGAATAATGGTCTATAATGGAATTACAGTTTTGGGACACAAGAAGTCCTGTGCCAATTATGACAATGAACTTGTCAGAGCGCTGCTACTGTGCAGATGTTGTGAGTATTGTAATTTATTTAACTGCAACTTTTAAAGTATGATGTTCAATACCTATATTTTAAAATAAATTTGTGGTAACATTTTCGTAACAAATGAGACGTAAATGTCTAGAGATTTAAAAGAAAATGCCACAAACCAGAATTTTTATGCGCAAAGGCAAAGTGTAGTACCTACTTTAACATTTTAGGACTATCCAATGGCCGTGGTGGGTACGGCAGACCGCAGCGTGAGCCTGTACACGTTGGAGGGCAAGCCGGCGGAGTTCAAGCGCGTCGAGTCGCCGCTCAAGCACCAGCACCGCTGTGTCGCAGTGTTTCGCGACAAGAAGACTAAGCAGCCGTGCGGCTTCGCACTTGGTAGCGTCGAGGGCCGCGTTGCCATCCAGTATGTCAACCCCACCAATCCCAAAGACAACTTTACATTCAAATGCCACCGTTCTGCTGGCACTACAGGAGGTTACCAGGTATCTACTACATTTCTTTGCTGTGATGTTTTATCTAAGAAATTATTGTTAGATTTGTTATTTTTTAGCCTAGTGCACAGTAGATTGATGGTTGTAAATATTATATATTTCTGTTTTCGTCTGTTTGCAGGACATTTATGCAGTGAATGATATAGCATTCCATCCAGTACATGGTACTTTAGCCACAGTGGGCTCTGATGGTTCGTATTCATTCTGGGACAAAGACGCGCGCACCAAACTCAAGTCATCAGAGCCTCTCGACCAGCCGCTTACCAAATGCGCATTTAACCACAGTGGGCAGATCTTTGCCTATGCAGTTGGATATGATTGGTCAAAGGTAACAAATAATAGTAGCTCAATAGTTATGTCTATCAGCGATGGAATAATAGCACTAAAATGATTGTGTTTGCAGGGCCACGAGCATTTCAATCCAGCAAAGAAGAACTTTATTTACTTGCGGCCATGCTTTGAGGATTTGAAGCCAAGATCAACATAATATTAACACAAGTGTGCCATAGTGATGAAAGACACTCAGTCTTTTAAGGCGTTTTATAACAATTCGCAGTTTTTATTAATAAGACTCAGTCATTATACTAAAAGACTTGAAAGACTTCAATGACTCGAGTTGTTTGCAAAGAACTTATACCTATTTTATGTCTTATTAAACCCGAAGTTTATAAATAAAAATGACGTAAGTAGTATATAGTAAATAATCACGTTTATTTACTTATAATAAAAATTGTAAAATAAATACTTTGTGTGTAGAAATAAAATCACACCATACAGCTCATGATTCGCGACTCCCGAGGTTATGAGGCGCACGTCATTTCAGTCGTTTCAGTCCTATGTCTTTTAAGCTTCCTAGGGTTAAAAGACTTTGACTCATATTAGTCTTCAGTTTTAGTCTTATGACTCGAGACTTGAGGGTTAAGAGACTAGACTAGTCGTGAGGAGTTGAAAATTAGTCGAGGTTTTTTAAAACACCTTAAAAGACTGAGTCTCTTTCATCACTAGTGTGCCAACTACAAGAATTTGTTATGATTTCAAGGACATTCCAAAAACCACTGTTTCATGTATAAATAGTGATATTATTTGCTATATTGGCCATAAAGTGAAACTGAATGTTAACTTAAAACTTTTATTTAAATTACATTATGTCTCAAGGAGCACCTGATCTTGTCTGAAATTTAAGGGGTGAAAACTCAAAACGTAGTATAAACCAATAAACTAAATTTCTAATATATAATTAACAGCTTTAGTGACCACTGTCACCATGTTCATGGTCACCATGACCATGACCATCTGGTAAAGCTTTATAGATGATTGTAGACACCATGGCGAGACCAAGACCAAGTGGCATGCCACGAGTGAATAGTACGCGCGCACGCGATGCACGCGTGCCGAATCCTGGGTGATACCGCCAAACCTCATTCCTGAAACATCGAAAATTTATTTCACTATGTCACGCTAAGATCAGAAAAATGGACGTTATAGCAATAAGGAAGGTACCTGATCCAAGGGTCCTTCAGACATTTCTTAGCGAGTGCAACCTGAAGGTCTTCTAGCTGTTTTATTCCTTCTACTTTAAACGTTTTATAGTCCGGGATTTGGTAAGGTTCTCCATGGCCATGACTGTGACCACCCATTCTGAAACTACGACACCAGCAATATCAAAACAATCTCCCAGCGTAACCTATCTATCACTTGTGAGTTACATAATAACCAATAGGTTACACTGTTTTGTTTTGAATAATAAATATATGGCTTTGTAACTAAATTAATTTGGAATTGTTTGTGCGTAAGGCTTGTACTTACAACTTTAAAGCTTATTAATAATTTTGAATAAATTCACGCCTAATCTGACTTTTATTTTTCTGTCAAAGGTGGCAGTGTTGCCAGACTTTTGCGAAGTTAATTGCCAATTTATTATGTGTGTTATGTAGCCGATATTCACCCAAGCCATAAATCCCTAAAAATCATGGAAAATAATTCTACAACTTTGCTTGCTGCCGGAAATTGGGGAATATGAACTCTTTTATTTCCCAAATTCCCCACACGTAGGAATACTTAAACCCCCAAACGAGTTGTTTTTAAACTCCATTCCCTACAAAGTCCCCAATCAAGTTTTTAATTCCCCAAACATTTTATTAAGTAGCCTAAAATCGCCCTTTCCTATTTCAAACATAGCCTAAATATCGCCGAGTCGCCGATCACTTTTTTAGTCGCTGCACTACCTCGAAATAGCCTAAATGGCGAAAAATCGCCTAATCTAGCACCACTGAAAGTTGATTTCACACCAGTGATGTCAATGCCAATTGTTCAAAATCCCCAAAAATCTCGGTTAAAATCCCCAAATTTGGGGAGAGCAACTTCATATTCCCCACATCTCGAGTTTTCATTATTTATTACAAATACATCGCTTAAAAATATAATAAATAATTAAGAAACTCAAAATGTAACCATCTACAACGTTTGCTGTAAATGTAAACAGAATCTAAAATGTAAAGCAAATTATAAAATTAGATGACCTTAAATCGTTTATTTATTTTAGCATTGACTTACAAATAAATGGACGACGGGTCTAATACAAAAACCACGAAAAAAATGTCCCAAGTCAACCTATTCGAAATTTAAATTGTTATGTCATCGCAGTATCGCGCTGTCCGTAGAACAAATGAAGACTAAAGCGGAGTGTCGCGCTCTGTATACGATTTTAGCGCCTTACAAGTGCGGACACTTTTTAGCGCGGACTCGACGTCCATATAATTGTAAGTCAATGTATTTTAGAGACATTAATCAGTTTTTGAAAAAAAAAAATCATTTTTCTTTGCCTTACAAAATTAAGTAACTTAATTATTCCGTATTTAAATCGCGTATATTTGTTTTTTCAAACAAACCGAAGTTTCGGGCCCTTAAGAACTCGATAACTCGATAACTCGATATTTGTTGCCCATTTGGTGATACCATGTTAATGTTAGAAATAATCAATGAGTAAATTAAGTTTCGACCTATATTTAAAGTTGACATTAAATATTAAAAATGAGTGGTAAGTTGTGGCGTGGAAGTACCAACTGCTCGGCTTTGTTTAATATATGGATGAAGTATGCACGTCATACTTCGGTCCGACCATTTACCCCTATTTATGGAATATGATATTAGTGTAGTAAGAGTTAAGTGTTATAATTGTAAGCTATTATACAATGGAATTGTGTGGGGAGAAAGACAAAAGGCCCAAATTGACCCCTATCACTCAATATGTCACGAAAAGCTCAGTCTAGTAGAGTTCCCGTCTGATCTAAAGCATTGTGAGGATAAAATGTGTCATAATCCTAAGCATTACATACTCTTAGATAATTTATACAAAACTGCAATAAGTACACTGCAAGCAGCGTCTCGACAATCGAAAGTCCGAAAATGTTGTAGAAAGGGACGTTATATCGCAGGGTGGAACAAGCATGTAGCTAGCGCTCATCGGGATGCAAGGGCTAAATTTCAAGTGATAGGGATATCAGTAGGAAAACCACGTAGAGGTGTAGTAGTAGTTTTAAGTCGAAGCTGAAATGGTGTCAGAATAGGCAAGAGCAAATTAAGTGTGACATATTAGCATCACACCATTCGACAAAGGACTTCAGAAGGTTTTGGAAAAACACAAATAAGTGGAATGTGACCCCAATTGTTCCCTTGAGTGTCGGGAGGGTGAGTGATCGTGTGGACATAGCTAATAATTTTAAAAAATTTTTCACAGTTAGCTCACCGTTAAATACTATGCCCTGCCGTATGCGCGATGGTGGGACTGCAATGGGGGTGAGTGCAGTAAGTTTATCTGCAAAGGAAGTCGCGGCTATTATAAATGTATGCAGCGAGGAAAATCCCCAGGACATGACAGTCTCAGCATCGAGCATCTCAGGTACGCGGGGGAACTTTTATCGGGAATTTTGGCAATGTTTTATACGTTGTGCTTGCGTCACTCTTACTTACCAGAGGGTCTTATGAGAACTGTTGTAGTGCCGTTGATAAAGGACAAAACGGATCTGGCTAACTATAGACCCATCACACTTGCAACTGTAACCTGTAAAATATTGGATGGTTTGCTTAATAGCCACCTCAGTAGACATGCAAAATTGAATGACACTCAATTTGGTTTCCGAGTGTGTCTGTCTACTGAAAGTGCCATCTGGTGCCTTAAGAGAACTATTCAGTATTGTACTGAAAGGAAAACGCCGGTGTATGCGTGTTTCCTGGACCTGTCAAAGGCGTTCGACCTTGTGAACTACGACCTGTTATGGTTATGGACAAACTAGGACGCACGGATGTGTCGGTGGAATGCATACGTTTACTTTAATATAGGTACAATAATCAAGTAAATCAGGTGAGATGGGCAGGCAAGGTGTCCGATGATTACCGACTCGATTGCGGTGTGAGACAGGGGGACTTACGTCACCATTGCTTTCCAATCTTTATATTAATCAGCTACTGGATGAACACGGCAGCATGCATGTCGGAAGCTTCATTGATGATATATGCGTCAATAATATCAATTATGCTGACGACATGGTGCTGCTGGGGCCGTCTATTAATGCGCTCAGGAAACTACTCAGTGTGTGAGATGTACGCAGCCAAGCATGGGCTGAAGTACAACTCAAAAAAAGTGAGCTACTTGTGGTAAAGGCAGGTAAATGCTGTCCAGATGTTGTACCATCGTTAAAGCTTGGTGGCACGCCTCTTAATAGAGTTAATAGGTTTAAATGTCTTAGTTGAAAGGGAGCGCAGAGCGCTGGCTGTGAGAGGAAACATGCTGGCCCGTAGATTCACTCGTTGTACAAAAGAGGTGAAAGTTACGCTTTTTAAAGCTTTTTGTCAGTCAATGTATTCAAGTAGTCTATGGATTAGATATACAACAAAGCGTACATACAACTCAATACGAGTACAGTACAATAACATCTTCAGGATG
The DNA here is from genome assembly GCF_003589595.1 of Hyposmocoma kahamanoa. Lineage (NCBI taxonomy): Eukaryota > Metazoa > Arthropoda > Insecta > Lepidoptera > Cosmopterigidae > Hyposmocoma > Hyposmocoma kahamanoa. Next base: position 3,515,058 of record NW_020653736.1, on the reverse strand, counting down.
CTGTTCGGACTGCCACGGCACTGCAGTGCATGTTTGCTGAAGCGCGAACAGATGACTTTTATGCCATTAGGCGTAGAAAAGTGTCGTCTCTGCTATAGCGAGTGCGTGACAGTGGCAATGGCACCCTGAAGATGTTTGCCCATCGTTTTGACTGTACAATTTTAAAGTTTTGGGTAAACATTACAACTGGTCAAATTAAGTAATAATTGTGCTATTTCCAAATTTTAATATTTAAATTTTCTATCAATATCTCAAAATTCAATGCAATACTAACATAGTTCTAAGGTTTTCTTTTGTAACTAACACCATTATCTTATGGGCTATAGCCTGAAATAAATGGTTTATTATTATTTGTTTATCAATAGTTGATTTCGTTTTTCTTCTTACCAGGGAGCAGCCTAAGCGGGAGAAAAGATCGCGAACTCAACACGCACCGACTGATAATTTTACGATTCCGAACCAATTATCAGAGGATAATAATTCTATTTAAGATGTTTGTTAATAATGCGGGGGATGTGCGATGTTAAACACATCGATGTAGTTCATTACAGTGTTTCTAACAGAAACGATCAAACTAGCGATGAATCAGCAATCGATAGATTAAACGAAATGATAAAATGTTAGAATTCCCACATTTTTCCCCACATAGCGCCAATCCACACAAAATCCCCAATCTAGTTGAAATTCGTTGAAATTCCCCGCAATTTGGGGAATTCCCCATAAATTGGCGATGCTGTTCCCATGGAATTAATAAGTACTTCTACGAAGTACTTATTAATTCCATGGCTGTTCCATTCATGCTCTTTTTTTTTAAATTAAGGTTATCTATGATCGCGCGATTTGTTGTATCGATTCATTCCAATGTGATTTTGAAGTGAATCGATTCAAAAGGAAGGCGAATTGAATCGTCTATACAAATGCCTCCTCTTATCACGGACTGTGCCTTGTATTAATTTGGATCATGAAATTTCTTAGGGTCGTATTCCAGAACTCTACTAAATGCTCAAGTCAGGATTTGAGTATGATTTCAAGCACTGGAAATACGACCCTAATGGCAAGGACTTGAGTATGATTTCTAGTGTTTTAAATCATACTCAAGTCCTGACTTTACATTGAGTAGAGTTCTAGAATACGACCCTAAGTGAAAAAGCGTTTAAAAAGCACGCTTTTTTTAAAATAATAGGCAGTTTTTCCCATCTCTTTGCATCACTTGTTGTGAATAAATCATCAATGTGAGTAAGTAAAGGAGTAAGTCGAGATTGTGGCTATTTGCCTCACGCTCACGCTTCTCACTGACTATAGCGAATAACGTAAGTGTACTATACAGACACACACTCTCATCTCACACACACACCACACACACACACACACACACAGACTAGTTCATCTTTCAGATTGATGAGGACTGGTCGGGTCGACCGATTCTTTGTTTTCTTGAAATATATTGCTTTGTTAACGAAAAGTGCTAAACGTTTTTAACACAGAGTTAAGATAGAGTGCAACCATATTGAAGACGAAAAGCTGAAAAGAGGAATAGAACGCAAATCAAGTGCAATTTTAAATCTGTATACAAGTGGCGGCATCAGCGCATGGGTGGTGGCAGTTGGCTGCACAGAAGGCAGCCTGACGCGATGGATGCTGGGCTGTGAACGCAGACGAACGGCTATGAGCACTATACGCGGCCTATGGCGAGCAGCCACCGCAGCGCTACTGCTGTTGCTGGTGGCGCGCGCCGATGCCGGTCAGCCGCTGCCTCATCCCGGTCAGTAGGCGCATGCTCTTCAACTGCACCCCTTTTTGATATAAACAGTTTAGTTGAGTTGTTGTTTATTATATAGTTCAAAATCCTCTCCTACATACTGTTCATAAACAAGCTTGTAGCAAATTTATCAGTCACTTGTTTCCTTCTATTTGCATTATTGGTTTGAGATCAAGTTGCACTGAGGCAAGACAATAAAATTGTTTTATTTATCACATAAGGATGTTGACTATGGCATAAAACTAGTATATTTTTTATTTGTAAGCTGCTATTAAAGTTTGGAAAGTTACAGTCAACTTCGGATTTTTTTTAAGTACCATCTGCAATCAGTAGCATAAACAGATCTGTACTATAGTTTAATTTTCTTTTTATAATACACATGATTAATTGGATCATTAGTAAAACCTAAGTTTACCCTTAAAAATACCCCTACATTGACAAAATACATTATTATTATTATTAGATTGGCTATATTCAGGACCTGTGCAGACCCACATCAATGCGACGATTAGGAGATCTATTGTGATCACCACTCATTAAAGTACAGAGCCAAGACCAACAGTGTTAAAGAACTGAAGGATTTTCCTGACTTTGATAGACTTTGATGTCCACTGATTGTGGCCTGTGCCTTCCCAGTATGGAACCTCATACACCCAATAGGGGAAAGATTTGGTTGAAGTGATGCATAGGATTTTCATCCGATTTGTGGCAGAATCTACACTCTATTTTCTCTGCCCAATCTCTGTTTCCCATATTTGGTTAAAAGTTTTGTAGCTCCTTACTTGCTTCAGTATTGACACCGAGGTATAAATAAAAAGCTCAGAATGTGCGAACATGTTTTGCTGTGCAATTGTTGGTTTATCTTCTACTTTAGCATTGGCTGCCAGTATTTTTCCACCGCTGGCATAGCTCCTTAATTGGGATTTAATAAGCATTGCCAGGCGGGCTTGGATACACCGAGTGTCATAATTTATCCTTTTTCAGAGGTTTAATTCGATGTTGAACTGATGTATATATAATTTTTTAGCACTGTTGCATTTTTCCCTATTATTATTTAATTGTGAAATTATATATTTCCTTTTTTTATAATATCAAGTGACAGGACGGACAAGTTGTGCGCCTTATGGTAAGCTACACGCCTGTCCATAACAGTTGCATTCCCATTCAGAATTTTATACAAATACAAAAATTTTACACAGCACTGCCACTGCGCCCGTCACTTTGAGACATAAGTTGACAAGTCTCATGTGCCTGTAATTTCACCAGCACTTCAAAACCGGAACTAAGTAATGCTCACATTACTGCTTGGCGGCAGAAATAGGTAAGGTGGCAGTAACTACCCTGAACAAACTCTTTCACAAGGAACTCTTCTGCTACTAAAAATTATTATAATAAGCAGTTAGTTGGAAGATATTGGATGTATATACATATAATATTTCATATATAAGCAGGAAAACAGTTGACGCAGAACGACGATGAAATCGATAGACTATGAGATGTGTCCCATAGACCATCAGTGTGCTGGATCATTTCGAGAATAATCTGTAGGTAGTTGTTCAACCCATAAACCCCTGCCACGGCTCTAGTCAGCATTCTGATGACATTTCTCTTTAGTGACAGAGCTCATCTACAGTGTTTCGCACTGTAGGGAGCTGTCATGACTCTCGAATGCTCAAGACCCTCGGTCTATAGCCAGAAGTCTCGCGAGCTGTGAAGCACCCAGTATACAGCGAAAAGGGATGTATTAACTAGTAACCGCGAAGGTATTATAATACTTTGATGTAAGTCACCCGACTATTTGCGAAAGGTAGAATAAATAAGTTGTGGGATGGAAAAGGTAATACAAAAGAAAACAATGTATATAAGAACGAAATCCGGGGTTAGTACTGCTCGTTGATGTCCGCGCAACCTGTATTAGCGAAGGGCCGAACCGGTCCGCGATCATTATCCCTCATACACGCCTCGCTTTATTGTACAAACGTCGTATACTAATTAATTATTAGTTAGAACCTACAAGGCAAGTTGCCCGTTAGAGACAAGACACTAATACATACCACATAAGGAGCCGCCATACATAACTCATCTCAGTGGTACTGCATTTTGTTGATATTTTGAGCAAACGCTAATTTGCTCAAACATTGACACCTATAGGGAGAGACCTCGAGTAAGTACATTTACTGCAAATTACGTATCTGTACACGAGGCATCGCCCTATCTGCTACATAACGCCTCTTTCATCTATTCATGGTCGTGGTGGCAACTCGCTACACAATAAACTTTTTTGAAGAAAACAGAGTCATTGGCTAATGGAAGACGCCTTCCGATACGTTATCGGAAGTGGCGTTTCATTATGTATTAGTTTATTTAGACGTGTATTTGTTAAAACTGGTAGGTTAATGTAGTGTAGGTCTTTTGCTCGCACGGAGAATGAAATGTCACTTTACCGACTGGTGTGTCGACCGACCCTTTCCATCTGCTCCAGAGTTTCCTTGCGCTTTCATGTACGCGTTCTACTTTATAAGATGCTACAAAAATAAATCCACACCACGAGTTCAGTCGTCTTCACGCTTTTTGTTGATGTTAACCTCTCGCAAACAATAATTAATCTAGTCGTGCCTTATCGTATGTGATCGCTGACCCCTCAGATTTTAAGGAGCTAAGATTGTACTTATAGTGCAGCGGCCTGATTCAATGGGTTCGGGTGGGTGCTATCCACGAGCACGTCACGTGAGCAAGTCAAAGTCAAACAATCATTTATTCCATACGTAAAATTAATACACTTGAAAACGTCATTTTTTAAGCTACTGCTCGTTCACTACGCTGACTTCCCTGAGAAGAACGAGCAGGAAACTCTAGGGATTGCTCTTTTCAAATATACTTAAATGCTACGGAAAGACTCACGTTGTCTTTCCATACATCTTTATCTAACACGTAGTCTACAATTTTGTAATATGACTTTTTAATTAAAATACTTTTGATGTAAGTAAACTTAGGAAATGGTAATCTTTATATATGCTCCGGAATCTTATTGTAAGACAAAAGAAGCACGAGACAAAAGTAAATGTAGTTACAGTTTATCACAAAACAACACATCTACGCTACTTATCAAAACAGAAACGATAGTCAATAGTAAGAAAAGGCGCCAAAACAATCACATTTAAATTTAGAATTTAAATATAATACTAAGCCTAAAAAGACTATGTGTATAAATACATGTACCTATAAAAAAAGATTTGTAGCGTCCGTCTGCTGCAATTCGCTACATAGCACACCTATCGTATTGTTTAGATTTTGCGAACTCCACGTGTATTTATATATCAAAATTTATAAGTGTTATGTTTATGTTATGGCATTTTGTTTCTGGAGTAATGAAACAAACCAAAATGCACGTGATCTTGCTACTAGGTCAATCTGAATATCACTCCGCAAACTCCGCAAAATCTGAATCACTACGCAAACTACCGATTTAGTGGCGATTGGCGAATGGCAGTAACAGGAGGTCAGTCTATTAACGCAACTTAGTCAAATGACGTCCCCTCAGTCAATCTCCTTGCAGAGCATTGAAGGGAGATAAATTACCTAAATAGATTGTTTAAAATAAATGTTGCGAAGTCAAATTGAGGTGGCACGCAGTGGCGTCGAATCTCGCTGTTAGCTACGGAAGCATGTGGGCAAAGTGCGTACAGTAGCACGATTAGCATCACAGTGCGTATTGCTGATTGAATAGATATAGAGCGGAGAGCGTGCGCGCGGGTCACTTGAGCCGCTGTGGTGGACAACAACGGCGACACAGGGGCACGGGGGGCACAGGGGGCACAGGTAGGGGGGACACGCAACTTCATCCTCCCAATCTGCGTCGCAGAGCGCATTGCGAGCTGCCCTATATTGATCCACGACGCGTCGACGTAGGAACGAACACCGAACATGACTGAACAATGCTCTTCTTGTGTCAACTCATACAAACCCTACTTCTGAGCACGAGTCACCTCTACTCTACATAATCGCTGCTCAAATGCGCCAAGGACTTCAACTTCGTACTGCAGTTATATTTGAAGAGGTTTGTTACTTTCGGACGTATGGTTTTCCTCGATGAACGATCTGCTAGTGACGTGGTAGTTGAGTGTGGGGTCCATGCGCTACATCTCGAGGGCTAGGATTCAGTTGAAACAAAGGAGGTACGCGAAGCGGGGGCCGCAGCCGTAAACAAGCCAATTAGCGATAACAGGGCGTCGTCACTTCGTCAGCCACCGCCACCGCCGGCCATCGGCTGCCTATTGATTAATTGTACTGTACAGCGATCATATCGTACACTGGCCTATTGTGCTAATGAACATTGGAATTGGAACCAAAATCGCTTCCCTATGCACTTTTTTCTCGAATCAACTTGGGGTACATTTCAGCCTTTTGTATGTCACGGAGTAGACCTTGCCGGGAATTGATTCAATAACAGCCAAACTTGGTTCTACTTGAGTATTTTACGATGAAACTATCCGTACATTTTCCGTAACATTTAACAGCCGATAGATACAACCTCAAACGGCTTTGGTTGATTCCGCAAACAGTGAAAGTGTTGAATCCATCATTTCGGAAAGATATAAATATTATAGTAAAATTGAAGATTTACATACACTGGTTAGTATAAGGTGTGAAAACACGGTTCCTAAAAATTTTCACGATAGAAAAAACATAATAAACTTACCTCGAACTTTACACGATTTTCACTTCTCACGCTCTTAAAGTTCGTATTTATGCTGGGTGTAGGCTGCATAAAATAGGATTTTATGCTCAGTATATAAAAAAAAATCACATTAAATATGTCTAATTGTTGTAATTTTCAATTCAATTTTAATTAAATAATCGTTTATTTGTAATATTGCTGTTTAATTTCCTCGCAATCGAAGTGAAAAGCAGAGTGTATAACTCGTTCATAAAACCCATTTTACCCTCGACTTGAGTATCCGCTCTCGCCTGCGGCTCGGGTGGATATACTCGTCTCGGGTAAAATGACTCGTTTTATGCACTTGTTGTACAATCTGTTATTTTTATATAAACTGAACCAAATAGAACACGTTATCTATAGTATACGATATATACATTTTTCAAATGCCTGTAATTTCGTTTGTAAAAAAAACCTGAAATAAAACTGACACTGGTGAGTGTGGTTGCAAAATGAACCGTATGTGTAGGGAAACATTTGAATTCGAGCTGAAGTAGTATCGACTCTTAATATTTTTACCTCGTATTTATCTTGTTAAAATTATGGAAAAGCAATAAACTAAAGTATTGAGTGTTGACAGGTTATTAAGCATACATATGTGCTTATCCGTATCCCTTGGTGGAAATCGAGCGACAAAGTAATAGTAATAATTTATAGTAGGTGCTTTAGACACGCGCTTTCTGCGGCGGCGGTAACGCGGCCGGTTGATGAGCAGCGAAGGTCGCCCGTGTCGCGGGTTATCATCGCATGCGGCCCTCGCTCCGACCACTCAATGTCTCCTTGTGTCACTTAACTCTAACATTCATACAATTATATGTACATATTTTATCGTTTTCTCTTATACCAGCATTGAACCAATATAGAGGCGTGCTTTATAGAGCGCGGACAAAGAGTCATATTCCGATAGCGACATTCCGCGCCGCATTCACGTCTTCGCGCTCTGCTCCCGCTACCAATTTCAATACTGCATACTAACAGAGCCTAATGCTCTAGAACGTAGGTTCCCAAACTTTTCAACGTACACCGTCATAAAAAAAATTGAAAACATGTATTTTTTACATTAACACAAAGAATCACAAGGAAAAAAAAACTTGTTTTTTTAGTAATACAGTAGTAATGTACCTACGTTTATAAATATATATTTATTTTATTTGGGAGGAGGGGTGAAAATTGGACGCATAAAAATTTCAAACCTTCGATATGCCGACGATACAACTTTGTTTGCCTCAACAGAACTTGAGATGGTGGAGCTTCTTAGGTGACTAGAAACTGTCAGTGAAGAGCTAGGGCTAGTAATTAATAAAAAGAAAACCAAATTGATGACCGTTGACCGTTTCGCTTCCATCCAATGTTCAGATGCGCTAAAGGAATACGAGACCGTAGAAGAGTTCTTGTATCTTGGGTCAGTCATCAGTAGCAGAGAAAACAGTGAACCTGAAATATGACGACGCATCGGTATGCCAAAAACTGCCATGACACGACTGGCAAAGATATAGAAGGACGGAAACATTCGCAATAGAGCAAAGATACACATACACTCTACACACTCTAGTCTTCTCCATATTTTTGTACGGCGCAGAAACCTGGACGCTTAAAGCAAACAATTGACAGGCAAATAATTGACGCTTTTGAGGTGTGGTGTTGGCGTCGCCTATTAAGGATTCCCTGGACTGCGCATCGTACGAACGTATCCGTGCTTGAGGAATTGCAGTTGCAAAACCACAAACGCTTATCTTCCGTCTGTTTGCTCCGCATTCTGCAGTTCTTTGGTTACATTGCATGCAGAAGCGCTGATAGTCTCGAGAGCGTGATTGTTACGGGCAGGATTGAGGGCAAACAACGACCTAGAGGTCGAAGTTCGAAACGATGGTGTGACCGTGGCTGAAAGTCTAGCAGTACCAGTGAGCATCGCATTCCGCCTAGCCAAAGACAGAGCGCAGTGGAGAGGATTGATTGACGGTATACTTGCTCAAAGTCACGTTCCTCAGCAGTGAGGGACCGACCGAGGAGGAGGAGGATTTATTTGCATTTCACATGTAGTCTTAAGTGTTATAGTACACAAACTTAGAACTATGGTAGGAACTACATGTGAGACCCTGTAAGGGCGTAGCAAAATACACTTATGATATAATATACGTTTAAACCATGGTAATATAAATTAGAGTTTTATCGTATTACATTCATAAATTTTTCCACTATACAATTGTTAATCATGTTTAAGTATTTTAATATTCATAATTTTAGAGTAATAACAATTTTTGTCGAACAGTGTTGTCGTCAATGTATATTAATATAATAATGATACAGATAATAAAATATAAAAGCTAATGTCGACTTCTTATCTTAATCTTATATCTGTCTAATATATATTTATCAATAAAATTCAATTTATTTATTTGCATTTTAAACTTTAAATTGTACATTCGTGCACAGAAACATACTAACGCGTACATTATATTCCCTTCAAAGATTGTGATGACATTTTAATATATTCGAAGATTTAGGTACATTATTTATTTGTATCATCGAAGAATTTCGCAATACTGTAATAACTTTTTTCTATAAGGAATTATTTCAAATGATTTACAAATGTAGTGTAATATGGTATAACTTTAAGATGATTAGGTATTTTACTAACCATAAGTGTGGACCAGCTGTATATCTTCTGTTTAGTTAGAGAAAGGCGAGTTAATTTTATTTTGGGTTCTATTATATCGTTTTACTGTTTTATTGGGGAATTCAAATGTGAGGGCTTTCCAACAAACTTACACGATTCCAATATATGTATTGAGGTCAGAGTAAGAATGCCGTTTTCTAGGATATAGGGTTGCATAAGTCTGTTTGCTGACGGTTAAACAGAAGGCGTATACACCTTTTTTGTAGTACAAAGATTTTGTCGATTTCGGTACTATTTCCCCACAATATGATGCCATAGCTCAATCTAGCGACAGTACGCGTGATAAGCAGCTAGGGCTGTTTTGAAATGTGTGACCCTCTTTAAGTGACCCACCGTGTAAGTCACAGAAGAAACTTCAGCTGCTAATTTTTCAACATGCGGTTTCCAGCTCAAGTTCATGTCAATTTCCACTTCCAACAGCATTGCTGAGGTTGCTGTTTCTAGTGATTAGTCTTTATATTTATAGTTAATATTTAACTGAGTCTTTTGACAGGGCTTAAACTGTATTATTTTTGTCTTATCAATATTAATTTCCAAGTTGTGTATGTCGAGCCAATTTGTGATCCTATTTCAAACTCCAATCCAATGTCCAATTTAAAATTCAACTCATTTGCATCTTGGCATGATGGTAAAATTGTGACATCATCGGCAGAGATTGTGCAGTGCATTGATTAATTAAGTACATTTGGAAGTGAATTGATATAAATTAAAAAGAGTACATCTGAAAACACTGCCCTGTGGGATGGAACCATTCACTAGTATTAGAGAACATCTGTATGTATTCTCTGTATTTCTCCTGTGTTAAGGTTTGTGTTTTGGATTTTCCAAATATGACTTAAACCATCGATGTGACACTCCTCGAATTCCACTTAACCACAGATTATGTAAAAGAATATTTTGGTTTACCCTATCGTCAGCTTTGCTCATATCCAGTAACAGCCCAATTGCACATATTTTTGAATTTATTGAGTCTAGGCCAGTAAATGGTTATGAGCAGTATGTTATTAGCGCATGCCTCAAAAACTGATTGTATTGTCAATGTACTTATATCCCAACGTTCGTTATAAACTAAAGTATTTTTTAACAATATACAAACGCTCCCTCCCGTTTTGTGATGACGGCAGAATGATGATCCTATATCATAGTTTTTGATTTTTAACATGTCTAGCCTTTCTTGTGTGAGCCAGGTTTCTGTTAGACATACTTACAGCTTGTGTTTCGGGTTGTTAATCTAATAATGCATTGAGAAGATATATTTTATTGTTGGTACTGCACATATTCTGATATAGAGCACAAAAATCAGTTGCGAAAGGAATGGTTTAAAAATAAGTCGTTATTTAGTTGTGCTTCACGGGGTGGCTCCATGTTGACTGGTTCTGTGGTCGATTTCCGGGAGCTGTTGCATATTTTGTATTAATTACATTTATAAGGCCGTATTGAAAAAACATAACGCCATTGTACCTATTGCAAATACTGCCTTTATTCAGATGAATTTAGTTTTCCTATAAAAAATCTATATTTTAGTGCAAAATATGTGCCTGATACGATTTCGTCAATTTGTCAACGTCTGGTTCAATTTGTGTTAAAAATAGTCTGACGTTACCACGATCTGTAATTTGCAGTCTATTACTTTTTTTGTAAGCAAAGCAACTATACGGCACTGGAACCACTCAACCAAGTATGAATACGGAAATGTAATTAGAAACTTCTGTAGTATTTTCCATAAGCCAGGGTACAGTGCAGGTATTGATTTCTGGAGCCAGAACTCCTGGTATCCCGTTATAACTTTATTTTCAGTTCCTCATTTGTTGTAATTTCTATGAGTCCTCTTTTAAATTCGACGAACCTGCTGTGTCAAGGCGTGAGAAGGGATGTAGGTATAAGCCAATGTGGTATATTTATCTCGAGAATATCTAGGAATCATTACTTTGTTAAAATCAGCATGAAGAATTCGTAAGTGTTGACAGTACGGAAGTAATTCTTCCTTTTTAGGAGACGCTGCTGCTAAGTTTCTGTCTAATTTTCGCTTGAATAGAAGAATTTTCGCCATAAAAGCAGCCATAACGTTTTTTGTTTTAATCAAATTCAAGTGATCACCTTGCAATTGGAAATTCACATAATTGAATATTTTGAACAGATCTATCAAATATAGCTAGCTATATCATTTTTAGATTTAATCAGGTTATCCCGCAATTCGTCACGATTATGTTACGAGGCGATAATGCCACAATTTTTTGAAATTTTTAATGAAATATAGGTGCGTATTTGACCTCCATCTCACCTGAATGAAAGTGACGATGAGGTCGACGATGGAGCATGCATACCTAAATAATGACTATTCACTCTCGCCTTGAAAAGATCCAAGTTATAACGTTCAGGGAACAAGTCTGCAGACAGGGACTTCCACTCCATAGCCGTTCGCCATATGTGGAAGCGTAACGCTTCGTGCGAATCTTTGGAATATCCACAATTTAGGGGTGAAACCTAAGCCTGCGCCTAGTCCCCCGGTGATGGAAAGGGGAAGGCGGAATTAAATCGTGTAATTCCATCACACACTGTCCGTGATATATCCTGTAAAATACCGATAAGCAGGCAAGTTTACGGCGGTGTTCAAGGCTCTGCAGCTTCGCCTCTACTAATTCTGAGTCACCTATACGCCTCTTGGCACGGTTGTCAATTGAATTCAAAGTGGCCAGTTGATATGTAGCTGAGCCATCCCAGAAGTGACAGCAGTACTCCATGCACGATCGGACTTGTGCTTGGTAAAGCTGAAGAACTGTCCCTGTGTAAAGTAACGCCTCACCCTGGAAAGGATCCCAAGCTTCCTTGCTGCATTTTTGGCCATGTATTTAATGTATCTGCCGAAGTTTAAATTGAACGACAGGTCCATTCCAAGTAGCTGGAGACAATCGGCTATCGATATGGACATATCACGAAAAGTCGGAGTCAGCTCAAAGGGACTCCGTTTTGTGGAGCATAGACACGCCTGCGTTTTGGTAGCGTAAAATTTGACAAGATTGACATTGCCCCAATCGGAGACTGCCTGGAGTGTCAAATCTAAACGGTTAACCATGGACTCTCGACAAAACTGGATTTCTTCTCCACTGACCCTTGCACTGGTCAAGTACCTATCTACAACTGTGCTGTCACAAGCAAACGCAAAGGCATCTGGAATTAACATATCATTGATATGCAGCAGAAAGAGAGATGCAGACAGTATGGAACCCTGAAGAACTCTTTATCTATCTATCGCCATGTGTTCGGAACAGTAGCCTTCTAAGGCCACTCGAATCGAACGTTTGCTCAAGAAATCAGATTGGCAAAGGTCAGTGGGAAGCCCATAAGAGGGAAGCTTACTTAAAAGGCTTGCGTGCCAGACCCTGTCAAAGGCTTTAGAAATGTCCAAAGACACTGCCAGTGCTTCGCTTTGCTTTTCTATAGTCTCGTTCCATATTTGACAAGCATACACAAGAAGATCCCCAGTAGATCGCCCTCGTCGGAATCCGTACTGGCGATCACTGAGGAGGTCGTTGTCTTCAAGGTACCATAGGAGACGGTTATTGAGTACACGTTCCAGTCTTGTCGAGTATGGGAGTGACTGAGATAGGTCTATAGTTGACAGGGTCAGTTCTACTTTCCTTTTTTGGCACAGGTTGCACGTTTGCAAGCTTCCACGTCCTGGGAACTACACCAGTCTCAAGTGAAAGGCGGTACAGGCGTGTGAGAACAGAAGACAACTCAGGTGCACAGTTACGCAGGACTATTGCTGGAATTCCATCTGGCCCGCTAGCTTTATTCACGTCTAGATTTCGCAGAGTTCTAAGTACCTCTTTTTGGCGTATGCGAACTGGCGCCATAGTGCAACCAGTCTGAGGTAAAGTAGGTGGTAGGGTCCTTGCTGCATCCTCCATCCACAACCACAGAGTATCGGTTCGGATCAGTTGTCAGCAGAAGGTCCAAGCAATTAGCCGTATGAGATTCAGCATCTGGTATCCTAGTGTAATTTAATTTGGTTTATTATAATACAATCATTAAAGAAATAATTCAATTCTATTTTTATAATTAATTAATTCCATTTTATCGAGTTCTTAGATTTTCGCGATTGTTACACATAGGAAATGAAAATATTTTTCCGGATTTAAATCGCGTATATTTGTTTTTTCAAACAAACCGACGTTTCGGGCCCTTTACAGGTCCCATGGTCACGGTTGACTGAGATGGTACAGTTTTCAACCAGTTATGTCTAATATTAATGCAAACCACCCTATTTTTTCACTTTAGTTACAATAGTTATTAATTAAATACCTTATTTTTAATTTTACAAAGAAAACATTCCAATTTACGCTACATTAAGTATCACAAATTATTTTATTGAATGAATTTTTATTAAGTTCAATTTATTATTAATTAATAATAGAAATTAGAATAAACTAAAACATATTAATTAGTACTGCAGTCTTATGTCTGTTTGGGATTTTTCATTAGATTTTGGGATTTTCGGATTGTTTGAAAAAACAAATATACGCGATTTAAATCCGGAAAAATAGTTTATTTTAGATATTTAAATTCCATTATCCTCGTAGATTAAATATTTTTGTAAAGATTTGAAAAAAGATTTCATTAAAGATTAGAATATTTTTAATTTTTAAATTTTTCCAATGAGTTCAAAATAAAACAAGGTTGGATTGAAGCTGCAGGAAAATCGAAAGATTAGTTTTCTTATTACTATTTCTGACTTTGTTTAAATTTCCATAGCAAATTCATTTAAAAAATTAATGAAGTAAAATCAGCTTCATTTTACATCTGTATGCAAAATAAATTAGAATCAATTATAGCAAATTACAAAGGGTTATATCCTTATATCCTTAGTTAAGGATTTATATCCTTCATAAAAAAAACAACATAATTTTATTTATTAAATTCGTTGATGGCTCGAGTTTACTCTTGACAGTGACAGCTTCACCAACCCGTGGTAACGTATAGTGGAAAACTGACACTGGCGACGATCGCCATATTTTTTATATTATTCTTATAAAAAACTGACACTGGCCCAAGCCTAGTGGCCGCCATTAAGAAAATAATAATTTATATTAATTTAATAATACACCAGTACCTGTGTAGGTATAGTACGAAAAGTGGAATATTTTTTAATATTAAAAACAGCTACATGGTTTCTAACTATCGATTAGGTAAGACCACATCCCTCGTTAAGTAGCGTCAGTTTAGGGTTAGTAAGGTTAAAAATTCACGGAGCGGTTTCCATCCGCGCCCGCTGGTGCTGTTAGACAGCGGTTTTATTTCAATACTCACGACCCTGCAAGTTAGTGGGGGCATGTAGTCGCCGCGGTTGCGGATACGAAACCGTTGCGATTGCGGAACGGACCGCGAAGTTAGTGTGAGTTAATCGCAAGTCGCGCGGTTAATAGAGAATTCACCCCGCGTGCGCCGCACCACATTGCGCCTGAACTGACCGCCAAAATGCGCGGGCGACGACGGCCGCCACGCGCAGGTGATCGCATCCTGCGCGGTTCTACTAGTACCCCGCCGCGGCAACCGTGAGCAACCGTCACCACTACAAGCGTAAAACGCGCTGTGAAGTGTGCTACTAATTTTACATACTTAACTATTACGGTAAATGTCTATCCGAGCACTCTCGCGTCCGTGACCTTGGAGTTATGTTTGATAGCAAGTTAAATTTCACAGACCATATTAATAGTATTATATTAAAGGCATGGAAGATGGTAAGTTTTGTCAAACGCTCTCGCAAGACCTTCAGGAATACGGCTCCTATACTCGCCTTATACAACACTTTGATACGTAGTACCTTGGAATATGCTCGTCGGTCTGGAATCCACATTATAGAATTCATTCTGAAAGAATCGAACGGTTGCAACGTAACTTTACTCGTTTTCTGGCATATAAAGACCCCAATTGTCCCTACCGTGCTGAATATAATACTCGGCCAAAATATTTCAGAATGTGTTCTCTTGAAACCAGACGTCGAATTGCTGACATAGGAACTCTGCACAGAGTGGTGCATGGAGGTATATCGTCGCCAGCCGCACTGGCCCTCATCAACTTAAACGTTGCTCGTAGAGTGCCTAGGGTCCCCATTGCCAAATCATTTGTTTTATCTAGTGGCCGAAATAATCTCGGAAGGTATGCCCCTTGAACAGACTCGTGCAGTCATACAATGACGTGACTGTGACCAGAGACAGAGACATCTTTCATGTAGGGAACACTAAACAACTTATTCGCATGTGCAAGCAATTGTTTCTATCTTAAATCGAATTATTGCCGTAATTTTACATTTTTAATTAAAAAAAAAAATTAAATAAATATTACACTCTACAGATGCCGCGGTCCCGCGGGGGGCGTGGGTGAAAACCGCTCCGTGAGTTCTTAGTGTAACGAAAAATGAGTTTCAGCGCCATTTAACGTGTAATAGTTAGCTATTATATACTAGTACCATTTTTACTAAAACGCCACCTGATGGTAAATGGCTGAACCAGGACGGATAAAATACTGAAATATTGTAATACAACTTTTACTCAAGAGGCTGTAAGTTTAATTTTGTTAAATTTAAAAATTGTGTTACGTCGTTTTCACGTTTTAAGCCCTACCCGTTCAACATCTTTAAGTTATGGTAGTACCTAGATAATAGAGCGTTAAGTTTGAATTGTTCACAAGCTAAAAAGTGGCGACATCGGTACCCGATAGGAAATGAAACTATTTTTCCGGATTTAAATCGCGTATATTTGTTTTTTCAAACAAACCGACGTTTCGGGCCCTTTACAGGTCCCATGGTCACGGTTGACTGAGGTGGTACAGTCTTCAACCAGTTATGTCTAATATTAATGCAAACCACCCTATTTTTTCACTATAGTTACAATAGTTATTAATTAAATACCTTATTTTTAATTTTACAAAGAAAACATTCCAATTTACGCTAATTAAGTTTTACAAATTATTTTATTGAATGAATTTTTATTAAGTTTAATTAAATAAAAATAAAGGATTTTTCATTAGAGGAAATACTGGATCCCAAACTGGTGGTAAGGAGAAACCATCTTCCCTGTTGAAATTAGGATGTTTTTTAATTTCAATGGCCTCTCGCAGCATCCTGGGCAGATAACGGACTTCTTTTGCAAGGACCTGGGGTTTGTCAAATTTCATTGAATGTGTAGGTTTATCCATGACATGCTCACAGACTGCAGACTTGTTTACGCGACGGTCGATCGGTACCCGATCTTACAAAGTGTCATTACATATCTCCCCTTTTTTCCTATATCTATGGAAATTACTCCACTAGTTTGTTATAATTATTAATACAAAGATCGAACACTCAGAAAAAATCCTTCGATCCGGCCGGATTCGAACCGACGCCTTCTATTATATATTTCTTCTCTATTATAGTCTTCTATAGTTGGTATAGCGTCTGGCATGGTATGCTAGAAGAAGTCGGTGTGGGAAGTGTTCGATCTTTGTATTAATAATTATAACAAAGTAGTGGAGTCATTTCACATAAAAATAATTGAATATCAATTCAATACACATTTAAATTAAGTAATACTTTTTAAATTTTCAGTTAAATGGTAAGTAGACACAATTCCTAATACGAACTCTGAAGACGTTCTGGCCAATCTTCGGCTGGGTGGAATTTTTTACCGGTCCTGGGGCCTTACCATGAACTAAAATGAATCGTTGTGAGGCAGCGCTACATGAAGTGCATAATCACCATCCCGCTTTTTTGTCGTTACGAACCTATACTGATCTGTATTAAGACTTCATGGTAAGGCTCCTGAGCTCCAATTCAGTCCACAGAGAATATTCAAGACTGGAGGGGTGGCCATTTTTCCGCCGCGATGAAGCCGGCAAATTTTCTCTTAACCATGCTTGAGTCGTGTTAGCCTTATAGGCCTGTGCCAAGTCTTGCTGGAATATCTATTCTTTGTTGTGAAATAAAGTATTAAACAGGGTTTTCACCACGGTCCCTAAAGGACTTACCACTTTTATTCGCGTACGGAATCGCCTTGAGCTGGTCAGAAAAACCTTTATGTCAATGCAATAAGAACGAAAAAGACGTTGCGAGTTTCGCCTCCGTTCGGACCGCCTACCTACGCGAAACGGACAAGTTCATTTTTCTGTTAGTACGTGGACAAAAATTTTTCTGAGCGGCATAATGCACATCCGTGACGATAGTGTGGTGACTCCCTAAAATTTCAATTTAACTATTTTTTGCTTTCAAAAATGGAGCGGAGTGACTGACACGTTCATATGAAACCCCCCCACCATACCATTACACTCGCCAGATGATGGGTAAAGCTGCTTCTGGTATAAGCTTTACTGCTTTGTCGATTGAACTTGTCTTTGACCGTGACGATTATTTCGCCGGTGAAGGGTTTCTTTTTCGCAACGCGTCTCTAAGGTTATTTGAGAACATTCGCGTCGTAATTTACAAAGACGATCATTTAGGAAGTGAAATTTCTAACGGCTGTTGGCCTTCACCTCGAGATCGATTTCAGTAGGTATTTATTTATACTTATACATATTATATACGAAGTTGTGGCCTATTCCACATTTTCTGTCACGGAAAGTCTCTATTGGTTTTTTTTATGATATTGGTATCATGGCACAGAGATTCCCTTTCTACTACTTTCATTGATTAAAGTTTCGTTCATTGACTCAACTTTCCCTTTGCAAAATCATGGATACATAATGAAGGAACCTCTAAACACCCTACGTACGAGGCGAACTTTAGGTTGAAATTCCAGCAATAAAGCACAATAGCAAAATAGCAAAGGTTATACTGTTATATTTTGCTTATGTCAGGAGCGTGATGGAGTACGCAGCCCCTATATGGTCTCCGTCTTATGTGACTCATATAGCCCAGTTAGAGTCCGTGCAGCGTTGTTTCACACGTAGATTGCACTACCGCCTCAAAAGGGAAGATGGTTACTTCGACAGACTTAACTTCTATCAGCTAGATTCTCTCGAAGTTGACGTCTGTTGTCTGACATGAAGTTTCTATATGACGTGGTTAACTCCGTATTGGATTGTCCTGAATTAACGGCTTGCATTGGTCTGTGTGCCTGTCCAAAACGCACGAGGCATATGCACTCCTTGTGTACGACCTTAGCCCGTTCGAATTACGTAAAACACTCTGTTTTGCAAAGAATAGTGCGCACTTATGAGGATAGATTTAGAGACGTGGACATCTTCCATTTGAACCGCACTCAATTTCTAAACATATTGAAGGATCACCCCCAGTTTAGAAGGCAATAATTATCAAACAAACAGAGCACAGACACACACACACACACACACACACACACACAAACACACACAACACTAAAACATACTTACACTTACACCTTTATAATTTATATAATAATAATGTTATATTTGTATGTAATAATTTAATAATATGTAGATTACCATTAATTTAAGAACTTAATGTAAATTTTCAACATGTTTGTTTTTCGATTAGGCTATAGATTAACGCTAGATAAAGTAACGCTATAATTAAAATGTAATATGACAAACTTTGTTATTGGCTATATACGTATATTATTATGATTGTAAACGAAAATTAAAAAGCTGTAAAGTTTGCAAATAAACAAATAAATAAATAAAATAAATGTTAGACTAAAAAGTCGTTGAAAAACCAAATACAAAGACACGACGCAAGCACATAGAAAAATTCGTGAGGTCCGCTGCTTCGTTCCGTGGCTTAGTTGGTATAGCGTCTGACACGGTAAGCTAGAAGACGTCGGTTCGAATCCGGCTGGATCGAAGGAATTTTTTCTGAGCGTTCGACCTTTGTATTAATAATTATAACAAACTAGTGGAGTAATTTCACAAAAAATAATTGAATATCAATTCAATAAAAAATTTAAAATACAGTGAATAGCGCCTCTCTCTCGCCAGGACTGGTAGCTGTAAAGGTACTAACTGGATGATAAATCTTTCATAGATTTCTCAAGAAGGAATTTTTTCAGAGTGTTCGATCTTTGTATTAATAATTATAACAATAGAAATTAATTTAAAAACGTAGACTGAACACAGACTTCTAAATTCCAAATTGACAAAAGTAATCAAGCTGCTGCCAATATTAAGTAGGTATGTTTTACTTTTTAACCGACTTGAAAAAAGGAGGAGGTTCTCAATTCGACTGTATGTTCTTTTCTTTGTATGTGTTACGCGATAACTCCGGTATTTGTGAACCGATTTTCATGATTCTTTTTTTGTTGGAAAGGGGGTACTTCTATAGTAGTCCCATTTCATTTTGAAGAAAATCATCCACCTCGAAGGGTGGCTGTTCACGCATGAAGATTCATTTTTATAAAAAGCGCTTACTTTTAATTTAGGAGCAATTACTTTAATGGTTGATTTTGCTATTGCTATGTTTTTCTCTCAATATACTGTGTCTCAAAATGTATGAAAAGACAAGGTAGGTTATATATAGCAAGTATATAGCTAATAATAACATAGTGTTTTATTGTTAAATAAATATAACTAGTCTGTTTTTAAGCTTTAGTGTGAAGAGAGTATGCAAGACGCCTGAAATATAGATACTCCTTTACTTAGTTTGGGCATCGCAAGTAGGTACTTTACAGTTTATATACTAGTTATTATATTCAATTGAATAGCTTTATGAAGACTGTAGGAGCATAATAAATAATTAAGGTTCCTTTTTTATTGTTTATTTAAATATGATCATAGCTTCGATTACTGAGTCACCAACAATGAACAACTTTTTTGACAACGAGGATTGCGCGAAGCGTTTCGCTTCCACATTTCCATGGCGAGTGGCGGGAGGGGAATCCCCTGCCCGCGGACTCGCTCCCCCAACGCAACCTATAACTTGGACCTTTTCAAGGCGAGAGTGCATCGGCATTATTTACCTCATCGTCACTTTCCTTCAAGTGAGATGGAGGTCAAACGCGCACGTACTTTAAATAATAAAAAAAAGAAAAAACTGCCCCTGCAGTCACTGCAAATGCGCTATACAGGCAATGTGCCCAATTTGTATTTTGAAAGCGACGTCAAGCGACGAAATGACGTCGAGGTCCAAATTCTAGTATTCAGCAAAATCACATAACGAGTATTTTCCATAAAACCATTACGAGTATTTTCCATAACGAGTATTTTCCATAAAACCATTGACAGCAGAAATGGGTATAAAGGTATGGCAAAGAAAATTGATAAGTTTTTAGCAAACAAGAGAGGACATTTGGAGGCTGTAATTATTCATCACCATAAACTAGTTTTAGGAGCAGTAGAGGTGAAACAGTTCACAAGGGTGAAAGAGTTTGTCCAGGGAAGTACTGCTACCTTACTTATTTCTGCCGCCCAGCATTAATGTGAGCAATACTATGTTCCGGTTTGGAAGGTTAAAGATGCTTAATAATTGGCGCAGTGGCCGTGCCCCTCAGATCTTGCGATGTAAAGCTCTGAGTGGCACTGCTACTATTATGTAAAGGCGTGTCGCTTACCACCAGTATTATAAAAAAAACTCTTTACTGGTTGATCATCGTCACTTTTATTGATAAAGTTGTTAAAGTATTAAGTTGATGAAATTAACCACCTCTACTGCACAAGATGGCTCTGCGTTGCTCGCTAACATGAGCGCCGTTGCCATAGACGGTAACCTATCACAAACTCGAATTTCTTTTTTCCTAATTTCATTACTCCGAACACGGTTCGAGTTTTTTCAAGTTTGTGCGATGACAGTTTTAGTATAAATTTGCAACTCAGAAATGTTTAACAGCAGAAGTAGGTATCGTTTGTCCGAAAACCTATTAATATAATAATTATTACGCATACATATGTGTGGGGTCCTCAGGGCAGGATGAGTGAAACTGCGATGTCGTATGTT
>NW_020653736.1:3481420-3494014 GCF_003589595.1 Hyposmocoma kahamanoa | reverse complement strand
GAACAATGACCGTCGCGGCGAGCAGACGGCGATGCTAGTACCCACATATGTATTCTTTGGGCAGAAGTTTATTTGGTCGAATTGTGTTTGTTATACCGTCTGTTTTCCATATTATTTAGATTGCTGAAAATTCGATTCGACAAAATTATTATTCTTATTCTATAAAAATAATGGTCTTCATTATTCAATAAAGTAATTATGCATATATATAAGTAATAAATATAATATATATATATATATATAAGTAATTAAAGCATATTAGGCCGCTGCGCGTAAGTGGCAATGAGTTTTCAACAACTCATAGCCAATGAACTTTTGGCGTTTATCAAACGCGCCATCGATACCATGGACGAGGTCAACATTGTGCAGATCTGCAAATCCAACTTCAACGAGGATGAGATTTGCAGTGGCAAGATGCTACTTGTTCCAGCGCCTCGGCAGAGCCGAGCAGATGCCTTCTCGCCGGAGGGATGTAGGCGTGAAGAGTCTCCAGGATATTATCACACTCCTGAAGGAGACGGACCCGGACGACGTGCCTACATTCGTGGCGAAGGTGCTGCACAAGCTGTCCCCAGGCACGTTCGACCATGACGATGTCACCAGGCTGCTGAAGGATATTACTTGCCTGAAGTCAAGCCTGCCGAGTTGCAGTGTAAATTGGAGGCTTCAGATAACACAATAAGTGAGCTGCGTGCCCAAGTCACGTTGCGATTTTTTTCATTGTTAGCATTCTTCTGTTACGTATTTGTTTGTATTATCGAATAAATTAATCGTTTTATAAAAACCAAGTGACCACAAGAAATAAAATCGTCACTAATCAATCAATCACGGCTATGCTCGGTGTAAACTGGTCACGACATGTTTACGGCAGGCAGTGTGTCAGATATTCGGCGGCCGGATATCCGTCTATCCGGCCTAGGCGCTTGCCGGATAACCGGTATCGACGTCACCACCGTGACGTGACGTCGATCAAATAACTTATGGCTATAATATAAACGAGTTCAGTACCCCACCTATCGGTAGCGAGTCGACCTCGGCCTTTTTTTTTTTTTTTTTTTTTTATACATGACAGGCAAATGACTCCACTCCACCTGATGTTAAGTGGAAAGTGGTATCCAAACGCGAAGGAACCTAGTGCGGCCTGCAGCGCGTGGTCGGGTTCAGTTTACGTGGTGTGCTCAAGCTCTTCGATGGCACAGCAGATAGTAGCTACTACGAGCGCTTGATGAGGAGTTTGATTCCCGATTTGCGTCAATTTAAGGTTTAGTTTATTTAAGATTTTGATCTGAATATTCTGGGCTATCGTTGTTTCGGTATTCATAGTACAGGAAATTCGGCAGTAGTTTGGCATTTTTTCCCCCTAAATACTTCTCTTTGGCATAGCTTTCAAGAAAATGAAATCTAACAGAGAGACGGTCGAGATACAACAACGCTATAATAAGTATCTCATTACCACTACATCGGGAAGTATGCCTTACATTTTTACAATTGGGAGATCTTATACTCGTAATCTATTACACCCCCGTATATCATCTACATCGCGATAGCGTGTGGACGCTTCGGGGTTCGCCCTCCGCGGACCTCGGCCTACGGCCTCGGCACTTATCACTTGGTTTAAAAAAATTTGAAATAACTCTTGAATGGCGGCCATATTTAAAAATTTCCATATTTTTTACCACTAATATTTATTAAACAATCTTAGAAATCTTTTCGTGTCAATTTTCAATCCAAGCAAAGCAAGTTTTTTCAACAGCCATTTACATAAAAAATTACGGTTACCTATGTCGAAAATCGGCGGAAACAAAATTTTTACCCGAAATTATGTTTGAAGCCATGCGCCATTTTCAGTTGAATTAGGAAAAAATATCTGCCGCCAAAAAAGTTTATATGGCAGCCATATTGAAAAAAAGGCGAAAAATAAATTTTGACCGTAAATTATTATCAAACTCGTATAGAGACCCCTACATACCGATTTTCCAAACCAATTTCTAGTACCAATCCGGCACTTCTAGAGGTCTCCAACTGCCAATTTTCAGCCGAAACAAAGAAAGACTCTTTCGGCAGCTATTTTAAACGAAAACAAACGCTTATATGGCAGCCATATTAAAAAATGGCGAAAAGAAACTTTTGACCCTAAATTATGATTAAGAACTTCTAAAGACCCTCACATACCAATTTTCAACCGGATCGAAGCAAGTTTTTATTCGGCCGTCATTTTGAATTCGCCATCTTGATTTTTTGACACACGCAGTTGACCACTGTTACCCTCTATGGCATTCCTTCGATCACCTCGTACCTATCTCTAATAGTTTCCGTTATAGAAGACCTTGAAATTTGTATGGCGACCATTTTGTTTATTTGAATTTCGAATATTTTTTACATTCGGCGGAAATTGCCCAGGGTGTACCTCTAAATAAGTGCACAATATCCCCTCCATAATTATAGTTTTTGCAGGCTGTTGATCACAATTTCATATTCTCCGCATTCAGGTCATCTCATATTTGATTGTTTACTTTGGAACCTATCCGCTTACAACGGTATAAATATCTTCTTTCAACCATATCAGGAAGTATGCGTTCTATTTCTATCAGTGAGTCTAAACTTGTAGCTTTATACATATATATAATGGATATAGCATATTCAATTGATCACTGTGAAAGACTTGGGTGTCATTTTCGATCAGAAGTTAACGTTTCATGATCACATAGCACCTCTTGCCAGGAGTCTTCGGCGTTTGGGGTTCGTCCTTAGAAACTCAAAGGATTTTAAGAGTGTCCTTGTGGTGAAGGTCCTTTTTAATTCATGTATTTATTTATTTATTTTGTACAACTTACACTTACAGTACTTATAACTAAACATGTAAGTCATAGAAACCTGAGGAAGTGACCAAATCGAAGAATGAACCACGAAGCGAGTGGTTCAAAAATAGAATCCTGAGCGTAGCAAGAGTTTCAAGCCACGAGACGCAAAACAGCTTTGCTGCCGAGCGAAACACACAACGTTTCACCTCACTATAGTTAGGAAAATGGTAGATGAAAGAAAAACAATTGAACTATAACAAATCAGTTTTCCTCATTCGTACACGAAAAAATAATTTAATAAAAACAGTACAGAGTACTAAAAATACCGATCTCAAACGTCATTCATCCCTCAGTATGCCAGGCTTGGAGGTGGAATGTTTTCTTCAAAGTTAAATGGGACCACAACTGAGTGAAATAATGTAGATATATGGGTATACATAACCAATATAAGCCTCTATTCCTCTTCTCTTTCGGTGCAGATGTACCGGGCGAGGCGGCGGCGGGAAACGCCACGGCCGCGGGCGGCGCGACCGGCGCGTGCGGCGGTGACGAATGGGCGTGCGCGGACGGGACGCGCTGCATCTCGGCCGTGTGGCGCTGCGACGCACGCATCCATTGCGCCGACGCGTCTGACGAGCGCGATTGCAGTAAGAGCACGCCTATGGGACGCGGAGTAGCTGCGTTGTACGTATTGTTATATGAATAATAATTATTGCAGCGTGGAACAGTACGTGTGGCGCGGGGCAGTTCCGCTGCGCGCGCAGCGGCCTGTGCATCGCGGGCGGCTGGCGCTGCGATGGCGACCCCGACTGCGGACCCGGAGACGCTTCCGATGAGGATCCCTATATGTGTACGTGTAGTTTCTCTAGATTTAGACGTTGCGTTTCGTGCAGCCGGCGACGTGCCGCAAGTGATCGCTCGAGTTGTCCACAGGCGAGAAGGACTTCAAGTGCTGGGGCAACGAAGCGCGGTGCGCCACGCCAGTGGACGGCCAGTTCGCGTGCGCGCCCATCGCGGCCTTCTGCGACGGCGCGCGCGACTGCCTCGACGGCAGCGACGAGTGGGACATCTGCGACAACTGTAACGAACCCTTTTCATTGTTATTGTTTAGTTCACAATTTGAAATTATAACTTATATCGTCTCTCACTTGAGACTGGTGTAGCTCCCAGGTCGTAGAAGCTTGCAAATGTACAACCTGTGCCCAAAAAAGGAAGCAGAGCTGACTCTGTCAACTATAGACCTATCTCAGTCACTTCCATACTCTGCAAGACTATAGAGCGTGTACTCAACAACCGTCTCCTATCGTATCTTGAAGACAACGACACCCGTGTCGAGTTCTGTACAATTCCGGTCTCCTTTAGGCGGTGTATGAATTAGTCCCAAAATATTCTACTTGTACGCGTTGCCTAGATATTGTGTACAAAAGTGTCATTACAAAAGAAAAAGCTGTAGAAAGGTATTTTTTTGCGTTTCCGAGCTGGGTCGAAAACATTAAAGTTCTACTTTAGAGTTAGTGTAATAGAGCTCGGAGCTTACTGCGTTTCGCTTTTGAAGGGTAAGGGTGCTGGTGAAATTACAAGCACATGAGACTTGTCAACTTACGTCTCAGGGTGACGGGCGTAGCGACAATGTCAACAATCAAATCTTTGCGATTTAAAGCTCTGAATGGCACTGCATTTGTTATGGACAGGCGTGTACTTACCATCAGGCGCACGCTTGTTCGTCCCGTCATTCGCTCAAGCGAATCATCACGCGTTATCACGTCACTTAAAAAAAAATGAAACAAAACCTAAATATTAAATTCTGTACTTTTTTGAATAAACAGTCGAGTTCAAATTTTTGTAGGAATTCACAGAATTATTGGATTTGCTTTCGGACAGAGTTTCAGACAGCTTTCAGACAGTTTGAGCGTGTCAAGTTTGATTTGCGTAGCTCGCATACCTTAGCGTGTCTGAGACGACTGACCGGGTGCCGTTCGTTGCGCAGTCACCGCGGCGCAGTGCGCGGGGCTGGGCTGCGAGGAGGGCTGCCGGCCGACGCACGGCGGGCCGGCGTGCTACTGCGCGCGCGGCTACGAGCCGCTGCACGGGAAATGCGTCGGTGAGGCCCGTTCGGCCGCGCGCCTGCTGGGGGCCCGCCGGGGGCCCGCTGGGGCGCCGCTGGGGTCCGGCCGACACCGACGCGCGCTTCCGTTCCGCAGATAGCGACGAGTGCCTGCGCGAGGACTCGTGCGCGCAGCGCTGCCGCAACACGCCCGGCTCCTTCGAGTGCGCGTGCGCCGACGGGTACTCGCTGCGCGCCGACCGCCGCTCCTGCGCCGCCGCCGACGGTAGGTGGCCGCCGGGGGCCGTCGGGGCCGCGGCCGGGGCCGGGCGGTCCTCACCGGCCACGTGCGCTTGCGCAGGCTCGGCGGAGCAGCTGTCGCTGGTTGTGGTGACGACGGCCGAGGTGCGGCGCGCGTGGCCATTCGCGCCCGCGCCGGCCGGCAACCACTCGATCCCCGCGCTGAACGTCCGCGCCGTGGACTTCCTCTTCGCCAATCGCACGGTGTGCTACGTGCACCACAACATGAGCCGCAGCGGCATCGTATGCGCCGACGCCGATGACTTCTCGCGTCGCACGCTGCTGCCCACGCCGGCGCTTTTTCCGGACGTCGCCAGTGAGTACCGGCCGCGGCGACCCTCGGCGCGCGGCGGCCGGCGGCCTCAGACGCGGCGGTTGTTGCAGCCGTGTCGCATCTGGCCATCGACTGGGTGTCGCTCAACTGGTACCTGGTGGACGGGGGCCGCGAGGCGCTGTACGTGTGCGAGCGAGCGCTGCGCAGCTGTCGCCTGCTGGTGGACTCCGGCCTCAGCAAAGTGCACGGCTTCGCGCTGGACCCCTTGGCGGGGCTGATGTTCTGGACGGCGTGGGGCGCCACGGCGCCGGCGGTGGGCCGCGCGTCACTGGCCGGCGAGGACCGGCGCGCGCTGGCCGCGCTGAAGCTGGTGTACCCTTCGGCGTTGACGGCCGACCTGCCGGCGCGCGTGCTGTACTGGGTGGACACGTACCTCGAGTGCGTGGAGCGCGCCGACTACGACGGTGGCAACCGCCTCACCGTACGTCGCGGCTACAACGTGAGTCCTCCTCCGCTTCGTCCGCCTCGCCCGCTCGCGTTCGGTCGTGACGGGGTGCTCTCGGTCCGCAGTCGCAGCGGCTGCAGGCGATCTCGGTGCTGGAGACGACGCTGTTCCTGCCGGTGTGGTCCAACTCTTCGGTGACGCTGGCGTCGCGGTACAGTCGGCCGCGCGTCGCGGTGCAGTGGCCGCTGCCGGCCGGCGGACGACCCGTCGCCGCGCTCGCCTACCACGCGCTGCGCCAGCCGCAGCCCGCAGGCGAGTCGCCGCCGCGTCGCGGGGTCCCCCGCCCGGGAGGCCCCGCTGACGCGGCTCGTGCTCCGCAGGCGGCCACCCCTGCTCGTCGGGCGGCGGCTGCGCGCACATCTGCGTGACGGCGTGGCGCGGCGCGGCGCCGCACGCGCACTGCCTGTGCCGCCACGGCTTCCGCCTGGCCGGCCACGGCGACTGCGTCCGTGAGTGCCTGCGCCCTCCCGCCCGCGGCTCCGGCGCGCCCGCCGCTTCAACCGTCCCCCCCTGCAGGCGTGGAGCTGTCGGAGTACCTGGTGGTGTGCCGCGGGTCGCCGCCGCTGGTGGCGGGGCTGGCGCTGGGCGAAGGCGCGCGGCTGGGCTGGGAGCCGCTGGCGCCGGCGGCCGACGCCGCGAGGCCCACCGCCGCCGACGTCGACCTCGCCGGCGGATACCTCTACTACTGCGACGTGCACCGGTGCGTCCCGATCGCGCGAGGCCGGCCGGCCGGGGCGCGACCGCGCGGTGACGTCGAATCTGCCGCAGGTACGAGATCGTGCGGCAGCGGCTCAACGGGACGGGCCGCGAGGTGTTCGTCGACCGCGACGTGGACAACTGCGAGGGGCTCGCCGTGGACTGGATGGGTGAGCGCGGGCGCGGGGGCGCGGGCGGGTGCCGGGGGGTGCGGCGCTGACGCGGTGCGTGCGCAGGCGGCAACGTGTACTGGACGGACGACGCGCTGGGCCGCGTGAGCGTGGCGCGGCTGGGCGCCGGCCAGGTGCGGCGCACGCTGGTGGCCGAGAGGGACTACAACCCGCGCAGCATCGCGCTGGACCCCAGGAACGGGTGAGTGCGCGTTCGCCGGCCGACGCGGGCGGCGGGCGGCGCTGACGGCGCGGCGTTGCAGGGTCATGTACTGGTCGGTGTGGGCCCACCTGGGCGGCGGCGAGGGCAGCCGCATCGAGACGGCGCGTCTGGACGGCAGCGCGCGCCGCGTCGCCGTCGCCGGCCGGCTGCACTGGCCCAACGGGCTGGCGCTGACGGCCGACGCTACGCAGCTGTACTGGTGCGACACGTACCTCGACAAGATCGAGCGGCTGGAGCTGGCCACGGGCGCGCGCGTGCTGGTCGCCGAGCACTCGCCGGCCACGCCCGTGCTGAAGCCGTACGGGCTGGCGCTGTACGACGGTGGGTGCCGTCCGCCCGCCCCTGCCGCCCGCCGGCGCGGGCTGACGCGGCCGTCTGCGCAGGCGCGGTGATCTGGAGCGAGCACGGCTCGGGGCTGGTGCGGCGCCTGTCGCGCGACGGCGCGGTGAGCGTGCTGGCGACGCTGCCGCCGCCGCTGTACGAGCTGCGCCTGGTGTCGGCGGCGGCGCGCGGCGGCCGCAACGCCTGCGCCTTCGCCAACGGCGGCTGCGCGGAGCTGTGCCTGTGGGCGGGCGGCGCGGCGGGCCGCGTGTGCGCCTGCGCCGACGGCCGCGCGCTGGCGGCCGACGGCTTGAGCTGCGCCGAGGCGCCCGCCGCCACGCCGCCGCCCTGCCCCGCCGACCGCTTCCACTGCGGCCGCGGGTGAGCCGAGCCCGCCGTCGCCCCCGCCGCGGACGCGACCGCGCCGCGCTAACGTTGCCCCTGCGCAGGCGCTGCATCGACGCGCTGTACGTGTGCGACGGCGACAGCGACTGCCCCGACGGCTCCGACGAGGACTCCTCGCCCGCCGGCGCCTGCGGTACGTCCCCGCGCCGGCCGCCGGCGACGACGCCGAGGGTCTAGCGTTCAACCGTGTGGCTGTTGTTGCAGCGAACGTCACCTGCGGCGAGGACCAGTTCATGCAGTGCGACACAAACCGCTGCATTCCAAAAAGCTGGATCTGCGACGGACTTAAGGGTGAGTCTGAAGAATTATCTGTCCGCTTGTTATGGCTGTATCGGCTCGCTTCCCCGTTTGGCCTGAATATACAATCAGATATTGATCCGTATGTCCGACGAGCACGTCCACGTGTGTCTAGGCTCGTATCGGATATCTCGGACCTAAAGTGTCAATGTCACCAAATCCAAAAAGTGACACTGACGTTGAGAAATCGATGGAGTTCGTGAGGTTAAGACGGAGAAGCGACAAAACCAAAGTCGTTGGACAAACTAGAAAGGCAATTATTGGAGATGCATGTGAAATCACGCCCCTCTGCTATAGAAACTGGTAATTGTACGTACCCTTTAAAAAAAACAAAAATACAGAAGACTTACTTCTTAAAATCTGTTGATGTTGACCTACAAAAGTCTGATTTTCAGGACATATAATAATAATAATAATATTACGTATTGTTCGCCGATTCTTGGACCTGAGTCCCTGACCCCGGCCGACTGTGCCATAGCCGGGAAATACCGCCTCTCCCATTTCAAAATTCAAAATTAGTCTTTTAGGCCTTGGGAGAGGCGAGAGTTTAAAATAAATACGATAATAATAATAATAATAATAATAATAACGTTTATTCCTCCACAAAATAGTTTTAAGAAAAAATTGGGCGAACTTATTTTTAAATAGTATATTATGTAGTATATAGTTCTTGTTATTATTAATTATTTTTATTTTTATTGTAGTCTATAGATAGATATATATATACATATATATATATTTGTATTTTGTATCCGTCACTTACATACGCACTATTTAATTTAATTTTGTTATTGTTTCTGCAAACTAGGGTACTATAGGTCTTTTTGTATATAATTGTCTCTTGTATTGTTGCTTATGTGACTGTTTGTTACCTAAATAAATAAATAAATAAATAAAATAAAATAAAATAAAAATACGTACATATAGTTCTTAGTAATTAAGATACATCCAATAACTTATTTTTGGGAGCTGGTGCTTGTTAAAGGCTTAACGCCTGTACTACAAGTCACCAGGCTCTCACCCTTGGAAATGACACAATATGACAATCTTAAGGTATTAACTAAGATTAATTGTTGACCATGAGTGCGTGTTGTATTATGTGTGTGTTTGTGTATGTGTGTGTGTATGTGTATGTGCTCGCGTGTGCGTAGTTACGGATATATATATATATATGTATATACATATACATATAGAGATCCTACTCTACCCAAAGCTCCAATAATAAATAAATAAATAGGTCCTTGAGTCATGCAATCGGATAAAGCAAAGCTTCAGTTTCATCGTAATTCAATTTGCAGCCAGTTTGCCAACTTCTTTTTACATTCGAACTTATTTAGTTGAAAGATGTTTAGTTCACGATGGAGTGCATTGTACAGAAAACATCCCAGGAAACAGAAAAATCTATGAGTGAAGGCAGTCCTGAGACGGTCAGAAGTAGCCACTATGCAATGTCGTCTATTTGAGGCGCTGTCGTATGGAGTGAGGGAATGCTGCTTCAAAACAGTCCAGACGACTAACTCCAGTCCAGAGAGTACAGACGAATAACTGTCTAACAGTTAGAACTTGACAGAAAGAGTAATGATCTCCTTTAGTAAAGCTCTTTGTGCTCTTTCTATAAGAATAAAATTACCTTTTGTAGCCCCACCCCAACTAGTAATGCAATAGGTTAGTAAACTTTGTACTAGAGCAAGATACACCATTTTCATGATGATGACAGCCTCAGATCCCGGCACCTGTATGGAGATAACAGCAAACTTAAGGTAGTTTTGCGGTAGAGTATGGTTACGTATAGAAAAAGGCACCACTCTACTCTTGTCCACATTAAGTGTGAGCAGATTGTCTTCTAGCCACTCCCTCACCACGTCAAAGGCCGACTGGGCGGATTGATAAAGTTCATCCCAATTTATCCCGGTGAATATCAGTGCAGTGTCATCAGCATATGAGAAAATTTTACAGTTTTGAAGTTGTAAATTACAAAGGTCATCAATATACACCAGGAAAAGAGACCCAGAATACTTCCCTGAGGGACCCCAAAGGTCATAGGTTGGGAAACGCTAGTATAGTCACCAATTCTAACACATTGGGACCTACCTGTGAGATAGCTCTCAAAAATATTACAACATATGTCGCCTGCCTGGTAAACTTGATACACACAAAGAGTATTCTTGTAGAATTTACGTCAGTCGTACGCGATATACTCTAAGTTTTATTTATACTCACAAAGCCCATCAGGGTTTTTAGTATTGTTCGCTCATGTAAACAATTATAAATCTCATCTACAGCCTCATAAGGCCGCGGATTTTCGCCGGACTTTTGTAATAGCGTTTCATAATTAATGAAATGGTGAATTTAAACGTATACAATGAAATAGGTAATATTACGGCCGAAAATCTCTTTGTTGCCCACCTGACAGCTGCGTGGTAATCGAAAATTGATAGCCCCGGTGAAAATTTTAAAATCATACATATGTATTAACATTAAAAGTATCAATATAAATTATTGGCAATTTAGCGCAGTATTTTCGACCACGAAACTAGATTTTCATAATCTTGTCTTTACCAAGTCATATCTTTAACGAGTGCCAAAATGGATTTAGGAAACATCGATCAACCATATTAGCAATTTATAAATATTTTCAAGCTATTTTAGATTGTATGAACCCCAAAAAAATTTGCAGTTGGATTGTTACTCGATATGAGTAAAGCATATGACAGAGTTAATCATGAATCATGTATTCGAGTGGCATTCGAGGAGTGCCACATAAATGGTTTAGATCATACTCGGAAAATCGCTCACAAATTGTGGAAATCAAAAACACAAATTTTAACACAGGAGAAATAAAAAATTGTAGATCTATTCAAATTCCAGTCAACGGTTCCATTCCACAAGGCAATGTTTTGGGATGTACGCTTTTCTTGATTTGTATTAACTCACTTCCAAGTATTCTTAATGATGAATGCATAGTCTTTGCCGATGATGTCTCAATATTATTACCATGCCAAGACGAGCACGAATTACATTCCAAATTGGACTCGACACTAAATAAAATAACGAATTGGCTTAACCTACACAACTTGGAAATAAATATAAAAAAAAACTAAATTAATTCAGTTCAAGCCGTATCAAAAGACTCCATTAAATATTAACTATAGCTATAATAATGAACTTCTAGAGACAGTGACCTCAGTGACGCTATTGGGAATGGAAATTGGTACAAACTTAAGCTGGAAACCACACATTGAAAAACTAGGAAAAAAATTATCTTCATTAATTTATTCCCTGGGTCATTTACCTGGGTTACAAATTTTAAAACAACTTTATTAGCATATTACGCCTATTGCTATACGGGATTCTCCTATGATATTGTATTGTGGGGCAACGGTACTGACATTGATAATATTTTTGTACTATATACAAAAAAAAAAATATTCAACATTTATAAATAAATTAAAACATTTTTTAATAATCAAAAGTTATTATAGTATTTCCGAATTCTTTGGGGATAAAAATAAATAAATAATTTTTTAATTTGTTAACAGTTTGCTCTGCATTGACAGAATTAGCAATGAGTTGCAGGGCAGACGATTTTGAGTTAGTCATGTTCGTGATATTTTTGATGACCTTCCATAATCGTTTTTTGTCGTGACCGGGATTTAATATTTGAGTCTTTTCATAATTACGTTTTAATTTTTTTAATAAATTGTTACAGAAATTTCTGTATCTATAATAAGTAGTTTTAATTATTAGTAACTACAACTAATTTAACTACCTACAATCAAGACGTCAAAGCCCATACATATCTTTAGAATAAATTTGAGGTCAAATTTGTTCTTAGTAAGTAGTTGCAAACGCTTGTATTATTATTATCATGGATATATATATATATATTTTACACTCTCTCCTTATTATTATTATTTATGGGTTAGGGTCTCGTGGCGCAGGCCCTTACAGCATAAATACATGATGATGCTTCATGTGGCAAAAGTTAAAAGCCGTTCGCTAGTGACGTTTGTACTCCCGTTCGTCTTTGCTAAAAAAAGCTCGTTGTCGTCGTCGGTCGTCGCGTCGGGCGACGGCAGACGGTAGACGGTCAAAAGCGATTTGAACGGAAACGTGTTGAATAGACTCACGGGGCGCGCTTAAAGTACGATTGGTACGACACGAACAGATTGCGCGGACGGCGCGGACGAGACGAGCGGCGCGTGCGCACGTATAGCGTGCGGGCCGGAGCAGTTCGCGTGCGCCGCGTCGCGACGGTGCGTGCCCGCCGCGTGGCGCTGCGACGGCGCGCGCGACTGCGGCAAGGACGACGACTCGGACGAGCGCGACTGCCGTGAGTAGCCGCGAGCAGAAGCGCCGCGCGGCCGCCGGCGCCGCTCACGCCCGGCCCGGCGCAGGCACGCTGGAGTGCGGCGACAGCATGTTCCGCTGCGACAACGGCGCGTGCGTGCCGTGGGAGTACTACTGCGACGGGCACGCGGACTGCGGCGACGCCAGCGACGAGCGCGCCTGCCGCGCCGCCACTGCGCCGCCCCCGCGCGCCCCGCCGCGCCCCGCC
>NW_020653736.1:3396098-3446420 GCF_003589595.1 Hyposmocoma kahamanoa | reverse complement strand
GGTGCCGGCGGCCGGCGACGCGCCCGACGAGGCCCGCGACTGCGTCATCTCGCGCAGCGTGCGCGGCGACGCGGGGCCCGCGGCGGCCGAGGCGGGGCCGGGGGCGGGCAACGCGTCGTGCTCGCTGCACTGCGGGCCGGGCACGTGCGTGCTGGTGCAGGGCCGGGCCGCGTGCCGGTGCGACCCCCTCTACACGGGCGAGCACTGCCAGCACTTCCGCTGCGCCGCGTACTGCTACCACCGCGCCGCCTGCGCGCTCGCCGACGACGGCGTCTCGCTCAAGGTTGTTGTTTCCGCTTCGGCGCGTCCGAGCCCGCCACCTTGACCGCTCGGGCCGAGCCCTGACCCGCCGCCTCCCGCAGTGCGTCTGCCCCCCGGGCTACGGCGGGCCGCGCTGCGAGCGCGCCGAGCCGGCGCCGGACCCCTGCTCGGCCGTGCGCTGCCTCAACGGCGGCACCTGCCGCGCCTCGCGCTTCCTCGCGCGCTGCCTCTGCCCGCTCGAGTACTACGGTAGGCCCTCGCTCCTCGCCTGCTCCGGACGACTGACTCGCAGTTGTTACTCGGACGAATAAACGGACCACAGATTAGGCCGTTTTCAAATCATTTCACTACGTACGTACAAAAAGAAATATCAACGACTTTATGGTCCTGCACAAACTAATAATTGGATATTGACTGTTACACTCGCGCCTCGTCCTCGAAATCAGTATAACAGATATAGATATAACACATGCAGTAACACATAAGTGACACCACTCTTCACTGTAGTTGAGAAAAACATTTTGTTTTGTTTCGGGGTAGTTTTAGGCTAATATCGCCATATAAAACAATATCGGTTTGCGCTCGCGTCATTCAGATTTTAGTACTCAACCGACGATAATAAAAATGTTCACAATGTACAAAAATGCCATGCAAAATGAACCGTAAGCGTATTATTTCAACATCGTCAGATGAAGACGATTTAGTGCGTCCATCATATTCAGATTCATCGAGTAATGCAACTGAAAATTCAGGTATGTACCACTAACAATAGATTACATGCACATTAATTTTGCTAAAACACCTTTGTTTGCATTCTTGAACAATCATTAGGGTCGTTCACCTCAAATTTTCAAGAAAGTATTATTTTATTTGTAACTGTTCGAAATTAACGACGTAACCTTGTCCAGTGTGCGTAAACGTATTTACATTCGAATTAAAAATGTGTAACCTGAGCCACCACTGGAGTTGACTCGACACACATTTTTTATGCACCTTAGTAATATTGGGTCTGGTATTGACCTCTTTACCCACATAGTAAAACCGTATTGATTGCAATACGAATAAAATGCTTAATAAGCCTTAAAATTTAAGTATAATCGCCAAAACATAATTTATATAGTCTATGTTATATTACATTTACAGTTATAGCCGCTCTCGGCCCACAAGCACTTCATCAGCTATTGCTATAGAACAAAATGCTGAGGGACAAAACGAGCCAAGTACATCTTCGGCTACAGTTCTGATGCAATCCAATTAGAAAGTGACGTTCTTGAAATATTAGGCGCAGACCCTTCGACATTGAAAAAATTCGCTCCTGACATACACGCTGGAATTGCAAGGCGTTTTGAGTGCATTGCTACTGAAGGTCTCAGCAAAAACATTCCGAATCCGGTCGACGCTTACCCTGGTGGCCGGAATATTATCCGGGAGTGGTTTCTGCGCAGAGGAATATATAATAATATACGTATAATCATGTAATAGATTAGAATAGATAGATTCTATAATATACGCATCTATGCCAAACATTATAAGTTTCTCACCTAACTTTTCCAAAGTGGTTCTCAGTACGGGACACCCAACTCGTACAGATCCGCTCTATCCTTGATTATAGGAACCTGTGTATCAAAGGATGAAAGTATAACAAGGTTTCATTAAAGGAGTTTTTCGCCTACGTCCACGTTTGCCAAAATACAATTGTACATGGAATCCGAATTGCGTATTAGATTTATTAAGTACCCGTTATCCAAACGAGGATCTTTTTCTAGAAAATTTGCCAAAAAAGTGTGTTACATTGTTGGCTCTCACGCTCTCACTACAGCACACAGAGTGCACACTTTTTCTAAAATTAATGTTAGAAATATAGAAATATTGGCAGACAACATTTTAATTAAAATACCCGACTTAATAAAAACATTGATGTTGGCTCATTGGCTCTAAGCAACCAATACTTTATTTATCATTTTTTGAAGGTAAAGCCGAAACAAAACTTCTACTTCTTCAACTTCGTAAATCCAATGCGTCATTTATTGGTTCAAAGAAACCGCACAAATCAGTTTCCACGCAAACACAGCCGCTGGATCTTATCTACGCTAAGAGACAGCGGCGCGCGGCGTGTGCTTGTCGACCATAGATTTAGTATATCCATATATACTAAATCTATGGTGTCGACATTTACCGGCCACAGCGCGCGTCACGCGAGTACTTCGCGCGCGCTCTCCTCGGGGGTAAATATCGACCTTATAAGAAAGACTGCACGTTGGAGCGGAGGCTCCAAAACTTTTGTTAGATTCTACAACGAGCTGTGGGTAGTTGATAATAATGGTTGCTCATTAGCTAGGTCGATTATTAATTAATGTTAAAAACCATAATGATAATCAGATAGAACATAATCGATCAACAGGTGACTGATATAGTGATTAGAAGTGTTATATTAGTATAATTTAAAATAATTATATTCAGTTAATTATAAAAAAACATAGTGTACTATTGTCGTTTCTTCTGATTAAAAATGTATGTACTAGCTCTCGACTGATTTATTGATATTCCCGAAATACGTAACTCTCAAAGTCTACATGTTATATCTATATCTGTTATACTGATCTCGAGGACGAGGCGCGAGTATAATTATGATAGAACTTCACTTAAGGTAAGTTCGTTTAATCATCAATTCTCTTAACGCAGAAAATTAACTTCAACGTTCCTCGTCCTTCTAACGTTTTGTAAATAGAAAAACGTTCAATCTTCCACACACATGTACTAATTATGTTTATATCGTATCTGTCCACTGTAATAATTAAATTTTTATTGAATTGATATTCAATTATTTTTTGTGAAATTACTCCACTAGTTTGTTACAATTATTAATACAAAGATCGAACACTCAGAAAAAATTACTTCGATCCGGTCGGATTCGAACCGACGTCTTCTTGCATACCGTGCCAGATGCTATACCAACTAAGCCACGGAACGAACCAACGTGAGTGTTTTTTCTGAGTGTTCGATCTTTGTATTAATAATTGTAACAAACTAGTGGAGTAATTTCACAAAAAATAATTGAATATCAATTCAATAAAAATTTAATTAAAAATTATTTGTTGAAAGTATATACTTGCCTACAGTTTTTTTATAATTTTATTTTTGTAATAATTAGCATGCCACGGTTCACAGCGACGAGGGTGCGTACGCTCCGACGTATAAAAAGAGTTTTGATTATATATCATGTAATTTATTTTGTGTATCGGTGTTTTGAGAACCGAATAAAGAAAAAACCAAGAAGGAAAAAAGGCACCTTCGGCATACCGCGCCTGACGCTATACCAACTAAGTCACGGAAGAAACCAGCGGACCTCACGAATTTTTCTATGTGCTTGTTGTCGTGTCTCCGTATTTGATTTGTCAGCGACTTTTTAGCCGTAGCGCTACGGCTAAAAGTTGCTGAAAAAATCAAATACACCGAGCTACGGAACGAACCAAAGGAACTTACGGTTTTTTCGATATGCCGGTTGCAGGTCTCCGCCTTTGATTTTAACGACTCTCTTGGCGTAATTTCTTTCGAGTGAATAGTTATAAGAAATGTAAAAAGACGTAAACGACAACGCGCAGGCGAGCGCTGCGAGCGCTGCACCGAGGGGCCGCCGTGCGCGCCCGGCGGCGTGTGCTCGGTGGTGGACGGGCGCGGCTCCTGCGAGGTGGACGTCTGCCGGGGCTACTGCCTCAACGGGGTGAGTGGCGGCGGCGCGGCCGCGGCGTCGGCCTCGGCCCGCGGCCGCGGCAGCTCTGACCGGGCCGTTGCAGGGCACGTGCGCCACGTCGGCGCAGGGCGTCGCGGCCTGCGCCTGCGCCGCCGGCTGGGCGGGCGTGCGCTGCGAGCTGCGCGCGCGCGCGCCCGACGCCGCGCACGACAACGACACGCCGCCGCGCCGCGGCGCGGGCGACGACGCGGGCGACGACGCAGGCCTGCGCCCGCACCGTGAGTACCCCGCGGCCTGGCCCGTTTTTAGTATGTTACTCCCCGACTGAAGAAGTAAACGGCCGCAGCTCGCTTCTCGGACGCCCGGACCGGAACCAATGTAGAAAAGGCGACTTCCCAAATTGGTCCTCTGCGTCCAGCACCCGCAATGTAAACCGTTAGGCCACCGAGGTCGTCTCGCATTCTCGCTTCTACATATCTAACTGTAGTTTAATAGCAGCAGAACTCCTTGTGAAAGAGTTCATCCTTGTGAAAGAGTTCAAGAGGGAAGTGCTGCCGCCATACCTATTTCTGCCGCCAAGCAGTAACGTCAACATTACCGTGTTCCAGTTTTGAAGGGTAAGGGTGCTGGTGAAATTACAGGCACATGGGCCTTGTCAACTTATGTCTTATGGTGACAGGCGCAGTGGTAGTACCCCTCAGATCTTTGCGATTTAAAGCTCTGAGTGGCACTGCGACTGTTATGGACACGCGTGTGGCATACGACTTGTTCGTCACGTCACTTGATGTTATAAAAAATCCCGATTCTAGTAATTTCCAAAAATAAAAACCACAAAACTGCTTGTATAACAACGTGGACAATTATAGCTATAATATAATATATTAAGTAGAGTTTGAGATCGTTTTTGCTTTACCCAAATAATGCTACCAAACAAACCAGTATTT
Organism: Hyposmocoma kahamanoa; assembly: GCF_003589595.1. Taxonomy (NCBI): domain Eukaryota; kingdom Metazoa; phylum Arthropoda; class Insecta; order Lepidoptera; family Cosmopterigidae; genus Hyposmocoma; species Hyposmocoma kahamanoa. Next base: position 3,441,524 of record NW_020653736.1, on the reverse strand, counting down.
GCCGAGTTATACTCTAGTTAATTCGGAGAAGTGACACGTGAACAAAAATGGCGAAGGCGTCAATGTAGCGTTGTCCTCGTGGTAAAGCGGACAAATTCCCAGAAATGTTACGAGATTTTCATTTTCACACGAATGTTGAGTTCCTTGCTTTTATTTTCCTGCCATCGTCTATTGTATGATATGGAAGACGTGTATTTTTTTAATAAGCAAAGAAAACAAACCAGCGTGTACAGAGTGTAATTTTTTAATGGGACAGTATAGGAAAATCCGAAACCATAGAATATACAAGGAAACTGTGTTTTTCTGTTAAAACAATTTTGGCATAGTCAATTTTTTGCTCAAGCGGGAGTCCATATAAATGATTAAAATTGCTCAACATTTTTTTAGTGGTAATCGACTCAGTTTTATGAAGGGATCATTTCATTGTATGCGACGAAAAAAAATTGGGACAGCCGAAGTTGGTCAAATTCATAAAATATTTTTCATACAAAATTAATAAAATTAAATAGACTCAGTTTCTCACGCTCGAACAAAAAGTTGACTGTATCAAAATGGTTTACACAAAAAAAGACTTAATGGTTCCTGAGATAGTTTCCTTGTATCTTCTAAGGTTTCGGATTTCCCCAAACTGTCCCATTTAAAAAAAACATATAATTATACATATATAATCGTATATAGATATAACTCGTAAACCTTAAAATTAACAGATAATATTATTTACTTTGCCATGCACAAAAGGTGAAGCATTTTCAATTTATAATATGAATTAACACAGTACAATTGAAAAATACCCAAAAATTTTATTTATAAATATAATAATAATATAATAAGTTGAATAATATGTAATAATCTATATATAAGGAGAACTTGTCAAACAAACGATCGAGGAAAATCAGCGCCTCGTTTACGCAATGTGTTTACGCCCGCGAGGCGTTTGACGGCGTCACGCGTGTCGTCGGCGCCGGAGCGGAACCTTTACTTAATGTAGAGGCACACACAAAGCATGTCTCGTCGCCGCACCTCGCGGTCGCGGTCGCGGTCGTCCGGCGCAGCGACGAAACTCGACCTTCGCCCGCCACTGCCGATGTGCAAGCGATTTTGATGCAACGTTGGCAAAGTCATTAAATTAAATGGTACCATATCCGTCTCACGGTGTTGCGCAAACGAAGCGAGTCCATCACTATGTTGAATTAAACTTGTGGTATTTCCATTTGTGCAAATAACTTGCGCAGGTGTCTAGTCAAAGTTATTTATTACTATAAAACGAACTCGTAGACACAAACATGTATTTGTGTTCGAAATACAGCCTTATGTAAGTTACTCACGCTCAAGCCGCTGGGAATCTCCCGCTGCCAGTGTGGCGTGTTTTACGAAGGAAAACATGAAAGTAATAATTTTGTTAATAGTATGGCATAGTACATTCGCTACGAGTTGAGGACGATTCAAGCTGGCTTATTACGGCTAATATACACAACAATTAGCTGACATTAAAACTGGCTTGTTTCTTTTCTGTGGTTTAAATCGAACCGGAAGGCAGATAACTTCACAGAATCGGCTATGGCAGGTTTGTGAGTGATTAAGTTCCGGTTAGTGGGTCATTTGGGTGACGCAATAAGTGATGTGAGGGTCGCCGTCCGCACTTCGCGGTAACTTGCGCTTGCTCGGTCTTTAGAGGGAGCGATCCCATTTAGTTCATTCCGACAAATGAACTATTTCGATCTTTTAGTTCCTCAGTTCTATGGGATCTAGGAAATGAGAAGGAATGGGAACCGTTTCGGTTTTTGAAGGACACAGAATGAAATGATCCGCATGAACAATTTAAATAGGAATGTTTTATTATTTTTCCTCTTTGCTATTACCTATTAACCTTCGTACTCGTACAATTATTTTATTTGTATTTTTTAAAATTTTACATTATAATTTTGTTTCAAAATACATACATATGGATTTGTTGTATTTGAATTTGTCATTTTATATGTACTTGTTTATTAATGTGTATATGCACAACGTGTACATGTAAACATGGTGTGTGTGTTAAATTGGATATAGAAATAAAAGTAAATATGAAACATGTTTAATGTATGTATATTGTTATACGTTTATATTTGAGTCAAACAAACTGGCAAGGTTCGATCGTGCATCTCACTCGAATTTGTTTATTAAAAGCAATGATAGTTCACTGGTTGTCTCGTTCGCACCATCTCGCCTCGCGTCTGAACTGAAAGAACTAAAAAGACAGGTGAACTATTAAGATCGTGCACTAGGAACTATAGGTCCTTTCAGTCAGTATCAGCAATTAATTACTAACAATTCCTAGTTCATGAACTATTCAAGTCCACTTCGCGGTTCGCGACGCTCGACATTGACAGCCGCCGCAGTTGTCCGCGATGTGCCCAGCTACCTGCGCGTACGCAGCATTGTATTCGACGCTTTTTATAACAGTAATAATAACGTGAATTAAATTGTAATTCATATTTTATTACGAATATTAGTATTGATATAAATGTTAAATAAAATTAAGTTCCCGCAACTGTGATCGGCGTGTTGTTCGACGAATATTTAGAAGAAATTTGTTATACGGAATAACAAGTTTTTAAGAGTAGTGCACAATGCTGATGCAGCATCGGCGACGGCGCTCGAGCAGCCGCAGCCGCAGGCGACGCGGTCAGTTTGCAGTGAACTGTATTACGTCAACCCTCACTAGAGGCAGCGGTATAGTGCATGAACGGTAGCCCGTACTCAGGATGCAATGTAAAGCTCCAAAACTAAATTTTGAATGTATAACCTTCGAGTCTACTTCGAGTACTGCAACGGAAATAAGCGTTCGGAAAAGATATTTAATTAATGTCAAATTTATTCATCAGAATTAGTTAACTTAAACGAAGTTCAACGCGTTGCTTACGCGGTGTATATTAATGTAAGACAGATCGAGGCGACAAGATCATAGCACGAGTCGGTAGCGGCAGTGGTGCTAATGGTCGGCGCTCGATTAGCACCAGCGTAGCATTCGTGGGCATTCGTTAGGGCAATAATATTAAAGCATCGTCATAAATTTACCTGAATACTAAATGGATAAATAAAAGTTCAAACGCTTCCACAAACTCGTGAACAATACGTGCGTGATTATTAGGTGTGATGAGAATAATGGCAGATTATGGTATTTAGTAAACACGTGTCAAGTAAATTCAGTCAAAACGGTCAAATAACAACCAATTAGTCCGCTGCTTTTGTCTGAGCCTTTTTTTATTATTCTAATCAGCAACCAATCAGACGGTTTACCGACGACAAGTGGTCACAGCCGTCTCTAGACATTTGTGAAGAAGTATCCTTATAATATCGCAAATAGTGTCGGGTTTGTGGGATATAATATAAATATTAGACAACATCACACACGTTGCTCTGATTTCAAAGTAAAGTAGAGCACTTGTGTTATGAAAATCGGAAACACCCAGACTCGTGACCGAGCCGGGAATCGAACCTGGGACCTCAGAGATGGCGACACCGTGAAAACCAGTGTTCAAGCCGTGGTCGAGTATGGAGGTCGTCGATGTTATATCTGAAGTGTGCCGTGCCCATGATTGAGCGGCTCTCTCTGTTCTTGAGACAGAAACACAGCAGTGCTGCTTTGCAGTGGAAATAGGTGAGGAGGGTGATACCTACCCAAGCGAAACCTCACACAGAAGACTCATTAGTGTACGACGAAACATCGGAAGGTGGCATCAATTTTAAACCTGTCTGCGTTTGACTAATGTTGCTAAAATGACATCGTTGTAAGTCCAAAACGAGCGTAGGAATTCCTACGATATTTCGTTGTGATGAGCTATGAAGGAGTTACTTTTAGGTTTCGATTTTTTTGCGTGTCTCATGACCGCACCTTTACAATGAAAGTGATCCAATACAAAATCATAATTTTTTTCATTACGTTTAATTTATGACTCTTGAAGTACTACAGTTTGTGCCTTATCGGTCTTGGAAAATAATGATGGAACCATTCAGCTTTACACCTGCAAAAATTGCTTGTGATTATTTTAATATTTAACAATTTAAAACATAATTTACAAGTACTATATAGTCGGCATAAGGTCACTTTTTTACTAAACTTTTTTGTTATTATTTGACGTATTAAGTCTCTTTAATTTTAACCACGTAAGCGACGTGTTATGACCTTATCAAGATTAAGTCGTTTTCATTGTGAAAGAAAGTCCTCAAAGTAATTAAGTCGCATTTGTAAAAATTTTGTGATGTTTTTAATAACGATTTACGGAACGAAAATAGCAACCGTGGCAGCGTGTTGTCTTTAGATTCAACACTAAAGTCGGACGCGGGAGTGGTATTTTGAAATTGAAAGTATGAAATGAAAAAGATCCATATAGTGGATCAGTGCTATTCGCGCTTCAATAGGTCAGTTTCAGATTAGCAATCTTGTGAACAACGATTTTTAAAGTCGTTTTACGGTATAAACTCATTCATTTTTTGAATAGGGCCGCCGTCATTGAGCAGTGTTGCGTGTCCCCGTAACTAGAGTACGCTGGTGTCAGAATATTATGTCGAACTTGTGTAACATGTCGGGATTTGCAATGAATCAGAATCGCTGGCGGAGTGCGAGCCCGGCCCGGAGGGCGGCTGCGTGAACGGCGGGCGCTGCGTGGCCACGGTGGGCGGACAGCGCTGCGCCTGCGCGGGCGGCAGCCCCTGGGGCGGCTCTCGCTGTAGCGTCTACGTCGGCTACGACCACACCTGCAAGCACCTCGGCTGTCCCCCTACCACCGTTTGCGTCTGGAGACCCACACGTCGGTACCCTCGTAACTCGCCGTCAGTTCGTCGTTCGTTCGTTCGTTGACGACGACCGTCGCGTTGCAGCCGACGCGGAGGAGGAGGGCACCCCGTTCTGCGCGTGCCTGGAGGGTGCGACGTGCCCGCCCACCGACAAGTACAAGATGATGGGCGGGCTGGCGCCGCGGCCGCCCAGCCGCGCGCCGCCGCCGGCATCGGCGGAGGGCGGCGCGCTGCACGCGGCGCTGGCGACGCTGCTGGTGCTGGCGCTGCTCGGGCTGCTGGCGCTGCTGGCCCTGCGCTGGCGCAGACGGTGAGCCCCGCCCGCGACCCCTCCCCGCGCCGGCCCGCCCTAACCCTGTCGCGTCCGCAGCGGAGCCTTCGTGCACGCGCGCCTGGCGGACAACGTGGAGATCAACAACCCGATGTACCTGGCGGGCGACGACGACGCCGACGCGCCGCCCCCCGCGCCGCCCGCGCCCCTCGCGCCGCTCGCGCAGCGCCACGCCGTGAGTACGCCGCGTGCAAGCCGTGGCCCTCCTCTTTTTCATTATTTTACCCTATCGCTTTCCGAAATCGAAGAAATGAACCGAACCTCGAAATCTCGTATTGCAGAACGGCAGCAACCACTTCGCGAACCCGGTGTACGAGAGCATGTACGCGCAGCAGCAGAACAACCCCGTCGAGGTGAGCGTTCCGCCTTTATTGTCATTACGGAACGTTTAGGTTGGACGTTTGAAAAAGCCCGTTGTGGACCGAATATCTACCGTGCAATTGTTTAACATATAATACAATAATTTACTTATTTCAGACGTTCACGATCCGTATTTGTAGTAGAAAGAAAAGTACTTAAGCACCAGTGTTACAATTTACCACGTGTAGAAAGTGGGCCATTAAAATTTCTAGAATGAAACAATTACGATAATGATAAAATTGTGAACCGCGGGGCCCGGTGGTCCCGAGCACCCGCTCGTGAGCGCCGCCGGCCTGACCGCGCTGTGTCCGCAGGAGCACGCCAACCTGCTGGAGGGCGAGGGCGCGGGGGGCGCGGCGGGCGCGGGGGGCGAGCGCGACCGCGCCGCGCTCCTCTAAGCCCCTCGGCCTCTTCACGCCGCGCCGTTCTCCGCTTCGTTGTGCCAAACTACGTAACCTCCATGTCAATAAAGAAGGTTCCAGTAACACGCATAAAGAACATTTGTTTTCTGTCGACACTTTCGCAACTTCTACATAACACGAAATTAACGATCTATTACGTCCGAACACGATCGCTCTGCAAGTTACGTGAACTTGAAAATAACAAAGCGAACGTTTAACACGTACGACTTGAAGTCGTATTGCTTGAAGTAATTATCGTGGTTTCCCTACAGAGCTAATGTTATCGACGAAGATTCGTCGAAAATTTATGAGACGGCGATAGTGATGTTAGCACTTGAAGATGAACCGCTTTTTCCTTGTTTATTCACGCCTGATTCCATCACTTTATCCCGGAAAAAATTCTGTCAAAGTACGACCTATCGACTAGATCTCCAATTACAAGAAAATGTAATTACTATGTAATTCTTTAAAGTTTTGTATTCACAATCATCTTTATTCTTATAATAAATTCATAATTGTGAAGGCTGCCCTACTTGCATGTTTACACCTTTTTATACTCTTTATTATTTTTGATATTATGAATATTGTTTTATGGCAATCCAATAATCATTTGTTTAGGGCCAAGGCGGCGACAGTGACTCACTTTTTTTGAAAGGCCAGTTCTTGATTTTGAAACGGGTTCGAGAATAGTTAGGGTGAAAAATACGAGGTGTAAGCTAATGTAATTTTGTAATTTTATTCGATAAAAGGTTTTCTTTTTATAAAATCGGGTTAAGCCACTGCGTACTGCGGGTTGGGTACAGTGAATCACGTAGGTCGACAGTGAGCCATCGAATATATAATTTACAATAAAATGCAGTTTTTAGGGGTTTAAATTAATATTTTTACTCTACATCTCTGAAAATAGCCTCCAGCCCTCATTATGTATCTGAACTGAAAGGGGGATATAATTGTGGGTAGTTTTTAATCGATGACGGAGCAAGTTGATTCCACAATTTCCAAACAACTTTTATTACAAATATTAGAATCAAATCAAGTAAAATTTTCCGAAAGAGTACCAAACTGGGGGTAACGCTACTCCACTGGCATTAATAATACAACAAGTGGTGGCTAAAATGTCTCTATCGCCACGTGTAACTTTGCCTATATTTTTACGGCCTTTTGGTGCGATGACTTTTTGAAACTTTTTGTACCGTTGTAGTAGAAGTTTCGTCTAGATTATTAATTCTTGACCCGTCTGCAAACGCGGAGCGCCTTTTTATTAAGTCTTCTACATATATACAATCATTTAACGTTTGTTCTATTGAAGGATGTAACACTTGCGAGACTACATGCCTCCGGTTTTCTCAGTGTGAGTTCTGGATTTCTCTTTCTGAAACTTAAAAACCAATCTTTTCCAGCCATTTGTTTTGTCCGCCATGAATCGGGCATTTCAAAATTATTTACATTAGTCATTTGGTAGGCAATTTCCAGGTGTTCCTTCGCATTTAATCCATAAAAAATCAAAGCAGTGTGTAAAATAATCTTTTAATATTTTTTCCTGCGCTGTAGTGAAAACCTTATTAATGGTATAATTTAGCGTCAAAGGAGTTTAAAGTGATAGCGCCTTAGTGTAGTGAAAGGAATTCCTGAAAGTTTTGCAGCTTTTCTGACACTCGTTCCGTTCTTAATATTTTTAAAGCTTTCTTCATGTCGTCCGCTGTATGATTTCCGATTTTACGGGGCTTTGATGGACGAGGCATTCATTTGCTTTAATATTAACTGGGGTCTATTTGATATAAATAACAATAGAATAGATTTTATTTTTATTTCGTGGCAAAAACAATACTATTTGTTGGGTAGATATCAATACAGTACACAGTGGCTCATGATCCAGTGTGTACTCAATTGGTTTCAACCACACTGTGTACTTGGCCGCCATTTTGCATATAAGTCACACGCAACACTATTGCCTACTGACAGGTGCATTATAGGTGATACATAGCGTTTTCAATCAAACTGAATTTCTGACCACAAATATCGATTTATTAATGTAACAAAAGGTTAGTGAATAAATACGAAGTATATCTTACCATAATACTTTCCTTTTGTAACTGGAAATCAGAAACTACACCTCACGTACAATTTTTTAATTGGGTTAGTACATTTATGGATAGAAAAATCATTTCCATACACCCTTTCCCATTTTCTTTCTTTTCTTTCAAAGAAGTTAGTGAATGTTTGTTATAAATCGTTACGAGTTAAACGCTTATTACTCTACCGGATTTCAAGGGCTCTGCGTCAAGGGTGGGTGTTCATAATATTCAGTCGCCCAAATCGGGGACCCCAAGTCTTATTACATCTCCCTTAGTGAGGGTCCCCTGAAATCGTTTAGTGTAATAAGCGTTTTACACCTAGGGTCTGACAAAGTTCCGGTTTATCACGAAACGCTCAAAATCTCGAGGTAAACCGAGTTCGCCGTATGAGTCGGAAGAAATATGGAAAGTTTTAAAAGAAAGTGATGGTGAAGATCATCTTATGGAGGAATGGAGGATTCAAACATGAGAGATGAGATTTCTCTACCTTGTGGAACAGAGACTTAAGATTTCGTTGCTACGATCCGGGCCATTAAATAATTATTTTGCTTGTTTACCCGGCTTTTTAATTTTTGATTGTTGGGGTTTTGAAATTGTTTACTTGAATATTCTTTTGTTTTCATTACCATGATTACCATGTGCCATACCTATGTGCTAGTCAATAACAGACTTTTGTGACTTTGTAAAATATATTATTTCTTGTGGTTTATTTAGACAGTGATAATCTGGCAACATTGGTTAATAAGTCATCCGGTACCGCATGGTTAATGTCATTTTCGTGGTCCATACGTGTAACCAAAATGAAGATGATCTAGCTGACGTGTGCACATTTTATTAAACCCTCAAATTTATTAAGGGTCGTGCCTCATATATGATGCGCTCAGGTATCGTTTAGACCACGAAATGCAAGCCATATGATGCATGCACAGGGCACGTGAATATAAATTTTCACTCGTTACAACAAAAACAATTCACTGCACATGCTAATGTGGTCGCAGACGCAAACTGTCTGGTCCTAACTTGTTCATATATAAGACGTTCCTTACAGGGAGCAAGGAGAAATGGAATGAAGGAACATCTGTTACTTTCCTACCAATCCTTACCGAGCCACTGTTGCCGCCTCGACACTAGTTGTAATGTCGACCAAATACGACTCGCCTGCCTCTGCCAGAGTAGCGAGTCCGGTAGGATAGAATTAAGCAATGTGATGTACTCTGTTGTACTAAATGAATAACTTAACAGTTTAGTATAAGTTAGGTTTACTTGTTTCGAAGTGAGATTGCAGCACTCACATCACTTTAATAACCTGTAAACTAAAGCGAGTCACTGTTTTGTCGAGGGTGGTAAACACCCGGCCGGTTTATGTATGCACAAGATAGCCTGGCTGCAATACGCTTCAGTACAGCCATATTATTTCCGCAAATTGTATCTAACCTTAATGCAAATAAGTTACAACATGGATTTAGTTATATACTGAATGTAGGGTTACAAATATCTTCTTAGTCTAGTTTTCATGTACGCATGGCAAAGTTTGGTTAGTGAATAGGTAATTGGAATAAAATGAAATGTATCCAACGAGATGAATTTATAGCTGTACGTAAATGGAGATACTCTGCTCTGCTCTGCAGGCTGTTATTTTTGTAGTACAATTTATTTTACTTGTAAGCTTTTTAACAAATTTATTCGAATAATGTTATTGAGACAGTGCCATAGAAGAGGTGAAATGTGAAAGTTCCTTTGTTCACGTCTTTAGTTGTGATCTGATACTGTTGGTGATCGCCGCGAAGATTCGTAGCGGTCGCTCGTTACTCTAGACTGACTGTACAGTGGCTTTCGGTTGAAAGTTACAAAATAAAAATGTTATTATAGTGTAGTGTGGTCTCAAGTAATTAGCTGTATGTCGCGGCCAGTCTCACTCATGTTTTGTGCGCGTTGTGATCGCGGCAGCTATTTTTGAAAGATACGATTTTGCATTTTCTTTTTTTGTAATAGATTTCTAGCGTCTAAGTTTATTGTGTAATTTGAACAAATCAGTCGACCAATGTCCGTCGACGCATGCGATATCGAGCTATGATCGCGTACAGATGAATCTCAGCGGCGTCGGCGCCGAACGTAGACACGAGCTTACGTCACTAGTAACGAATTTCAATTTCAACACGTTTAGCACCAAATATTAGTGATACGTAACTTAGTACAATTTACTCATTTTGACGGACAAATGTCGCACCATTACTCATTTATTCTAAGTTGGTATACAACATACCTCAGACGTATGTATAAGCCTAGTGTAATGTTTAGACGTAAGTTTATGACAGTAATAAAACGAATTTGATGGGTATCGCTCGATGGTTTTATTCGCACGTTGTGTTAATCACGCACCATAATTATTATTGAAGAGCATGGTTTCGTAACAAAAGTACATTTAGAGTCTATACGAAACGTTGCACCGTCGTAAGTAAAAACGTAAGTGTCGGCCGCCGAGAGCCCGGGCTCAGTAGAAGTCGTCCTGCGGCGCGGGCTTCGCGGCCTGGTTCCGCACCTGGTCCTGCGCGAGGTACATGTCGGCGATCTGCCGCGCCGACGTGGCCTGCTCCGGCGCCTTGTCGTCGCGCACGCGCACGAACCTGCAAATAAACGCACTGCGGATTTCAAGAGTCAGGGCGCGGACTCCTCGCTATTACTCCAAGTAAAACATACCATGTATTCATTCTTTTTATTCATTCTAGGGAAGCAGACGTCCGTAGGTGCCAATGGAATGCGGAAAATTATTGATCCGGTTTTTAGATTACTCAAAAATTAGGACTCGAAGTTAAAGCGAATGAATTTGTTAGTGACTTCAAAATTGTAAAGGTTGCCGTGTGCCGAGGCTTTGTGACCGGATCTCTATGCTACATTCCCACGTTAACAGCGCGCCTGTCATAGAAGAATGCAAATGTTATGCTTGCGGACGACACATGCCTTACGAGCGCTGGGTAAGATTATTATTACTGCATCGTTGCAAAATCTACATGACGACTTTAACGATTTTACGAAAATTATTATTATTATAGAATTATTCTAAACAAATGGAAAAGAAAGTTCATGCACATGTTTTCAGCGTATAATAGGAAACCGTAGGACAATCCTTGCATTTGATCGGTCACTCATTCGCGTGTCTGTATCGCGTTACGATTGCATGTGGTCGGTATCAATCTCGGGAATGTGAGCGTTATGGTAGAGGGTCGGTTTAATGTCGATACTTATACGTAGATGTTCCTTGAATCGATATATATTATGTTCTCGCCGAATCTATAATCGATTGCCGCGTGGGAGCGTACGGTACTATCTAGGCGATACATGTCAATAAGATCAGATTACTGCAAATACGGTCCCACAGTTGTAGGCCGGCAAGAAGGTGCGCAAAGAGTGTAAAGAAACGCATAATTACGAAACGTCGCTTAAAGGTCGGAAGGTAAATCCCGTCGAAAAGAATTTGCGTCCTCGATCCTCGCAGGAATGTTCAAGGCGAGAAGTACCAAGCACCAAGACACAACCGTCCCACGGCGAGCAAGAACCGGAGTACCTGGGGAAGCGCAGCGACACGCCCTTGTCGCGGTGCAGCAGCCCCGCGGCGGCGCGGTGCGCGGGCGACAGCGACAGGTCGGCGCAGCGCAGCTCCCACACGGCGCCGGCGGCGAACCAGGCGTCGGGCGCGTGCGCGGGGTCGAACCGGTAGTAGCTGCGCGGGCCGGCGATGGCCTTCTCCTGCAGCGCCGCCGACAGCTCGCGCAGCTGCTCGTCCGAGAAGCCCGTGCCCAGCTTGCACAGCGACTGGTACTCGTCGGCGTCGGCGTCGTAGCAGGCCAGCAGGAAGCCCCCGAAGACGCCCGCGCGCTTGCCGCGCCCGCGGTAGCCGCCCAGCACGACCGCGTCGATGCTGTCCCCGACGCCCTCCAGGTAGTCCTTCTTGAGCTGCGGGCAGGCGCTGGCTGAGGCTGTCGCTCGCGACGCCGGCGCGAGACCGCGCGACCCACCGCACCTTCAGCCAGTTGTGGGACCTTCGCGCGATGTCGTACGCGGCGCTCGGGCCGTGCAGCGTCTTCACCATCAGCCCCTCGCAGGACTTCTTGATGGACTCGTCCAGCAGCGCCTGCACCTCCTCGAGGGTGGAGCAGTCCGCTCCCGCCGCGAACTGCCACTCGCCTGAACGCATATCGCATCGCTCACCAATACCGCATTGTTGTGCTAAAAGCGGCGAACCACCGACGAACGCTCACCTTCGACCTCGTTGAAGTGCGTCCTGAGCAGCTCCCTCCTGTCGGCAAGAGGCAACTTGACCAACGGCTGCCCGTTTAAGTACAGCAGATCGAAGGCGAACACGCACACCTGCACCTTGATCTCCGCTTCGTTAGCGTCCTTGCGCTTGCGCGTTGACAAGATCTGCATAGCGACAATGATTACAACAATCAAACATTTATTTTTGATTCATACATAAGAATACGTATAACGAATGGTTGCCAAATACAGTTAAAAATACAGGACCCTTTTATTGAATTAATTTTGTAACTACCTATTTAAAAGAACTCATCAGAACCCGAGGGTTATCATAAACACTGGTCGAGGCACGGTATCCGCTCTAAAAGTGGCATCATCGAATTAAGGCATTAAGGTCCGGCGCCCACTGACAGGACGCCTCGGCAGGGAATCCTTCGGCATTCCAATATACAAGCACACACTGATGACAATTTGCCGCGGTTGAGCACGCCTAAACGTTCGGCATGCCGGAGCATTCCATCGCGACATCGTACTCGTGTCTGGTATCTTTTTCGACGAGTCTTACCATGCGTACTTCCCCTCGCTCCGCATACCTAAAAATCCGTTGCCCTCCCGTCCCGTCGGTGGACGCCGGGCCCAAATCGGCGATAGCCATAAAACATTGAATTTTTCGTCGATCGCAACTGCAATAAATATGCTGTGAGGGAGGTTTCTTATATATAGCATGCGACATAACGCCATGAGAAACTACGACCAATCACTATCAAGATTTCATAGTGTTTCAAATTATGAATGTGTGAGTTTGAGCGATAGCGGTTCTGATAATAATCGAGGCTGAAGGCCCTTCCATTGTTTTTTGTTTCTTCCGTGTGATTCAAATGTTATTTAAGATAATGTTCGTTCACTTCATCAACAACTCCGTCATTAGTTTACCTCGATGGTACTATCAGACGGGGTTGCATTCATACTAAACTTCAAAACGTCAAAGTACCTTAAAAATGTAATTTACCTACAACTCACGTTGATCTCACTTATTAATTAAGTACAATAACTAATAACTTTTACTTTTTAAGCTTCTTTGCTATACCCTTCCTTATGCAATATGGAAATAAATAAATAGAAATAAATGAATAAATACATAACTTCATTTGGCTTACCGTTACATTGAAAAATATTACCTGGAATGGCAAAATTTGCTTATTAGACACGTCGTAAGCCACAGCTTCAGTGTCGAGCACGCAGCTGACCACGGAATCTTTTAATAAAGCAGGTAGCCGGCGCAGCACGTCAGGGTACTTGGAGGTGTTGTCCTCCTGGTTGCGGCTGAACACCCTCGCGTTGGCGAAGTCGGGTGAGGTGCCGTCGGTGGAGGAAGGCACGTGGATCTGCGCTCGCTCGCCGTCGTACTTCCACTCGCACGTGAACTTTTCGTTCTCGAATCTATGTCGCATGGAGTGCGCAAAGGTGCATTTGCATGAAGTGATGTGTGGTGTTGGACGAAAAAGTCATGGCCGCATAGTGTCAAACCACGGACAGGCATTGCGAATGCAGCCGAACCAAGAGACAAGGAGTTGATTGCGATTCACACCTAGATTACTCTACTAAAGCACAAAACAAAAACGAATACAATTTTTACTGAACGTGTTCTGTGTAAGCCAAAAAGTAATCATCATCTTGATATTCGACAGGAAATATTTCATATTTATTTATTATTAGTATGGTTAAGCTCATCACTGAATTAGCACACCCTTTAAATAAAATTTTCAATATAAAAACAAATTGCTTCATTTAAGTAACAGTTCTTTGCGTTTGTACTATAAATGCTAAAAATTATAAAAATAATAATACAATTAATGAATTTGTTTTTTTTGTGGGCATGATTATAAAGGAATTATATCGAAGAGAATCCACCATTTTAAGGTGAAAGTCATTGACTTAAAAATAAATGGACGACGGGTTTAATACAAAAGCCACGAAAAAAATGTCCCAAGTCAACCTATTTAAACGTAGTGACATGTAAAGGAATATGAAAAAGCTAAAACGTTGAATTTAAATTGTAATGTCATCGCAGCACTGTCTAATTTTGCTTGCTTCGCTGTCAGTCGAACAAACGAAGACTAAAGCGTGAATGACGCTCTGTATACGATTTTAACGCCCTATAAGTTCGGACACTTTTTAGCGCAGACCCGACGTCCGTATAATTGTAAGTCAATGGTGAAAGTGGAAAAGTGGGTTCTGTATTTATAGTCTGTTTTGAAGACGGAGTAAAATGACAGTCCATTGCGCAAAAGTGTTGCCTTGGGAGCAGCTAGTGGTTGTAGTCGATGAATAATACATTGACTAGCGATTGAATATTGGTTACGTTTATGGAACAAATAGTTGAACTCATTTCATTTGAATCATCCTCGGACCATTATTCATTCAATTACTGAGCACAACAAGTTCATTTGTATTGTCAATTTTTGTAAGTTCAAACATACATACACTCTGTTTAGAACTATATTTATGAAAAATAGAAGGGGGGATTATTGAATGGGATATATGAAGGGAATATTTTAAAGATTCTCATTTAAATTCAGTATAGGCAATCAAATCTAGCCGTTCTTGTTATAATGCATGTGAATAAAAATCGATCTTAATACTAGCACGCCAATTGTCAAAATAGGAATAAGGAAGCAATAACTCAATATGCAATCATTAGAACGTCGTATCGTTCACGATTGTGACATTTTTGGCAACATTTCCTCTTCTTTTACAATCTGTCGGTGAAATCATCGACAACTACACGACTGTTTAAAATCCCACAATGACATTTTACTCCGTCTTAAGAAAACAGAGTCTGCATCTGCGCACAGCACAAAACGCTCCGCTTCGAGGCACAGTGCGCACCGCTCGCCGAACGGCCGTCCCTCACCGGTCCAGGACCTCGTGCACGCCGCGGGTGGGCTGCGCCAGCATGGGCTTGAGCGGCACGCCGGGCGTGAGGCGGCAGTGGCGCGGCAGGGCCTCGGCGCCGTGGCGCAGCAGCGCCGGCACCAGCGCGCCCAGGTCGGGGCGCTCGCAGTAGGCGCTCTTCAGCAGCCGCGCGTGCTCGTCCAGCCGCGCCTGCGGGGCCGACGGACTGAGCGGGCGCTGACGGGCGCCACCCGCCGCCCGCCGCCTACCTTCAGCTGCTCCGCCGCCAGCCCCCGCGCCGCGCCGGGCGGGTGCAGCGCCGCGGCCTGCGCCAGCGCCTGCAGCGCCGACTGCTCGGCCAGCCCCACGCGCAGCTTGCCCTCCAGCGAGCGGAACAGGAAGCGCGCCTCGCACGCGCGGCACGCCACGTACAGCCCCTGGATCTTGGCGATCTTCTTGTTCACCGACGCGGCACCTGTCGCGGGGTCCGTTACGGCCACCTCCGTCTGAGGGCGAGCGAGTCCCTCCCGCGGACTCTTCTCGTCCGAGTGCTAACTTTTGGCACGAGGCTTTGTCGCTGTACTTTCAAACCTCGCACGTGACAACTTTTAAATACCACCGGAGCCTTATTACAGAAAAGCTAATTTCTAACTACGCGAACGGGCCTACCGAGGACGGCCAGTTTCGTTTCATTAATGTTACGTTTATTATTATTTGCGATGAAAAGATACTATTCCTCTCAACATAAATTCAATTTCCATAAACCTATTGCGACGCTAGCGCTGTAAAAATGTTGACCTCTTTAAACATCTCCCTTAAAGAAGTTTGTCTTTAAAGCCACCCCGGACCCAAATCGTGAATTGCCCTAATCGCATGTCTCTGCAGGACGAACACTTCGTTAATATCGACAGCATTAAAACGCGTGAAGGAAATGACCTAGCGACTTCACCGCTATTTAGCATCAAAAATTCAAGACGAAAACGTGTCCGCGCCTATATGATTTTGTTATGATTTTATAAGATTGTAATTAGTATTTCTTATTGTGATTAACTGTTGCACATATTAGTCATAAGCTTTATTACAATAAGTTACAGTATATACAATTTTCAATAAATATATGAGGGGTAGACTTTTTTGAAGGACACTTTGCAGTTTGCAGAAAAGCTGAGCTGAAGGCTCATAACCCGTAAAATAAACTACAAACTAAACTTAAAACTAAGTGCCCACTTGGGGCGCCCAAGTGGGCACTTAGGCAAGGCGCCCACACGGACCTCCGCTCAGAGCGCTACTGCAGACATACGCCAGAAGGGCGTGCTGTGGGAGAGAATCTACCACTGTACGTGCTGAAATGAGGGGCTCTACGACCTCGCCGGCGAGAACGGGTCGTGCGTGAGGAGAGGGCCTGATGTGCGATCTGGTTGGCCTTCAAAGTGGCGAGAGTGATAGGGTCGTCAGGGTCGTTGAGAACTTCCCTTGGCCGACGGGTCCCACGCACGCGGTGGGAGTGTTCCCTGAGGGGGTTATAGTTGGATGCAGCCACCACGAGGGGGTCGGGGCAGTGAGGAGCAGAGTCGAAGTATTTCCTCGATGCCTGTTTCATGAATTGGGCTATTGTGGGGAGCCGTAATCTATATGGAGGTTAGCGTTACGCAGGTACCACGGGGCACCCGTCGCGTTTGGAGAGCCTGCAGGCGGTGCATAAGCGCGGGATTTGTCTGAGCGAATGCGACGCTGACGTACGTCATGATTGGGCGGATGCAGGTCGTGTACAATCTCACCTTATTACGAAGGGAGAGTTTGCTATGCTTGTTGAGAAGGGGGTGGAGGCGGCTCATAACAAAGTGGGCGCGATCGCGAACGGTTTTCACGTGTGCTTTGAATGACAGCTTCTTATCGTAACTCTTAAGTATTTGACCGAGTTCACCCAAGGGATTAGGCGGCCAAAGAGCGAGATGGGGGTGAGGTTTTGTGCCCTACAACTGGATAGGTTACTTCGTGTGAAGAATATCGTCGCGCTTTTGTCGGGATTGACTTCGATTCTCCATCTGCGAAACCACTCGCCTAGGCGTGTGGTGGCAGATTGGAGAGCTGCGGAAACTAATTTGGAGCTGCGCGCCGAATAATAGAGTGCAGTGTCGTCGGCAAAGAGGGTGAGATTCACTGACTGACACTTCGGAATATCGCTAGTGTACAGGGAGAATAGGAGGGGCGAGAGGACAGAGACTTGCGGGACTCCAGCTCTTACGGGGTGAGGGGAGGGGAGTGCGCCCTCGACTCGGTAGCGGAAAGAGCGATTCGACAAGAAGTCTCGAATGATGTGCACGAGACGATCAGGCACACCGAGATTGTACAGCTTGTAAGGTAAGCCGTTGTGCCAGACTTTGGCGAAAGCTTTTACCACATCGAAGCATACGGCGCCGGTGGACATGAAGCGGGGGCGATCGAAACCTTCGGAGATATACTCCACTATCCTTGCTCCATTATCCTTCTATCATTGCTGAACGCATGAATGCCTAGCTCTAAAGTAAAACTGTTCGTCGGGGAGGAGATTCTGGGACATGATGTAGTTAGTCTCTGAGGCGGGCATAGAGAGAGAGGCAGGCGGGTCTCGAACATTTATAGTTCTCCCGTCTCGCTCCTACATTGGTGTCGTCCCGCTCGCACACTATAAAAAATGCGAGCGGCATTCCAAATCTGACCGCTATCTAAGCAAGACCAGGAAGCTTAAGAAGTCATAACCAGGCATTTTCACTACAGGCCCAAATAGTCCTCATCAGTGCGGGTCGTCGAAGGTGAAACTGTGAAAATGAATTTTTCCGTAGGAGCGCAAAGCAGCCTAGAAATTGCAGCAAGGAAGGCACTGACCGGTCATGCGCGCGATCTCCTGGAGCGCCGCGAAGACCCTCCGGCAGCTGAGCTTGGGCGGCGCCAGCATGGTCCGCTGGCGGGCCCTCGCGCTCTGCGCCACGCGGCCCAGGTCGCCGGCCTTGTGCGCGGCCGCCTTCACCTGCGCCAGCGACTGCCCCGTGCACTGCCCGATGGCCTTCATCAGGTACGTCTCCGCTATGCCTGTGTTTGGCGTTTTCCACTTTATCGAACGTCACGGCATTTTACTCCACTAGTTTCTTGTCATTTTAATACAAACCTCGAACGCTCCGAAAGACCCCTTCGATCAGGCTGGCTGAAGACACAATTTCAAACCAAAAGCAAAGATCATCGAGCGCGTAGAAAAATCCGTAAGGTCTAGTGGTTCGTTCCATAGTTCAGTCGGAAGAGCGTTTGGCGTGGTATGCATGAAGACGCCTGTTCGAATCCGGCCGGATCGAAGGAGTTTTTCTTAGTGTTCGACCTAGGTAGTAATAACTGAAACTAATTTTAGTCTAGTCTAAAGCAAATTTCCATTAAACCGGCGAAACAGGATCTGCATCTAACGTCTAAACTGTAATCTGCGCCGACCTCACCTAATAGTTTATTTTAATGTTACCATAGTTTCCTTTGCATTTGTTGCACTTGTTTTTGATTAAGTGATAATGAAATAAATTTATCTCCATCCAGATTAGTATTTACCTAACTCCAATCCGTGGTAAGCGGGCGCCAGCTGATTGAGACACATGTAGACGCTGGGCAGCAGGTCGTCCGGTGTGAGCGCCATCACCGAGCGGAAATAGTTGGCGAGGGTCTCGACGATCTTGAGCCGAGACGACGTCTCCTCGATGGCCTCCAGGGTCTTCGCCAGGGCCAGGTACGGCACGGGCTGGCCCTCCGCCCAGCACGCGTCCGAGATCGGATGGTACTTCGGTTTTGCCGGGTTGTAGTCTTCCTCTGATACAATTGTTCTCTTTTTACACATTTAGGTTTCCTTACAATGACCGCGTTACACTGGATGCCAGACGGTAAGTTGCAGTCGTATAACTAACTTATTAGCAGGTGATTAGATTACTTTGTACAGTGTCAAGAGCAAGTCAAGCTTGACACTTAAGATTTAAATTCAACTCTATGCCGCTTACGATAAGAACAGTCCAAAGTAAAAAGTGTCAAGCATGATGTGCTCTTGATTGTTCAATATTATGGCAAAAAATATGGCTCTTTAATTAGCACCAATGTAAATACTTTCATTGTCAAATTATGAAATAATACACAATCATCATTTGTGTGCCATTTCCTTTCAAAATGTTGCATTTTTTTTTCAAACTCTGTTAATGCCTGACACTTACAAAAAAAAAGATTTGTTTTTAAAGGAAAAAGAACTTGAATCACCTCTTACTACCCCAGTCTCCTTCGCCTCACCCTCATTCCCATTGACTTCCTTCTTGACAAAGAAGCTCATCACATTCTTAGGTCCTTTTTTTGTCTCTGGGGTAGTCCTCTCTTCTTCCACTTTTGCTGCTCTCTGTGGAGACCTACTTTTCTTGACAGATTTTGTAACAACTTCAGTCTGTTCAGAACTTTCGGCTTTAATATCTTCACTTTCCTTTTTGATAACAGATTTTGCTTCATTTTTCTCAGACTTTTTATTTTTTGATTCCTCAGTCTCAACAAGAGAAGACTTCTCAATTTTAGCTTCTTCGGTTGACTTGTCTGTCTTAGGCTTAGTGAAATTTTCTACTTTTATTTTTTCTTGTTCTCCTACTTGTTCTGCACTTCCTTCTTCACTGCTAGAACTTTCTATTCTTAGTCTTTTTGATTTCTTAGACTGTAAAAAATATTTCCCTTAATATTAATTACATACTATTGGGTTTGCCTACACCTTCAGAACTGCACAAAAAAGAGTTGAAAACTATTATTGAAAAATGATAAATACGTAAAAGGAAAATTTTCGCATCAAATAAAGCATCAAAAATGCTGAATAAATTTTAAATTGTAATATTCGAATAAGGGGATGTTATTGAAATATTGATTTTGTTGAATATCAGGATGTTCTTCCACAATGATAATAATTTTTTACATTTGACAAGACTCGAACCTGTGTCTGTTTTTGCCAATCCAGGGCAATCGCTCTACCAACCGAGCTACGGGTCAGCAAACCTTACACATTTCTCTACGCATTAGTTACAGATCTTTCTTGTTGGCTTTAATGGCATTTTTGTACTAAACTATGTGTCAAAGATGGAATAGAAGAAAAAATCACATTAGCTAATTCATTTTATTCTGAAATGAAGTTATTAGTTTTGCACTTTGAACAAAACGTTTACAGTGCTATACATATAATGGTAACAAAGGCTGAAGCTGAACCTTGGATACTATACATAACTTGAATATTCTTTCCTGGTGACAATTCTAGTTCATCTGCCTCCATGGCCGAACGGTTACCATGCCTGACTGCCACACAGAGGTATCAGGTTCGATTCCCGGGTAGAAGGCGAGTTGCGGACACCATACCATACCTCATATATCCAAAAATAAAATGTACTAATTACATTTAACAAGTGTGTGTTATAGCGACTCATCTGAAGAACTGAGTCAGTTGTGATTATATAGCGAAAAGCGGATAAGTACGTTACGAGAATAATTTCGTTATTCAAACTTAGGCCTAAGTAAGGGTGTTTTGAGGATTTATTATATCTTATTTCGTTTCGGAAATTTTTTTTTTTTTTTTTATTATAATCAAATAACAGTCAATCTGACATCCACAGCGATTGAAGAACAAACGAAATGTACTGTGGTCCTGAGAACAAGTAGTCTTACACATAGATCTTTGTTCTACGGACGAGTCGATATAGTATATGGGGTGTACACTTTTTTTAATGAGATCAACAAGTCGCCCACCTGGTGGTAATTGACATGCCTGTCCATAACAGTTGCAGTACCCCTCATTGCTTGAAATCACATAGATCTGAGGGGCACTGCCACTGCGCCCGTCACCCTGAGACTTAAGTTAACAAGTCCCA
This sequence comes from Hyposmocoma kahamanoa, assembly GCF_003589595.1. Classification (NCBI taxonomy): domain Eukaryota; kingdom Metazoa; phylum Arthropoda; class Insecta; order Lepidoptera; family Cosmopterigidae; genus Hyposmocoma; species Hyposmocoma kahamanoa. The sequence goes on along the minus strand of NW_020653736.1, from coordinate 3,420,544 downwards.
TGTGCCTGTAATTTCACCAGCAAAACTTCACTTATTTGGGATATATGGCAAAGAGAGGGCAGAAAGTGCAGACTCTGCCACAAAGCAGATGAAACTACTCTGCACCTCATTACTCACGGCTAACCCTTGATGGGTAAAACAAAATCCACATTGCGAAGCCACAACCAGAGAACATCAGAATAGTCAAAGTCAGGAAAATCCTTGAGATGCTCAACACTACTGGTCATGGTTTTGAATAGTGACTAGTGGTGACCAGAACAGATCAATTAATGGTTGCAGTGATGAAGGGCTGCACAGGTCTTGAATGAAGCCGCCCTAATAACAATAGGTTGGGTGTACGTGCATATCGAACAGTATGTATGTACTAAGAGCAATCAATCATTTCTGACAAGAAATTGAGCCAAAATGAGCTTTTTACATGTGTAGAATGTAGTACAATGCTCACAGTTTCAGAGTTGAATGGAGAACATTTCCGTTTGATGGACTTGGGGGAGTCCTGCTCACTGTGGTTGCTTTCCAGCCGCTGTCCATTGGATGTTTGCTGAAGCACAAATTCACAAATCATATTTATTTGACATTTCAACAGGGTTCAAAAGTCTTAAATAAGTACAGTTTAAATAAATTTATTATCTGTACAAGCATAAAATTGATGGCCTAACTATGACCTAATGTAAAAACTTTGCAATTTTATAAATTGTGAAATAAAATTATATAAAACAAGTGAGACATACCATTTCATTCTCATTAAGTCTATACAACCTCAAATGGCTTTAGTTGATCCCGCATAATAATGAAAGTGTTGTATCAATCACTTTGGAAAGAATATATAGTAAAATTAAGGATATAAACTGATTACTATATGGTGTGAAAATACAATTCCTAAATCAATCCCACATTGATCAAAATTTTACAAGAAAATTGCTGTATTCAATACATACTTTACTTTTTACTTGGTTTCAGTTTCATTTGTAAAAAATAAATTCTGAAATAAAACTAGTATCCCTGCCGCTCCATCTAAGCAAATGGACTGTATTAGTACAGGAGAAGTAAAGGAAAAATTTGAATTCAAGCTGAAATGCTATTGACTCTTAATAGCAGACAAGTTGTCAAGTTGCTCAAAGATGTTCATTAGACTTTACGAAGCAGTCATCATTATTATAAAGTGATAAGCAGAGGTAGGAATAAGCAGAATACATTTATTTACCAATAAACACAAAGGGCGGATAATACCTCCCTCTGAAACCCGAGAATAAATAAAATTAAAAGGCAAAGAATATATTCAAAACATATTTTTTGTTACAATTACAAAACTTTATTTCATGTAAATACACTAGTTACAATATTAATTATTTATTACATAAAAAACATGGCAGAGCAAAATACGATTCCGGGAGTTCAGAGGCATGTATATCACTTGCTTAAAGTTGAGGTAAATATACTTTTACAAGGCCTGTGAGTGTGATTTTGCAAGTTCTTACTTCATCATGGTTTTCCAAATTGACTTCCGCCGCTTTCTTTGGCGTCATTTTAAAAAACGACGTTATACTTTTCTGAGACATATTGTTGGCTCCAAACGTGTGCAAATTGCAGACAAATGATCGTGTACAAAAACTATAACATATCTGTGTAGGAACGGTGGTAAATAAAGAATGCTTTTTCACATGTAAACCTATTCTACAATGCGTAACCACTCTTCGAAAACTATTCATAAGTTTTATTCAATGGCTTACCAGTTGCCGCTTAGGACAACCTACAATTGTACCTTTTACAAATAAAATAAATAAGATTCACGATAACAATTTGACAGTACTGCGCGGGAATTCTTGTTTGGTTTTTACTTTACATTATTACCATAGATAATATTACTGCTTTCAAGTGAGTAGGGAGATGCATCTAGCGATTTCTTGTATCGATTCAACATGAATTCAAAATTGAAACAAAAACCTCTTAAAACCTTTTAAAAACGTCTTATTATTTTTTTATAGTTAGTCACTAAATAAGTGTTGATAATTGTTTATTCATCATTGAAGCAAGATCTATTACAGACAAATTCGGACACTATTTAGCTTATCCGCACTGTTTATTACTAATCATTATTTATAGATGTAGTTTATTTATTTTTTGTCGTACCAAATTGTTGTGATTAGTGGCGTGTGTGCTGTAGGCCAGTTTTATAAAAACTGTTGTTTCGTCAAGTACAGAAACGAAAAATAACGAGGAGACAATAATAATTATTGTTTCCTATTAGTTTTCCGTTCCTGGGTTTAAAATTTCAACAGGGTTTAAGATTTTCTGTGAATAAAAATGTCATATAATGATGTCCAAACTACTTGGACATCGTGTCATTTTTGTGAAGTTCGTAACAAAATTAAATGATCTCTTGGCTTCCTTCACTAGCAAAAATATTCATGCAATCCTTATATCGGAGACGTGGCATAAACCTTCACTACCGTCTACTCAGTACCCTTTACCAGGTTTTAGACTCATTCGTAATGATCGAGCCTATACCATCGGATTCCAGGGTGATGAGGCTGGTTGATGGAGGTGGCGTAGCGATTTATCTGCGATGCGATATTGACTGCGAGATCGTGACACAGTCGGTGACGAGCGCGGACTCACCTGAATATCTCTTTTTGGAAGTCACTCTGCACCATACTAGGGCCCTAATGGGAGTTTTCTACAGTCTTCACCTAAGAGTTGAGTACTTTGAGTATTTGGAGTCGGTACTGGCTGATCTACGTACCCGCTATGAGCATATTATACTCATGGGTGACTTTAATACCTGTCTTGTTAAGAATGACTGTCGATCGAGAAGGTTGCTTTCAGTCCTCCACTCACTTGATCTAAATTGTCTCGAGATATGTCCCACTAATTTTCCGCATAATGGTCGACCTTCCCTTTTGGATCTGATCGTCACTTCTTCTCCTGAGCTTCTTGATTCACATGGACAGTTTAATGCAGCTGCCATTTCTACCCATTACTTAATTTATGCTGCAATTAAAATTCGTCCACCTAAGCGCAGACATAAAACCATGATACTAGGCAATTATGGCAAAATTGATAATAATGCCCTTTATGAAGATGTGCTGAATTCCGCTTCAAGTAGTCAGAGTCAAACATTGCCCCGCTCCTTGGCTCACGCCAGATATTAAGGAATCTTGGACAGGCGCAACCGGGCTCGTATCAAATTGCGGAGGAATCCCACCGAAACCAACAGTATTTCTTACATCGGGTTACATATCCGCTGCAACAAGCTTTGCAGGAGCGCCAGGCGTAAACATTTTCACTCCACTATGGACGCTTGTCCGCCTACTAAGCTGTGGAATTATTTGAGGTCATGTCTTTCCCTCCAATGTCGATCTTAACGCGTTAAACAACTATTTTGCGTCTTCCCCAATGTGTTTAGATTCTACTTTTAATTCTAAAACGTTATCTACACTTTCCGGTGCACCTTGTCTTGCTTCAGCCTCTTTTGACTTTGGTAGGGTTACGGCAGCAGATGTGTTGAAAATACTTAAGTCTACGAAGTACTACGTACTACGAAGGCCGTTGGTAATGACGGCTTGAGACTTGATATGATCACCTCAATAAGGGATCTGGTGGCTTCTATCTTAGCTTATATCCTTAGTTTTTCGCTTTCCAGTGGTGCGTTTCCCACTGGATGGAAACAAGCCCACGTGATTCCTCTCCCTAAAAAAATCAAACCCTTTCTTCCATTACCGTCCTATCTCCAAACTCCCTATATAATCCAAAATCCTAGAGCACTATGTTCACAATCGGCTCACTAACCACCTCCTACTCTGTTCGCACTGTTGATTTTGATTTGTTACTGCTGTACTCAAAACCATAAATCTGCCTCCCATAGCGGTATTCTGGTTCCATTCGTATCTGTTTGGTCGTTCTCAGCTCGTTAAGACCGGTGACAAGCGTTCGAACTGGTGTAGCCTTACGGCTGGCGTTCTGCATGGTGAGGTTTTATCTCCTATACTTTTTTCTGTCTTTATCGGTAAAATTACATTTTCGTTCACTTCTTCTGTCCACCTCTATGCCGATGACCTTCAAATATATACTGCAGCCCGCCTTGAGGATGTAGTTTCTGCTGTCGGCACATTAAATGCCGACCTACAAACAGTTTCCGTATGGGCAAAGAACTACGGACTTCTTTTAAATGCACAAAACTCCCAAGCCATAATTATTGGCAGTCGCCATTCCATCTCCAGAATCTATGGTGGTGTCCAATTTGGTTCTGAACGATTTCATTATTTCTTTTTCCTCTTCAGTAGAAAGTTTGGGCATTATAATGGATCAGACACTTTCTTGGTCGAAGCAAGTCGCTGATGTCAGTCGTAAAATCTTTGCATCACTTCACTCCTTCAAACGGCTGCAGTACTTTCTTCCTCTCTCCATCAAATTTATGCTCATACACACTCTTCTTCTACCTCTTTTGGACCTCGCCTACCTTGTTCTTTCGGAGGAACTTCTTAACAAGTTGGAGCGGCTTTAAAACCAGTAAATTAGATTTGTGTTCGGCTTGAAAAAGTACGATCACACTTCCGGGTTCAGAGCTGAAGTTGCTGCCTATCCGTCTCCGTAGAAATGCCCACGTTTTATGTTTCCTATATAAAATCCTTTTCCATCACTCTTTTCCTAGCTATCTTCGTGAGCGTTTCCAATACCGCCAGGCTATGGATGACCGCTTGTGTTCCGGTACTAATTTGTCCTTCGTCATTCCACAACACAGTTCACAAAAGTATTCGGAATCGTTCATAGTGAACTCTACTCGTATGTGGAACCTTGCTCCCAGGGTCACCCTCGGTTCGGATATTCAGAGGTGCCCTTTTGAAATCTTGGGATTATTCAGACTTCTCATGTTAGAGCTTACAAAATATTTATTTACATTTCACATATTTAGTTATAGTCTTATTTTATACATTCATTCTATTATATATTTTATATGTATTAGTGTATCATCATTTATTTAATATTATGTATTCGAGTGTACTTTTGATATAATAAATTTATTCTTCTATTTAATGATTTATTAGATTTTATTGCCGACCCAACAACTAACTTTCCTTTCAATTATTCAAAGATTAGCTGGAAGAAATCCCTTTATCGGGTAAGCTCGCCTTTGTATAATAACATTCTATTTCTTTGTTAATTTGTAAATTGTGTGTGTTGTACAATAAAGTGTTTACATACATACATATAAAATAATCAATGATGATCCCTGTGACAATTAATAAAAATTCACAAAATATGACCTTGTAACAACGTGCACTAATTTACGCATTTCATAAATTATTATGATAAGCCTTGCTTTAATATAAATAGGTTTTCTGTAATTAAAAACATTAAACAAACATCAGAATAACACAAAATTAACTATTTATAATATTCATTAATTAATTAATATTAAAATTAAATGTGATGTCCGTGTTATTTATTATTATTTTTTGGATCGATTCAGAGTCATAAACGTTCACCACAACGATTCAAAAAATCGATTCAAAGCAAAGTGTTACGAATATTCACGTAAATGTGATATCACTAGAGTTGTCGAAGGCAAATTTGGTGTGTGTGTGTATCCAAATCTTGGTTGGATGTGTACAATAATTTTCTTTGCCAATGAAAAGTAATTTTCTAGTAATTGTTGTTATTCTTTTTAATTAAGCGCTTATAAAAGTGGTCTTAAAATTAAATTTTAAAAAACAGTAACAACGTATAAAGTTTAAAATATATTATTTTAATTGTATGATAAGGATGGAGGAGTGCTTTTAGCAAGAACATATTAAAATCAAATACTTTGACTAAAAATTCAGAACTTATTTTGCAAAGATGGCGCCCCCTAGTTGAACTGTCAATTTTACGCGTGTCGTCCATGTTTCGAAAGTGGTGTGTGACTTATTTTTGTGTTGTGTTCATTTTCAATGCAATTTTATAAATGTGAAATGCTACAGCATGTGTCATTCCATATAGTAGAACCTTGCTCCGGCTGAATGGATCCCGCCGTCGCGTGGTATCAGCCCGAGCAGGAAGGACCAGCGAAGCGCCTGTGGCTTCGGATTTGGGAAACTCAAAGTGAAATAGAGAAAATGAACTTAAAAAATTTAGAAAATGCTAACCCTAATGTAAATAAAGGACAAGACTTTATACCAACAAATGACGTGAACGGTGAAAATAGGAACAATAATAACTACTTTAATCCCGCGAGGAGGAAAGTGAACGATAACCGCGCATCGACGTTTAACTTGAACAAAAATCATGACGCCCTCATAGGAGAGTACGGCGGGTGTCCGTGGAGGAGGCCCGACCATGTATACAAGCCAGGAATTCTGGGGTAAGTTCTGTTTTTTATCCATGTCCTAGCAATGCGCTCCGTCACAGCTGTCAACGTGCTTAGCGCGTTGCTAGGGGCACTATTCCGACTGCACGACGAATAAAATATTTATGAAGTTTATTTAGAGTCGTTATTCGGTTTAAGCAAAATTTCTTGCATATGCAAAGATACAGTCAACTTAGAGCAACCTTTGCCCCAGTGTCAGAACATAACCAAACTTCTGATCTTGGTCGCGCAGCGCTGTTTCAGCACATTTTATCTTCATGCCTCACTTGCGTAGTGCAAAAAAACATATGAGATGGCGCAATGTTTATATTCCTCCAGGTATTGATGCAAGGTCCTGACCTTATTTGACCCATTTATTAGTACTGTTAGATCATTCCTGTAGCTGATACTCTGATTAAAGTCCAATGTTCCACATTGGGTAGTTATTTTTATATAGCAAGACACTTGTTAATGTGGTTAATGAAATTGAGTTGTCAAATTAGATAAAGCTGTCCCATCTATGAAGCAGATAATATTTTTGGGGACATGCATACCATTGTAAGAATAGTAAGCTATGTAAAACAGTCACACACATTCGCCTTTTTGATTTTAATTATAATAACTAATGGTTTTAATTTGCAATTTGAAAAATGACTTTGTGTGTTTGTACTTTCAAATGTGGCTGGCTGAGCCTGCTTACATTACTCTGATTCCTGCTGTTGTACAAGGTCAAATGATAGGGCGAAAAGATTCACTTGGATTTCAAACAAGTTGAGTTTAATGTAAACATTTTAAGATAAGACATGTGTATTTGCAAGCACACTGGTAGAACATTTTTAAAATTGTTGTCAACAAAGAATGTAAAATTGAAACTGAATTTTTACATGTTTGTATTAAGTTGATTCAAAATTTATTTTATGATCAGCATTTTCAGTGACAAAGATTTTCTGTCTCTTTAAAACCCATGAACAAAAAGACCAAAATATGCAGTTATTTAGTATTAAAATACATAATTCTGTTTAAGTCCACTATTATAAATTGTTGATTAACTGTATGGACAGTTACATAATAAAAAATAGTCCACAAATTGCAAATTTTCACCATTGTATACTCAGACACATCTCTGAGCCACAAGCTGATAGTGAGTGGTCAGTCCCACTGAATTGTACTATGTCCAAGGTTGTTGACACATCACTTTAGCCACTGGCCCTGTGCCAGCCTCCCACGTTCCTCAAAATAGGACTCTTAATTGCTGAGCTCTGTGCTTCTCATTACAATTATTGATGGTACACTAGATATGCCGTACCTACATCTTAAGTGCAGCATTCGTCATAGTTATGCATTGTTGTCATTATTACCAATAGTGTCGCTTCAAACCTTGTCCCAGTCAACTTTAATCATGATTATTCATACACAAGTATGCCCAGTTAATTTCAAATTAGTGAGTTATTTGTTGTAGCTGGAAAATAAACAACATTGACTAACATAGAGATAAATGTGTGGAAAATAAAGTTACACAATTAATCCTGTGGTTTATTTTGATTGAGGTGTAACATGAAGAAATTTTGTTTTGTTTTGTGACATAATTCACTATTATATACAGGTTGTCCCAGACCTCAACGTCAAGCGAGGTCGAGGCGAGAGGCCAGGTTATATCGGTTCTGGTAAAAATAAAATAAATATCCATGTCACTTATTTAATTGATAATAGGCATATTTTTGAAAATGTTCAAAATCAACACTCTATAGTCCATTTGTTTAGGTATTTAACTAAATGTAAACAATCTTGAGATGTCTATTTAATAAAATATACATTTATAAAATGATTTTTACTTACCTTCAAATACAAAATACAAATATTTCGCTGCATTTGAAATTGCATGCCTATTTTTGTACCTATTTATTTGTAAAGCATATATGTATTTCAATAAAAAGATGTATCAAGATTGTTTACATTTACTTAAGTACCTAAACAAATGGACTATAGTCCACATCTTTAGGTACTGTCATCACAAATTTGCAAATTTTGCAGTTGTTTATTTTTTGACGTAATCTTAAATAGCCTTACTATTTGTCGCAGTCACAAATCAATTCATGAATGTTGTCAGGTTAGAAAAAAAAGTTTCATGGTTTAAAACAATTACATCACCTAACTTTGATACTTCATATTCTAAAAAAAACGTACTACTCTACTCTGGGCAAGTTATTTGAAAAGATGGCCCTTTTAGTCAAGATTTCACAATGGTGCAATACTTGCCACTTTTCATTCTATAAAAAATATTATTGCTTATTTTGTTCTAAAAGGACCACAGTTCAAAAAATCTATACTATGAGAAAAGTAGTAATTTTGAATAGTAAAGTCGATCTTTGAGATCAGCTTTATAATTGTGTATGATAGTATGACATAGTTAGTAATGCTGAACGACATGAATTAGAGTTGGAAAAATTTATTACCATTTTTTATTCCATAAAAAATTTAATTGCAAATTTTTTTGCAAAAGGACCTCATCGAAAAAAGGAATCCTAAAACAAATGTAAGTGGGTCAAATGAATAATTAGTTGATTGTTGTATTTTAAAATTTAAAGAAAATTATTAAATTTTAATAAAAATGAATTATTTTAGTACTTTTATTGCATCATTTTTTTGTATAAAGCTAAAGTAAATGCTCATATTGTTTGCCTTCGGCACAAATATAGGCTCTGTATCGCCTCAAAAAATAGTATGAATCTTTTTGCATTCATTTCTTTCTATTTTGGGGCACAGTTCGGCTTGTATAATATTATGCAGCCCCAGTAAAGAAAGGAAAGGGTTCAAGGTCTCTCAGGGACTATTCATCTCACTCTATTACATCTTTCCGTCACACTTACATTATGGTAAAGCCAAACTTTTTAAACTCTTCGTCCTGTCATTATCCCATGCTAGGTGGGGTCGGCACAACATGTATTTTTCTTCCACTCTCGCCTATCAACTGTCATTTTTATACTCACACCTTTCTTATCCATGTCATTTTTCACAAATTTTATAAAAAAAATAAACAACTGCAAAATTTGCAAATTTGTAATGAATGACAGTACCCAAAGACGTGGTCTAGGTGTCGGTTTTCAATAATATGCCTATTATCACTTGATTAAGTGACATGGATTTCTTATTTCATTTTTACCAAAATTTATATAACCTTGCCTCTCGCCCGGTGCCCGCTTGACGTTTACTTTCGGGACATCTTGCATAAAACACTGTAGAATGCAAGTAATTTACAAGTGCACATGTACTTCTCACACTGTGAACTGTACAATCTATAATAATAATATATATGTAATAGATCTCTACTAAATACAAAAGACTACTAAAAGATCTATACTAAAATAGATCCGTCTCATTTGCCAGATCGACATTAAAGTCTTTGATTAATAAATTTATTATGAGTGCATAAAAAACTATTTATTTATTATGCATGATGTAAGAGTTGTCAAAAATTTAACTTTAAATTTAACCCTGCTGGAGTTATAACTCAAAATTGTTATTAAATACTAATAATTTACTTGAGAGGGTCTTTTCATCATTTGACGGTTTAGTCTTCAGGAAAAGGCCAAAATAAAATTGATTGTGGTGGGTAATGTTTTTAAACTGCACTATTACGAAATCACTAGATTATTGCGACGGAAGTGGCCGTCGCACTACCTACCGAGCGTCAAAAATATATGTACATTTATAACAGATGGTCAAAATCCATTTAGATTTCTAGTGGAAATACTACGTTGACGATCGGCGCAGATTTTGACGGGAAGTGGCCGCATACACGATGCTATCGTGTTTTAAGACGGAATTTATCGAAAAATACATTTACTAACTATTCAAAATCCACCTACATTGCTGTTACTTTGTTTTCGATTTAGCGCCAAATATTCCGTTTCATATTTTCTTAGTAAGATTTAGGATGAAATCCATCTCAAGTGCACAGTCAATGTTAAGATATTACTTAAATCAACTGTATTAAATAAATATGTATAACTCGAACGCATATCAAAAGTAACTCATCCATTACCCGTCATACGAGAGCTGTGAAAATTTCAGGTTTTAAAACGTCATTCAGCTTTGATACTTACAATCGTTTTTAGTTCTAGTCAATCAAGATCCTGATTTTTTAAATATAATTTCAAGTGACGGGACGAACAAGTCGTGCGCCTCGTGGTAAGCGACACGCCTATTCGTAACACTTGCAGTGCCACACAGAGCTTTAAATCGCTAAAATCCTATGGGCACTGCCATTGCGCCCGTCACCTTGAGACATAAGTTGTGAAGTCCCATTTCATGTTCATTGCTAATAGGTACAGAATGCAATGTAATTACACTAACACAGCTTCAGGCACAGTAACCCACATATAAGCCGCCTGCGAGTTGAGTCAACCGCCTGCGTCGCTGCGTATGCGCCGCACCGCCTTTGTCGCTGTCGACGCCGAGCGCTAAATTTAGCCGCGTCGCTGTGCCGGCCAAAACACTGCACCAATGTTTTACTACTAACAAACATATAGTAGATTTGATAATAATCATGTTCCTCTACATTCTTAGTCTCTTAACCCTCAAGTCAACGAAGTAATGGATAAAATAAGCTCCTCCTCGCAGCATCGAAACAACCTGCAGTAGGCAAAACCGGTCCAGTACAAAACAACATTGCGACATCAATGTTGGAATATTAATTTGCGACGAAGAAAGAATCTTCTCGTCAAACAACGCCCGCGCCCAGCTATGGTACATATGAGGGTTGATAAAATACGCTACACGGAAGAATCAGAGAGGGGATCATTGGCTCGACGATTCAACAAGCGTGCAAGAAAGGAGAGCGCGCAGCTCCGAGCGGCCTTGTCAATGGCAGTCAGTGCCCCCGGTGCTACAACTCGCTGTACTATTGTAAAGCCGCACTGTAGCTCTCAGCGTCCAATACGTCAACGTCAGTATGTCAACGTATAAACTCGTTACTTCAACGTTTCTGGTTGAGGGCGCGGCGCTGTCGATATCGAAAAGTGTATTCACCATAACATACTCTACGTAAATTGTGTATAATTAAGTCTTACTTCATTCATCTAAATTAGCCCTTATCTAAATAGCGGTGTTGTAAAATGGCTAAACGGGTAAAACACTAGCTGCTCAGGTTGTGAGTAGAGTCTAAAAGAGCAAGATACGACTGAATCGAGGTCACATGAGATTACAGAGTCGACTAGTTAGAACGACTCGTTACGCGTTGCATTACTCATTCCGGTGGCGTGCTTAAGAAGTCAGAAAAATGCATAATGAATGACGCATGCATTGTGGCGTACAACCCTGACAACCTGAATAACTGTTAAATGATACGTAATTGGTCCTGGTTTTTCTAGATATTGTATTACTGTCCAGCACTTTGGGGAAACGGACAGTTCCCCATTTAGGAATCTTAAGATCTAAAATTAGCTAAGTTTTTTGGTTCGTTTAATTTGCCTTTGTAGGTTTACAAGAGTAACGGGTCTACTTCCGAAGGCCGAATCTTACATTCCTAGACTTGCAAGGCGAGCGTGTCGAGCCACGTGCTCGCCAGCCAAACATTCGTATCGCAGCCAATCGTTTCACATGACCATTGTTACTTGTCATAGTCCACATTCCTTCCATTAGTCTCACTTATTTAGTACATACCATACGTGTTTCGAACACACGCTAATGCGCAATTCAAATGTGCCAGTGTGTTAAGTACACGGAACAACTTAAAAGGTTGATTTTCAAGTGGATTAGAAATGCCAGGGCTCCTCAAATGTTGAGGTCTTTTATAAATTCATAATTGCATGTTAATACAAAAAGGTCAAGAGGCGACATGTCAAATGTCATTTGATCACGCCCAAGAACGATTTAGAGAGATTATGCAATTAGTGATTAGTGCTGAGCGTAGCTGGTGTACGCCTGAGTGACGATGGACGCGGACGGCGAGAGGCGTTTGCTTGCGACTGGAGTGTCGCGGAACTGAATGAGTACTTGAAAATGCGCTGTTACATAACGCGCGTAGTAAATGAACGTAGTTAGAAACATTGTATGCAACAGGCACATCGCTCTTGGCTATAAACAAATACGGTGTTGGTACACTACTTGGTAGAAAATTGATAAATACGTGACTATAAGCAAATATAAAGTAAAATGCATAAACTTCTTCTTCTTACATAAACGCTACAATTGATTCCACAACTACGTACATGACAATAATTGATGATTGAAAAAAATGAGAATTCTCATACTCCATACTTAAAAATAAAATAAATAGTAATTGAAATTACGTAAAAAATACATTTATTGCAAAAGCGTTTACACTTCCGGACACATAATTCGAGCCACCACGCATTTTCAGTATTAAGTGCCCTAAGCTTAAACAATGTTTGAGTGATATTATGCAATTTTGAAACTAATATACTAAACGTCTTTTCCATAAGTCCTTGTTGGCAATGTGGATTTGCAAAACCGGGGGAAAACTTTTTTTTCGATGATAACGCTATTTTTGTATTCTAGCCCTTTACGACAAAAATGCGAGCTGGCTCGAATTATGTGTCCGGGAGTATATTTCCTGAGAGAATAACTTCTTTTATTGAGTGTACGTGTTCTTCCACGCAGGTTACACGAAGAGATCGAGCACTTCTACATGTACATGTCGCCGTCGGAGACGGAGCACCTCGTGCGCACGACTGTGGTGAACCGAATCCGCAGCGCCATCCTGTCGCTGTGGCCGCAAGCGCGCGTCGAGGTGTTCGGTTCCTTCCGCACTGGACTCTACCTGCCCACCAGTGACATTGACCTCGTCGTTATAGGTCAGTAAAGTTTTGAGTTTCACAGACGGCTACAATATTACGAATGCTTCTGAAGTAATTATTGAGAATAGATGCAAGGTCTAAGTGATAGTCGTAATGGCGCTAAGAACAGTTGCGTACAGTAGGTTTTAGCTAGGTGTATATTACAGCAATTTGGTACTGTTGGACTTATATCTTATTCGGGTATATTGTAACGAAAACACTTCAGTAATCTTAACAAGTGCTGTTTGTGTTCACATCCGGTGCATTGTGTCAAGAATCGTTATCGTTGAGTCTTAATAACTTGGCCGCTGAGTTGTAACACATGTGACGTCATCACATCAGGTTACGGCTTAGCACTATAATTACGCGCCGCACTAGCGATTGTCCACCGCGCTACGTCGATCGGGCACCGCGGCATCGGCACCGCGGCATCGGCACCGCGGCATCGGCACCGCGCCGCATGTGGCAAGGTGTTTGCAAACGAGTGGTGAGTAGTCCGCCGTTGCCACTGCCGTTAAAGTTAACGGGTTTCTGCCGTGTATTATGATAGTATCCTCCTTAGATAGGATCCTTCTTAACCACAGGACACACTTGCTTATAAGGGGAGCTGATGTTATATAACTGGAAGGCACGTAACGTCGCCGCTCGTAAACTGCACCGCATGACGCCGGCGGTCGATGTAAATCGTGCGTCATCCCGCCGAACATGACGTTGGGACGTCCGGTGCCAATTTCTGATTGCAATAATTGCAGATCACTTTCCCGTACTGTTATGGGGCGGTAGAGCTCCTAAAAATCAATTCAGATGTAGGTATTACAGTCGTATCGAGATGCAAAAAGTACTTGTTTCCGTTTTGTTCGGATATGGTGTCACGTGGTCCGATAAAGTAGAGCGCATAATCCGGTTCCCGCGGTGCGGGCTGCGGCGGCCATCAGCTGCGGGAGTGGAGGCCTTGGGCACACTTGCGATAACAGCCTCAAGTTGTTTTCTTGTTTTTGGTCAGATGAACTGGTTAGAAAGAATTATTAATTACAAATATTCCAAAACTAATTATACCGCTTATGGCCACCAACGTGGTACAGGCTGACATGCCGGTGAAGGCATTTGTTAAAATTGAGAAGTTCATACCTCTACCAGAAATGAATACCATTTGCCGCCTTCGAAGCAACATACCCATAGAACAACATAGTCATTTGTCATTACACCATCGCACATTTTCTTCAATATGTATATCACGGTTTTATTACTGTTACTAACTATCATTATTGTACACGCGGGTACCGGTACTTTTGTTGCAAAGTGTTTACATATATTTAGTGCTATTTTATTGGCAAAAAATATTATGGTGCGTTTGGTGACTAGTACTCATCTATTTCCAGTCTCCGTGAACAGATGAGTACTAGCAACAAGATGTTGACAATTAGTTCGAGTTGCGTCGACGACGCGACGTTGGGTTTCGCACGGCCAAGGGCTCTCAATGGGAATTGCGCCGTTTAATTGACGCGGTGACGATTAATTGAGCCAGAATCCGAAGAAGAAGTACCGACTTCCTTCTTTTTGTAAGTAGGACCTCCTGTTTGTAACTCCTGGGGGAGTTAGTTAAACAATAGTTGGTATGGTGCTAGGAGTGAGGCGACTCTTGGTCGGGATTTACCCCGCCCGAGCATTACCTCTATTGACCTCAGGACGTGTGTTTTATGTAATGTAATGCTAATCGAAATATGTAATCGCTTTATCAGAGTTACCATTCGACGTGATATCAAGGGCGTTCGTATTGCGAATATTGCGCAATTGCTAATGTTTGTTTTGTTTACCTGCGCCGGCGCCTGCAGCGACGACGCGGGGCGCGGTAATCTCGCGCTATTTTGACGCTCCTTATCTGTTATTTTACTACGCATATTATTTGTAAATTCGTTGGGGCAACCGCGCTTTCGCGGACTGCAGGCAACTTTTATTAAACGGGAGCAGTAACGTTTGTACAGTTTTTGTTCACCTGCTGTCTGATTTTATAGACGCGAGCCCAACGTTACTTCTTTAATGACGGATGATACACTTCCTTCCACTACACATTGATGCTAATTGCCAGAAAGTGGCACCAATTACCTAGTCTCAAACCAAGGAATTCCCTAAACTGTTAACCCCAAAGTCACCACATGCCGTTGCGTAACAATGAGTAAAGGCGTCACACAATCATAATAACAAAATGTGAATAATCTGTAGAGTGCAACAAATTGTTACACCTATTAGTGGCGCGGAGTTTATTTTTTATCGCAGTCGCCTTGCCAACACACCACTTTACGATCTACTGCTGGTGACGCGTTTCTTCAATAATAAGTTAGCATGCCTTGCACAATGCCTTTTGAGGCTTCACACAAAAAAGGATTAAGATAGGAAACTTCGCAAATGGTCGAAGAGCTTGCGTGGGTAAGGTCGCAGTTGGCCGAACGCTCAACATGGGCAGTTGTTACCAAGTGGTAATGTGTGTGTCCAGCAGTCCGTCGCGCGGTGCGATGCGACACAGCCAACATTACATATTGCAGTCAACTCAATGCACAGGCTTGAATTAAAACAGGCCAGTCGAGGAATTCCCTCGTGATCGATTGTTAAGCGGCTGCGGCATGACTCAATGTCATGCGGGCGTAATATCACACGCGCAGACCGGCTCGGTCGCGGCGACGCCGCCGGCGCCGGCGCGCGACTCTCTTTTGTCAATAGCTTAACACGTTACACGTTAGCTCCGTGCCCGTACATACGAGAGTTAAGAGTTCGCGCAGTCGCACCGAGTCTGTATTTACGTTGCACTCGCGAATGGCGACCGGCGAAGGGTACACGTCTGGATATTAACTGCTAATCGCCAAAAACAAAACTGCGTGTGGACGACGCGACCGCGATGCAGCCTGTTATAATCAACTGCTGAAAAAGGGACCACTTTTAGGGATTTGGGACGCAAACATGCAGCTTAAAAAAAGGGAGCCTTTCATAGCTAGGATTCATTTTATATTTGCGGTTTTTATATTTAACGCGAATACTGCATACACTGATTAGTAACCGGCCAAAGCACATTATCTTAAGATACATTTCTTCGAAAATTGCATAACGTAACACAAATAAAGTGTTGTGGCGTTTAGAATTCGACGCACCGCTGTGCAAGAATCGCGACTCGTAGGTCGGATGTCGTGGTAATGGAATGGAGTCGTTAGCGGCATGAAGGTACATCACAATATAATGACTTGGTAACAATGATAATATCATATAAAACGTAGGCCACGGCGGCACACCGCAGCGCCGGCGGCTGCGACATTTCAGCCAGTATGTTTACTCAGGTGTCGCGAAGAATTTCAGTTTTAATGGCGTTTAATATATTTAATTATTTGCTTCATTGACAAACAGACATGCATTGTTATTACTTATTAGCAACGACTGCCCGGTTTATTTGATCTGCAGACGACTGCGGATTCGTATTTATTTCTTGTTTTTATGCCTGTCTATGGATTTAATTGAAAATGCGCATTTTGCATTGCAGGACAGTGGGAGAAGCTGCCGCTGTGGACGCTGGAGCGCGAGTTAGTGGTGCAGGATATAGCAGAGAAGGAGAGCATCAAGGTGCTGGAGAAGGCCACCGTGCCCATCGTCAAGATGACCGACAAGTACTCTGACGTCAAGGCGAGTACACACGCACCAATCTAAACAACTATAAACTGATTTTTAACAATGGGAACCTGGGTTCCTGTAAACATAGCTAAGCTAATGTACACTGTCCTTCCAATTCGTGAAGTTCGAGGATTTTATTGAATCTTATCGCTGGAATTCGCTTTAATTTTGAATTAGGAATTCAAAATTCAATAAACTTGTAGCATTTCAGTGTTTTTCATGAAACGAGTGACAGCGTGGTTACGGTTGATATAAACGGATTAACAAGAGTGAATTTACTTGTGTGGCTGCAGGTGGACATCTCTTTCAACATGAGCAGTGGCGTCAAGAGCGCAGAGCTCATCAAGCAGTTCAAAGTGAGTATCCAACGAAGGATATGCTTTTTATTCATATACAACCAACCGGTAGACGAGCAGTGGTGGGCTTACCGTACAGTAGGTAGAAAATTTTTCATCGACGACCGACCATCGATTACCGTTAACTACCGTGTCGTGTTGTCTGTAGGAGCAGTACCCTTACCTGTCCCGCCTGGTGATGGTGCTGAAGCAGTTCCTTTTGCAGCGTGACCTCAACGAAGTTTTCACCGGTGGCATCTCCTCATACTCGCTCATCCTCATGTGCATCAGTTTCTTGCAGGTAGTCCCTATCACTTTACTACACTACTTTTGTAAACAGAATGTAAGAAATCGTATTCCAGAAAATTTTAAGAGGATGGGTCGACCAGACGACACTACCGCCTTTTGTATTCGACAGCCTTGTTGGCGTCTCTGTCGGGATTGATAGCGAGCGCGCGTGTGTGGGCGAGACATCTCTCGTTTCGTATTTCCGCCCTTACTAAATGTTAAGGCAGAATGAAAATTTGGCGGGATTTAAACGCACATTATTTGAGTATTTAATTGAAAAATCATTTTACACGTTAAAGGAATTTTGTTAACTTATTTCACATTAACTTATTTATTATTTATTATTGAGACGAACGTGACTGTACGACATTGATTTATTTACATTGATTATTATCTTAATTAAATTATTTTTGTTTTGATGTCCTAACTGTTGTAGATTTTAAGACTTGGTCCTGTGAAGGTGGAAGCCTATAATCAGTGGTTTATGACTATTTAATGATAATTATTAGTGTTATTTTATTATTATTATTTCGAAGTATTGGACAAGTATAATTAATAATAATAGTATAATTCGGATGCCTTGATGGTACGTCATCTTTATTGTGCCTATGATGACGAAGAAAATGATTTGGTTTGATTTGATTTGTCGTTTATAGCTTCGAGAGTGTCCTTTAGTTTTTTTTAATAATATGAAGCGATGGCACTAACAAGTCGTGCGCCTGATTGTATGTAAGCTACACGCGTGTCCATAACAGTTGCAGTGCCACTCAGAGCTTGAAATCGCAAAGATCTGAGGGGCACTACCATTGCACCCGTCACCATAAGACATAACTTGACAAGACCCATGTGCCTGTAATTTCACCAGCACCCTTACCCTTCAAAACCGGAACACAGTAATGGTGACATCACTGCTTGGCGGCATGAATAGGTAAGGTGGCAGTACTTCCCACTTCTTCAACTTCGTTTAATAAAGAAATGTCAATCTGTTTAATTTTACACTACAAGTACAAATTAACTATATAAACCACGAGCCCTATACCCCACTTATGGTGGGGTCGGGCTCGGCCTGCGGCGCGTGGTCGGTTTCAGATTACGGGGTGTGCTTAACCTTGTGGGTGGCACACTGATTAGTACTAATCATGGCATTTTTTCCCTAAATACTTCTCTTTTTGGCATATCTTCCAAGAAAAAAGAATCGTAACAGAGAGACGGTCGAGATATAACAACGCTGTCAGTATCTTATTTCCACTACATCGGGAAGTATGCCTTACATTTTGAACAATTGTGAAATCTTGACTCATAATTTAGTCTCCGTATACTACCTACGTAAGGTGGCGTGCGGACGCTTCAAGCTTCGCCCTCCGTTAGACCTCGGCCTACGGCCTCGAAGACTACAGACCCCCGCATGCCAATTTTCAGCTGCATCGAAGCAAGTTTTTCTTCGGCCGCCATTTTGGATTCGCCATCTTAATGTTTTTTTACACAAGCAATTAACAGTGGTCACTGTTACCCTCTATGACATTCCTTCCAGCACTTTCTACCTATCTCTAATAGTTTCCGTGATAGAAGGCCTCGGAATTTGTATGGCGGCCATCTTATTTATTTGAATTTCGAACATTTTTTACTTTCTGCGGAAATTGACCAAGGTGTATCTCATAAAAGTGCACAAAAATCCCCCCCCATATATTATAGTTTTTGCAGGCCGTTGATCACTCGTTTACGTTTTCCACATTCAGGTCTCATATTTGATTCTTTGCTTTGGAGCCTATCCGCATACAACGGTATAAATATCTTTTTTCTACCATATCGGCAAGTATGCGTTCTATTTTTCTAAGTGAGTCAGGATTTGTAGCTTTATATTATATATAACCACAACAATGACCCTAGGTCGGTGTACTAAATTTCATTCAGTTCGATCTGTTAGTATTCATAATTATAACGAAACTTTTTCAGTTACTTCCCCGAAAAAAAAAAATCTCAATAAAATGCATCCTAAATAGGTTAATATATTGTCTTTTTAAACACACTAAAGTTTGAATTTTAGGTGTGTTTGATAAATTTGATTTGTTTGGGTGCCATATTGTTATGAACAAATTTTGTTGCTTTTTCCCAATTTTCTTGTAC
Source organism: Hyposmocoma kahamanoa (assembly GCF_003589595.1). Lineage (NCBI taxonomy): Eukaryota > Metazoa > Arthropoda > Insecta > Lepidoptera > Cosmopterigidae > Hyposmocoma > Hyposmocoma kahamanoa. The sequence continues at coordinate 3,401,024 of NW_020653736.1, read as the reverse complement.
ACGTATATCCGTGGCTTACACCCCGTATAATTGAATAAAATTTGCATTTCACAATGTCGCGACTTCAGCTGCATCCTCGGCCGGAGCGTCTGCGGCAGCCGCACAACCTGGGCGTGCTGCTGATCGAGTTCTTCGAGTTGTACGGGCGCAAGTTCAACTACGTCAAGACCGCCATCCGCGTCAAGAGCGGCGGCTGCTACGTCTCCAAAGACGAGATACAAAAGGTACCCGCGCCGTAGCAATACGCGCGCCGCCCCGACTCGCTCGTGGCTCAACCCGCATGTGCGTCGCAGGAGATGAACGACGGGCACCGGCCGTCGCTGCTGTGCATCGAGGACCCGCTGACGCCCGGCAACGACATCGGCCGTTCCAGCTACGGCGCGCTGCAGGTGAAGCAGGTACGGCGCCGCCCTCCCGCCCCGCGCCCGCGACCGCCCCCGCGACCGCCCCTACGTTGAGTGCCCGTGTGTGCAGGCGTTCGACTACGGCTACATAATCCTGCAGCAGGCCGTGGCGCCGCACAACGCGCTGCTGGCGCGCCACTCGGTGCTGGGCCGCGTGGTGCGCGTCACCGACCACGTGCTGCAGTACCGGCGCTGGGTGCGCGACACCTTCGAGCCCTACTTCTTCCCGCACCGCCTGCGCCTGCGCCCGCCGGAGCCGCGGCCGCAGCGCTCCAGTCCCGAGCCCGACCGGGAGCCCGAGCGGGGGCCGGACCGGAGGCCCGAGCGGGGGCCCGAGCCGGAGCCCGACGCCGAGCCCTCCGACAGCGATCGGGTCGGTTCCTTCACTTGCCGTTATTTCGGTTCACTCGAGGGGCGGCTGTTCATCCACGTTCCTATACTTTGAACTGATGCGAATGCAAAAGTTGATATTTGTATTTGGATTTTTATTAACTACAATATTAAATAGAATTTGTTTGTGGTATTTGTGGGGTGTGTGGAAGTTCTAAAATGTTCTAAGGTAAAAAAATAACGGAAAAATTAAAAATCTAATAATTTTGCAATGAATGACGCTATGGCGTTGCTGATTACTTCAAAACGTGTGTCATTTACGCTATATATATATATTTTTTCATCTGGACGAAAGTTACTCAACGTTTTCTCTGAAAGTAAGCATATTGGTAATACCGGTCTTTTTTTTTCATAAACCAAGTGACGCGATGAACAAACGGTTCCAGTTCAGTTCCAGTGCCATTCAAAGCAAAAACCTGATCGTCACCCTGACACATAAGTTGACATGTCCCACGTGCATGTAATTTCACCAGCACTCTTACTTTACTCTTCAAAACCTGAAAGTAGCCATGCTTACATTACTGCTTGGCGGCAGAAATAAGTAAGGTGCCAGTACTTCCTTGGATAATTTTTTCACTAGGAGCTCTACTAATAGTAAATAATTAATGGCTATACTGCTAATGTCTTCAATTTTCGCATTTGTACCTATCGCTTTTCAAAGTATAGGAATCTGAAAATAAAACGTATGTCACAAAATTGCGGTTTACAAAACACCGTATCGGGCACCGACCCTTAATAATGAAGTGACAAAAAAAATTAAAGTGATATGTAAAAAAGAGAAAAGTATACGCGGCACTACCCACGTCCCGTATTTGGTCGGTGCCCAATATTACAATTTTTATTTGGTGTGATAACTCGCATACACCTAGTAAATGTTTGAGTTTCGTCACTACTGTCGAACGAGCGGGTTTGCCCCTGGGTCGGCCGGGCCGTGACGGGTGCGTTGCCGGCAGGAGTGGTCGGACAGCGGGTCGCGCGCGGGCACCGCGGGCGGCGGGCCGGCGCGCACGTCGCCGCCGCCGCTGTCGGCGCTGCAGTGCTCGTCGCCCACGCCGCGCCGGGTGTCGGCGCACCAGTCGCTCATCATCCACCACATCACGTCCAACTCGGACTTCAACAACATCCCCTCAGGCGAGTGGCTCCTTCGGGCTTCTCTGTTTTAACGCCGCTGCACGTCCTTGCTTTCATTTCAAAAGGAAAGCAAGGACCTTTAGGAGTAGGAGCTTTATTACGTGTCAACCATCGACAGGTCCCTGCGTCTTCTTTCCTCGCATCTTTTTACATCAAGATTGTCTAGTAATGACGTCGATCGCTTTTTTTTTTAATTGTTATTTTCTTAATCCCCAGCACTCGTTATTTCCGCATTTATGCAACAAAAATTCGAACACGGGTAATTCGCATCATACTTTACTGGGACAGTCGAAAATTTTCAATCCGCATATGGTACATTATTGCAGTTGTCGGGAAGTAAAGGATTGCTGGACGAGTATGAGTTACAAGGCGGAGCTTGAGTGAAGCCTTGTATTAATACGAATCAAGTAATACTCGTTCCCGCCGAGGTTTACATAGTGATTTTCTCAAGCAGTGTGAGGAAATAATAGAAAACTAAAGAAGATGTATAATAGGAAAATTAAAAAAAAATATCAAAATTAAAAGTAATATTTGACATATTATTGAGTACTTAGGTTTTCGCGATTGTTACACATGGAAATGAAACTATTTTTGTGGGTTCAACCGTGTCAATTCACAGTCAACTGTTGACCATGGGACCTGTAAAGGGCCTGGAATCTTGGTTTGTTTGACAAAACAAATCCATCTACTGTGAACTGGCAACCGGTTCTTTTTCAATTTTGACAACTTTACACGGTGAAGGTGTAGTGTATGTGTAATAAAAATACACTCGAGAGCAATGAATCCGGGTCACTAAAAGAATCCGAAAAATCTCGGAAACTAATAATGCTAGGTTAATGCAATAAATTGTATTTAATAGACAATTTAATACTCCTTAAATGAAGGTATTAAAACTTTTTAGTTATTGTAAAGTTATATCATAAAAAAATCAAATATGAAAAGGGAACACTTTCGAAGATGGACCTACGAAATTACAGCATTTGTTTTTGCTTTTGTTTGTAATCTGTCATTTATGTGGGTACATAAACCATGTTGATAGTGCTTAATATTCATTATTTAAGCTGAAATCATGTCGCTTACACTTGAAGAATGCACCAGAATACTTACATTGGTGGAAACTGGCCGGAGTCAGCGCGATACAGCCAGGACTGTCGGTGTGTCGCTGTCAACAGTACAAAGAGTTCTCCGACGTTACGAAGAAACTGGTTCTAACCTACGCAGACCAGGAACGGGCAGAACTAGGTGTACCACAGCACGAGAAGACCTATACTTGGTGAACACCATGTTTCGAAATCGCTTTCTCACAGGAGCTGAACTCACAAATCAGTTTCGACGCCTCGGAGGAAGTAACCCAAGTGCATGGACAGTAAGACGTCGGCTTGCTGAATCTAACTTAAAACCCCTTAGACCTGCAAACGGCCCTAAACTGGAGCGTGGGCATCGTATTTCAAGACTAAGATATGCCCAGAACCACGTAAATTGGAGTATTGAAGATTGGTCGAAAGTTATGTTCTCCGACGAATCAAAATTTATGCTCTACAAGCACGATGGAAGGCACAGAGTGTATAGAAGACCAGGGGAAAGATTCAAGCAAGCATGCATCGAAGAAAAAGTAGCCTACGGTGGTGGGTCTGTACTTGTGTGGGCCGGAATTTCTTCTGAAAGTCGCACAGAGCTGGTGATCATAGAAAACGGCTCTTTAACTAGCGAAAGATATGTAGATGAAATCCTCAATGAACACGTTGGTCCATTTATGGTCAATTTTGGTGAGGATGCTATATTTATGCATGACAATGCCTGACCTCATACAGGTAGGATTGTAAATGACTACCTTCAAGAGATGAACATTACTTGTATGGAGTGGCCAGCGCGCAGCCCGGATATCAACCCGATCGAGTATGCTTGGGACGAGCTAGGGAGATGCGTAAAACAACGAAACCCTCCCCCAATCACGCTTCGTGAGCTCAAAATTGCTCTCACAGAGGAATGGGAGAATATTTCCCAAAATCGTATAAGGAACTTGGTGTACAGCATGCCAAACCGCCTAAACGCAGTAATGGAAGCACGAGGAGGCAATACGAAGTATTAAAATTCAAGAAAATCGTATTAAGTTCAAAAATTTCATGTTTCCTATTTTTGTTTTAAGGAGAGATCAGCAGTTTTTTTTCTTTATGTAATTTTGTGTAAATAAAATGTATGGTGACTCATATTTTTTTTACTTTCATTTAAGGAGCATTAAATTGTCTATTAAATATAATTTATTGCATTAACCTAGCATTCTTACTTTCCGAGATTTTTTGGATTCTTTAAGTGACCCGGATTCATTGCTCTCGAGTGTATTTAAAAACTACGTACTTTTATTCAATAAATCAGATGCAAACAATGTTTTCCTTTATCCTGTAAAGTTGTCAAAATTGAGATAATACCGGTTGCTAGTTCACAGTCGATACGTGGTGTAAATCCGGATAAATAGTTTCATTTCTTATTAGTCATATTGTTTTTAATGTTTACAAAAACTTTAGGCTGAGTCCTATTTTAATTAGAGTTTTTGATTTAAGAGAATATTTGACCGTAGTATTTGCTTTTGTCACTAGCACTTATTTTCGTGGTGAACATAGGAAAAAAGATCGAAATTACAAAAGAATGCCCAGGTATTTTGGTCATCGAGTTAGTTCATGTACTCGGTAACGCTAGTTTATGTTACGGCCTTTTTTTTTTGTATAAAATGCGATTAAATTACGAACTCTCGGCAGGTGTCTGTACGATCACACGGGCCATAAATGACTTCGACCGGCACGTTTGAGAAGATGATATTTTGAATATGAGTGCCCGCGATCGGCCGCCATCCGAACCCGGGCGGCCGGAAGGCGCCGCTCAATGAAAGTGCTCCGCAGGCGTGATGCAGCAGCGCTTCGCGGCGGGCGACGCGGCGGGCAAGGGGCGCCTGCGCGCGTTCCCGTCGCGGCCGCGGCGCGCGTCGCCGCCCCCGCCCGCGCCGCCC
>NW_020653736.1:3366713-3395698 GCF_003589595.1 Hyposmocoma kahamanoa | reverse complement strand
GTAAAATCTTCGGAATTCGCCAGAATTTAACGTAGACATGTTTACTCGTGGATGACGGGAAAAAACAAAGATGCATCGGAAGGACCGTAACACCGTACCCAAAATTGAGACGTCACTTTTTTTTAACACTAAAAAATATCCAAAAATAAAATCAATAAATAGATGGAAGTGGTTGCGTAATCGCGTAGAAATCCACCTGCAAACCTGTCACAATTGCGTATGTTTTTATAGTGAAGTTTTCTAACCGCATATATGGCGGCGCACCGCAGCTCAAAACAGATAAAATCTTTCTGTGTTTGTTCATACCAAAGTGCCTGCGACTTCCGTTCAAGATGTTACGAAACACCCAATAGCCGAATCGAAAGTACCGTTCTTGAAGTCCACAAACGACGGGCGCGGTCGTCAATAGTTAAAGGCATCGGACGTTGCATGTGTTGTACTTTAGTGCCTTCATATTACGATTAGGATCAATACAAAACATATCTGCTTTATATTAAATGCACAAAAACATCAATTTCATGTTGTGACCTGCTTCTCGCTACCTTGACGCATGACACATTAAAAACCCTAGATATGTATACATAATAAGTTAATAAATAGATTATGTACTGGAAACTGTAGTCGCTCGAAAGACATTTCGACTTTAGTATAGAAATGGCTCAGATGAATAATTGTTCACGATTCAGTAAGAGTATGGTTGAAACGGATGAAACGTAATTTATAGAAATGAATGTTATTTATAGTTTGGACTGTTCGTTCGTAATTGCAACGCTGACAACTGCCTATTACAAAATTTTAAGAACGAAATCGCAATTGTACTCCAAATGGGTTTGACACTAATCAATCACCACACTAGAATTATCGGACGGCCGATCCTTTGGGTCTCTTTCTTTCTTACTGTTAAAGGAAAAGTGGTCCGAGAGTCGGACTCGGCGCTCATATACAATGATTAATAACCACTATTAAAAACAAATCGCAGGATATTGCAACGATATCTACTACTAGGACTAGGATTTTCATCGGAAATAGGTCGGTGCATATACACAAGTTCAAGTCTAGAATACGGAGGCTAACACCTGTTTGAAAAACGCTTTGTTATCAAGCGCACGGCGTTCTTTTTTGTGAGCGTATAATTGTTCATATTTATCATTTACAATAATTATTTAAAAATAGGAACCGACAACCTGAATCGAGTATCCGAATAAACTATTAAGTGGATTGTTTGATTCATAATAGCAAATGTACAATATCAACAGGAATGTTACAATAGAGGCGTATATATTGCTCTATAAATGAATTTGTGACTCGACGAACACGAGTGTCACGGACAGCCGTCGTAATGCAACGCCGTGTAAGAATAACAATGTCTATGAACTTATCTTTCAGAGTTTGGGTCCAATTTGTAAATTGCGCTAACAGTACGCTTTTGAAACAGCTGCAACAAACCAATCGCGGGGTTGTCGTAATGTTCCTGATCAAGTTCTAAAATTTTTTGATCGCGTCTACTGTAGAGGTGCTGTTTTCACAGCTTAGTTATTAATCCTTTGCGATTTGGCATCTAAGATTTGTATGTAAAAATAGTTTTGTATTTACAAGGTTAAATTTATAAGTTAGATAATGTAAATATTATATACAATTTGTTTTTTTTTTTCATGTTAACGACACTGGTTATGATCTACACCAATTTACTACATTTTGGAAATAGTATAGATACAGTAGTTTTAAGCATATTGCTGCCATTTAACTTTAATTAATAAGGAAGTATCATCCGTAAACAATACTAACTCATGTTCGATATCCTTGCACAAGGCTAGGTAAGATAAAAAACAGACGTGGGCCTGGCATTGGACCTTGAGGGATGCCCATGTTAACGCAGACCCTGGTCACATCCATCCTCTTGAGCCCATTACTCAAATCCGATTTATGAAAATGAGATCTGCTAATCGAGTATTTACGTTACGTATTATAGATAGAGAGAGCCGGCAGACACGAGTTTGGTTCGTACATGTCTGGTTTGTACGCCTTAAAAAAAATAAATACGATAAGGATTTTTGAACGCTCAGCGCACAGAAAAGAACGCCTGCGTGTGATATCTGCAAGTGTGTATTGCACGATTAGGAATGTTTAGTCTTATAAATATTATAGAACATTTTACCGAATTCCAATTCAAGTGGATGATTGTTTCTATGCGCAAGTAGTCGACTCGTGAATTGGTTCATAACAAACTAAAATAAGTCGTACAAACAAACGTCTGTGATTCACTAACTGACATGTCAGATGACAAAAGGAATAGGAAGGACATAACTCATGCTTGGATAATCTATACTCTACGTGATTTTTAAAAAGACTTAACACATACAAATATACACAAATTAATCTATGTATTTTATATAATATCGAATAGAATTCAATAATTTTGTGGGTAGTCGGGTGACATTAACGTACTTTCGTGATTAGGTCCCTCTTTGTCGGCCAATACTTGGAGTAGTGAGTAGATATTATTTTTAGATATATTGCATTAAACACCAGTGTGTACATAGTGTAAATATAGTTATTGATATAGCGCTGTGACTGTTATTATAAAACTTATAAATTTATTTAGATGTATATTGTCGTAGGTAGGTAGCGCTATTTTTGTACTCAACAGTTGCCTTGCGGCCGACGCCGACGCCGACGCCGACGTCGCGATACCCAATGTAGAAAATGTTAAAGGTGGCAATGCGCAGTCGGTATAAGGTACAACGCTTATCAGCATGTAATACTACACAGTAATACTACAGCCTATAGTAATCTACGGCGATACATATATTTGAACAAGGGTGTAAAGTGTCAATTTTTCTTTGTTATTATATTTTTTGCACTTAATCGACGCCTAGAAGTACGTAGACAAAGCGTGACAGTGGGCTGTTGAAGAAAAAAAATATTTATGTCTTTTTACTTTTAATGACCTTTTATAAAACTTCCGAGGTCACAATATTTTTAATCCATATGTATTTATTGTTTTAATTCATCGCCGAAGTGTAAGGCAGTGTATTTTTATTCACTTGTAAGTTCCACCTAACGCACGGAGCTATGTATGTGTTACATGGTTCTTCTATTGTATATACAGCCACGAAGACGAGCGTTATTACTCTTGTCAACGTCACACCAACCGCGCAGCGCCACCCAAACCCGAATGAATAAAAAAAAAATCAATGTGATATATTGGTGACACCAACAATTTGCATGTGTTTCGTTTCACTCGACTTAATTCTATACAAGGCTAATATTCTAAGAACCTTTCCAACGCGTGTCAGTACCGAGTGGGAAAACGAGTTTTTGAGCCAGTGAACCATTAACGTGATGCTAAGTGGCTAAGAACAAGCTGCGTTTAGGTATACGCTTCGTGTGTGCCGAATAGAAAATGTTTTCCCCATTAAAATTACATCATGGAATTTGTATGATAGTTATAGGTAGTTTTAAATAATGCTGAGATACATTGATAGGTAGGAAATAAAGAAACATTAACTGTAAGAGTTAAATGTTAAATTAGGGAATTGACGAGCCTACGTTACTTGTGCTTATGTGTGGATTGTGGTGCCTTTAAGTGACAAACATGTCGGGCAGAGATGTCCCTCTCATCTCATACTTACGATGTTACGATCTTTCTTAGTAAGGTAACCGTTCAAACCACCAGATTGTTCCAAACCAACAAAAATATCTATCATTATATCGTTTCATAAATAGCAACTGCATTAAAGGACGTTTGAAGCTTCCAGTTTTGATTGAATTTAGAATTCATTGGAAATGCACCGAGGTTGATCAGATATTTTTGGCAGGGTTTACTTGAACGCTTTGGTGATTTTGACGGCGACTAGGAGAGTGTGCACGTAGACTAACTAAAACAGTGAGAAGGTAATAATACCGCTCTCATTCTTCGTATAGGTTTGTCGCTCTCTAAAGATTAAATGTTTGTCAGTCTGCCTTTACAATAATAGGTTGAACATTTTGCTTTAAACTGAAACCGAAGTGTCCAGATACTGGTTGTTTAATAATAATTAACGATAGTTAACCAGTGGTTAATTTTACCGGCTAGTCTTTGTTTTTATCGTAGTTAAAGATAATCGCAGTTAAATCTCCGATCCATATACAGCTTTTTACAATTTTTTAATTAATATAAGGTACAATAATTAAAAAAAAAAGAAATTACAAAAAATGAGTGATTAGCATATAATACTCGAATATATTAAAAAGTTAATTCAAAGTAAACTAAAAAAAAATTAATGCATTTAGTCCAGTAAGACTGCTTTCTCTTCGTAATTGGTTAAAATACATTAAAAAAGTGTGACTAATTTTAGTGTTTAAAAACTAATGACATAATGCTACTGAATTCCTGATTGGACGAAGATGTGTTTCGTATATTTTGTAATTATCGGTGACCTGTATATTATGTTGTCGATCGCAGATAAAATTTTTTATATTGTTGTTTCGACTAGATACCAACGTGTTACTAAATTATTATATATTTATAGCATTCTGCAAATGCTGACAAGTTCTGTTGGTCCTGAAATGTTTCGCTGGTGTTGGTTTCCGACGTGAGCGTGCGCGTTCAACAAACTAGTTTTTCAAAATGTCGCGAAGTGTCGCGCGGCCAGATATTCATTTGTCAGCCTTTACAGATATAATCGACAGAATACAAAGTAAAAATACTAGTATGTAGTGATTTGTGAGTCACTGTAGACTAGGAGATCTTTGTGTTGTTACAACCAACGTAGCGATTTTTACAATGTTTGTATTGTCGTTTACTTGTGCAAATGTATAGCCGGGTTTTAGATTAGAGATATTCAAGTGACGTTTAGTGGGTTGCTAGTTTTACATGAAAAAAGAATTGCGTTGACACACTCATTACGTCATCAAGGTAAATTATAAATGTTTGTAGGTATGAATTTAACGTAAAGCACGGTTTTGATAAAATGAGAGTGAGAGGCATATAGCGATTCGTATTCGTTCCGAATCCGAGACTATACAAATCTAGAAAACTCTAAAAATCTATAAACCTTGTGCACTAAGTCCGATTCGAATATCGCTTGTACACCTCTCTAGGTTAAAATGACACTTCGGACACCTGTGACATTTCGGAACATCATTTCTCGGATTCTATTATAAACTCTACATATGAATGTAATATTGTTAAGCTGATTTAACAATGAAGTAACAATCTTTCGTTGACGTTTATTTTTGACTGATTCTGTTTCAATTAGAACTGAACTAAACACGTCACTTGACAACATTGTTTTTCTAAGTGAAATGTCACTATGTACAAATGTAATGTATGTAATCTCTAATAAAAAATCCGACTGCAGTGCAGATGTAGTGAATAAATATTAAACATCGGGAACACTAAGAAACCACAAATATTCCCGAAAGCTATTGCTTTGTGTATAAGTTATCGTATTAATAAGTCAATGTCAAAGTTATTGATTACGTCAACAAAGTTTCGTGTTTAATTGTCATAAATATAGCTATTAATACCAATACCATAACTTATAGACGCAACAGCATTGATATTCTTGGTTACCGAGAGAGGTTTTTTCGTCGGTCGTATTTATTTTATATAATCGCTCAAAACCTTTTCTACGACAACGCTCACGCCGCGTTTGAGACATTCTATGCAACAAATATGATTAACGCGAAGCTATACACGTGGATTGGCTGTACGACTTTTGAAAAATCTTAGTTAAGGACAACCATACCTGGATGATTTCTTTTCAAAGTCGAACAAAAGTTGTTCGTCTCGATGGATAGTAGGCCAAGTGCGCACTACAAAGATGTGAAAAAAAGAAAAGACTCGTGCTATTCTACAATTACATATCTAGCTATCTATACACGATATACTTGCCACCTGAAAGACGTTTATGTCTGTACAATGACATTGCGCGTTTCGCCTCCGCTCGGATCGCCGATGCAAAACGCACAACGTCATTTTAACACTCTTATTACAAGAACATAAAGATTTTTCTGAGCGGCTTAATTCGATTCCATGTCGATAAGTGTGGTGACTTTCTGATAAGGAAAGAAACATGTTTCATATATCATTCATTTATAATTAAGCTGAAGCAATAAATAAATTTAAGTCTGCCGGCGAATTTTGGCGAGAGAGAATTTTTCTCTTCAATTAACAACTTTTGGAGTACATTTTATTGTACACCAGTGTATATTCACGAAGGCACAAAATATTGCAACAATAACTAAATTTGATAGAAATTGTGTCTATTTCGATGTTGATTAGTAACGCAGTTTGTTGTCGTGTACCATAGACATAGTTATGAATTTTCTTTTTACTGTTTTAATATTCATGGTCGAAGAGAGCACACGGATGGTATGAAGACTTAGAATTCCGATGTGAGCGTTTTTAAGGTTCCGGGTACGTGGTCGAGGACTCTTGCGTAAGTCATTTACGCATTTTTGTATATGCGATGTGTTGCGTAAGGGAAAACGAATTCTCGTGCAAACGAGTTCAATCACGTGACACTCTAGTGCAGATCGACCTTAGCGGATATGTGCTTATTCGAGTCCTAAATATTATGTCAGTGCAACGTAGCGGCGAATTAATAATAAATTTAATACTTTTCGAGTTCGTGGTCCACATCCCAGATGCTAAACGTTCATTGACTTTAATGCTCTATAGTGCGTTTTCTCTAGTTTTGCTTCGGTAAAATAAGGATATTGTTAATAGCGCATTGTATATTTAAAGGCTTTTTTATGTAATCGCCGTTACACGGGAACGATTAGATAGGGAAAGAGAAAATTAAATTTACCCCTGCAGTCACTAATGTGTATGTATAAATACTTATACATATAAAAATAACGCCAACAGCAGTAAAAACGGAACACGTAGTAGAAATTATCAAGTTTATTAATAGCTCCTGTGAGTCAAAATATAACAAGGTTGTACCCAATGAACGGTGCTTCGTCATTTTGCGTTGCGACGAGCGCTACAAAGGTAATGGAAGTTTGATTTATGTCCCGTTGCCACTGCCGCCACCGCCGTCGCAACCGCCATCGCGCTCCCGATGCTCGCCTCGTCGTCCCCTTGTCCCCACTGGGGAATATTACAACACGCGTGACACGTATTTTATTGCCCGCTGTTAATGGCTCGTAATGAATGAGTTGTATTGCACTCGAAACTTTTTCTATATTTGGAACAAGTCGCTCACACAACAAAATGCTCCGTTTTTACAATGACTTGAGGTAACACGTCAAGTTCAAGGCTCCAATTAAGTTGAACTGTGAAACTAAAAGTACTGTACGAAATTTGTTTGTAAAGCTGTACACTTGCTGGCATGGATTCGCTACCGTTATAATATATAGGTGTAACAAATAGGTTCGCGTTTCAAGGGCTGCGAGAAAAATATGCATTTAATTTATTGAATTAATTTATTATTTGGTGAACGATTTTTGATGTCATGTTTAGCGGAATTTTTGTATATCGCGTATGGAATGCGTTTGTGTAGAGTATAACGATTATGTTAGATACATAAATAACGATGTACATAGCCAACTCAGCGTGTACATAACTGTACATAGCCTGTAAATACACTCGAGATATTATATTTAATATTAATATAAAATTTGATTTAAAGAGACGTTTTAAATAAAATAAACTGATTGAAAAACACAAAAAAAGGAAATAAAATATAATAAAGACATACATGAGTATGAAGCGGAAAAAACAATGTTGTCTTTTTTTTACACCCCAAGTAACTACGAGAATAAAATAAGCATTTACGACACAATGATGTATGGGACAAGTAGGCTCTTAAGTAATGTGAAGAGAAAAACCTATTTGACCGGAAATGGTGTAAGAAGAGCGTGCATGACAGAAATACAATCACATTCGACGACCTCGTTGGCTCAACAGTTTGCACTGTGGATGCTGCACGAGGAGGTCTCGGGTTCGATTCCCGGTAGGACCAATTTGGGAAATGAACTTTTCTAGTTCAGATCTTTTTACTGTAAGCGAGTAAATGAATTATTTAATCGTTGATTTTATTAATCCTTTCATGTAGTTTCTATGACAACATAAAGCACGTAGTGCTTGCGCATTTTCTGTGACACTTTTCTCTGGAGTTTGCAATTAAAGTAAATTTTTTTTCGCTTAAAGCGACTGAAGAGGCTTTTTCGAACTCCCTTACACTTTGTGTTTGTTGTTGGGTTTGAAATTAGAATGCGAACTTCGATCATGAATGCCAGAAATGGTGACGAAATGTACTGAAGTCAAGCTCTTGAATCAGAAAGGAAAAGAAGAAAAGGAAGAGTTTTCGATTGCAAAATATTTTCCTGCCATTTGTTCCGTGCATTCAGTACCTGTCCACCAGACGTAATAATAACCAGGCGGAGTGGCGATTCACTTTTAATGCATTTTCTTTTTTCTCAGTTTTGCCATTTTTTTTCAATTCGGAAAATTTTCTAGTTGAATAGGAAATGAAACCATTTTTCCGAATTTAAATCGCGTATAATGGTTTTTTCAAACAAACCGACGTTTCGGGCCTTTTACATGTCCCATGGTCACGGTTGACTGATGATGATGGTGGTACAGTCTTCAATCAGTTAAGGTTAATATTGATGCAAACCACCCTATTTTTTCACTATAGCTACAATAGTTATTAATTAAATACCTTATTTATACGAAAACCCAAGAATTTCTAGTTGAATGTTTAATAATTTTTTTCCTTAATAGCCGCCACTAGGTTTGGGCCACCGTCTGTTTAAAAAAATACTTAATATAATAATTGTAACTTTTTCACTGCAAAAAAAGAGACCGACCTCAAAAGTTTGTTTATCGGCTTTTTTTGTTTACCGTGGGATCCCCTCATCAGGTTCTATAGCTTCTTTAGCTTTGAGGATGGAAAAAAAAGGACGCGCCACACGGCTGTTGCGTCGGCGTTGCGTCAACGCCGCGCAACTGCGTTGATTTCAACGGATTGAGTTGCCACTGTCGACGCGCGCTGTTTCAACACACCGTGTGGCATATCGTTCTGATTATAGTACAACGCAGTTGCGACGTCGCACTATGGGAACCTTGACTCCTTTTCATATCATAAATCTATAACTTCCGTGTTTTTGATGATATCTACCAGATTTTTTTTCTGGGTATACCTAAATAGATATTCTCTTAAATAATGTACACTTTATAAGTCAAATTTTATTTATTATAGTTATAAAAAACTAAGGAATAAAAAAGTATTAATTTCTTAGATTTAACCATGCATGTTCTTATAAATTTATAGATTAATAAGATGAAGTGCCTATTTTAAATATCAAGAATACATAAAAACATAGCTTAGTAGTCACTCAGGAGCTCTTTTGCTTCATCAAGAAGTTCCAAATATTTATTGTTGTAAGGTTTTCTCAAGCTTGTAATGTATGGATCAGAGGTATACAAAAGTGTGTGTATAACGTCTTCGTTGGTGGCTGCCCTCGAACATTTTCTTGCATGATGAAGTCTGAACTGCTTATAGTCTTTGTTTCGTGACTCTTGAGCATCTTCAGAAAGTTGTCCAAGAGGCAAGACAGAAAAATGACGTATGACACTCTCACCATGAATCAACACTTTGTGCACTGATGACGGCATGTAATACCATTTATATTTATTAACATACAGCTGTGCTGTATCGAATGCATACTGTCCAAATTTCGTGGCATCAATACCTCTACCACTTGACATGACCTGAAGTATAACATAAAACCGTTTTATTAATTCCTCATTTATTCCAGTGATTTCTGATGAACAATGGTAGTTTTGGAAAAATCTTCTGGCTGTATTACCGTCATTAGTGTTGCCACTTACTTGCTTAGGTTTATCTATATTCAATCCAAGTTCTTCTCTGAACCTTCTTTGTACGTAAGCTTTCTTTTGCTTTTTTAAATCTTTATTCTCTGTTGTTGTGGCAGACCATTTTTCAAAACCTAGATTGTAAGATAAATGTAAAATAAATTCCATAAATCTGATCCAACAATGCAAAGTTGAAAGCCCATATTGATAAGAAGCTTCATCCACAGGTTTGTTTCGCACTCTTTCTAAATTATTCATTTCTGTAGGTCTTGCACTGCAAATAGTGCACACAGCACTTGAGGAAGTTTCTGATAAAACTTGAGCCACTTTCCCATCAATCATAGTTAAAAACAACGTGTGTTTTATTTCAATACCTTCTCCATTGTGATTAATTAGGGAAGGATTCAGGGCTAAAATTTGAGCATTAATTTCGCTGACTACCAGTGTTGTTTTCTCAGCTGTTTCTTTTGAAAATTCTATCAAAATTGGTCGGCAAAATCTCACTGACGAAGGAACAGGATTAGTCCACAATACTTCATTAGTATTGGTATCAATAAGTCGCAATGGCACTAAAGATGATATAAATAAATTAGAGTCTGAAATTAGATCACTCTCTTCAGACAGGGGTTGTTTGTATTCGCTTTGTCCACTTGATCCATCACAGCCCCATTTGGAGTATAGCATTAAGTGGGTTGAACCCACTTTATAAACATCATTAATTTTTAGAAGTCTGGCTGAAGTGTGATCTAAAAGATCTTGTAGTTTTATTTGTGCTTTTATGTTAGTAATTTCAACGCTAGATTCTGGTGGATAGCACATTCGCTTAGCTTCACGAATCGACTTGTAAGAAGGAAACAATAAGCAATTTTTTGTAATTAAACAATTTCTCATATTGTCATACTGTGCCTTGTTCAGATTTAATTCTATAAAAATGCTGAGTGCTTCGTCTTTTGAATACGCTGTTATATGTGCTGGTTCATTAAGAAGACTATTGCGTATTTCACTTTTTTTTTCTGACGGCAATGTTCGTAAAACTTCAACAATTAAGGCTTCTTCTACTTCGCCACGAGACCTTAAGCCCTGTATGTACGAGTTCAATATGAAATCAAGTCCACATGAATCAAGCAATTCCTTGTTTTTACGTTTTTTTGTGCTCACTGAACTATCTTCGTACGTTTTAGAAGGTCTTCCTCTTTTTTCTTCTGATGTAGAAGGTTCAGGTTGGCATGTAGGTTCTTCTAGTTTCACCGTGAATATGCCATCCAACCAATTGCTGTTTTTACTTAAAAACAGATCTTTCTTTCGACCCGCTTTAGAAAAGCGTTGACGAAACTGGTTTATGAAGGATTTTTGAATATTTGCTATAATTTTTGCTATGTTTTCATCTGAAGATTCTGTGAAATTGCTTCGTATATAATGTGTAATAGAAACAACATAATTCGAATCACTTTCAATCAACACGAGACTTAAGTCGCGTCTGGTGCACGAGAATTCACTCATTGTGGAAAGGTACTGCGTAACAAACTTTTGCTAATAACAAAAACTAATGAAGAACTGTAATGTTTAATGAAAAAGTCACTGTTTTATACTAAATAATGACAGAAGACGAGTGCAAAATTACTTCATAAAAACTAATTTATCATAATGCGGTTATGCGGTTTTTAATGGTACTGTTTGTCAATTGGAATCAAATTCTGTGAGAAATATGTGATAAAAATACCGCAAAATATAAAATATAATCTAACAATAGTGTCATATGCGTTTTTTGACGGTACGGGCAGAAAATTCCGAAAAATAGAAACTCTTAATGTACGAAATTAAAATTAATAAAAAGTTTACTGCATATTTTACGAAATTAAAACATGTTCCGCACTGAAACCGCAAGAAATTTTTGTTTGCCATCTAAGTATATCATATTTCTTACAAAATAACATAAAAAATAGAACTTCGGCAAGCTTCGGCAACTGTCATATCTCAAAGTCAAAGATTAGAAAAAGAAAATATTACATATGATGTTTATATATTTTTGTTTAAATAATGTTGTGCTAAATTACACATTTTTTATATCTGAAAGTAAAGTACACATTCCAAGCTTTCTAAAATGGGGTAAAACTTATATGATTTCTATTGTTTTCATACTAGAAAATCATATCGAAGAAATAAAAGTTACAAAGTTGTTTTTGTATTTGTTTTATTCCTTATCTTCAAATGATTTCAACTGTGCCATACGAATGGTTAGAGATTTGAATCTTATTTATAATAATAGAGTAACTATTCAGCTACAATTTAAGGTATAACACATGCATCCCCGCATGCTTTTATAAAAAGCATTTATGAGATGGCTCTCTTAAGAGGGTTCCCATAGTGCGTCGCAACGCCGACGCAACATTCGTGTGGCATCTCCCTACGGGTTCTAACTTCTTGGTGACGATGGGACTGTTACGGACTCGTATAAACATTTTATATTTTTTGTTTGGTACTGTTTTTTCCATTGGAAAAGGCAAAGGCACTAATGCGCCATACAGCCAAGACAGAGTAGAGTTGTATTCCATTACAAGAATCAAATGTCTTCGATTTTTCATTCTTGATTTTTCAGAATTTTTTTTGGAGGGTTTTGTATAGTTCAAGAAGGTTATCGATGAGGATTATCCTTAGAGGATGGAGAAAAAAGAAGGATAAAGGACTATCCACACACATCAGGGCCGTGGCCGGGGCGTGCTAGTTCGTACGAACTGCGGGCCCGTACCGGCGCCGGCGCCGGCCCGGACACGGACATGTGTGAACGAGGTCGTACAAAATATACGCAACGATATTGTTTTGAGCCCCTGACGGAGCACGGCCCGTCCACGTCCCGGGCACGGCCCGGGTATGTGTGGATAGACCATTATCCTAGCGAATTCTGGTTGTCATGGTGACGGAGATTTGTTCATAACTGTATTGTGTCAAGTGAAAAGTCGTTTTTTATTTGCGGAAAATATTTCTTTCATTTGTGATAGCCGAAACGATCCCAAAATAACATCGTCGGCATCAGGAACCACCTGAGAGTATATTATACCCTTTCAAACAATAAAAGAATTGTGAAAATGGGTCCGTAATTGATGGAGAAATCGGCATGTACACTGATATGCACATAAAATTTGAGGATTTTCCTCGATTTCCATAAGTCCCCGCACTATATTCTGACATGGTGACAATGGGACCACCACGAGAGTGCACCCTTTCAAACAAAAAAAGAATTATCAAAATCAGTGATCATGTACCTAATCTCTATGAAAATGTGATTTCTCAGTGTTTGAAAGGATTATGGGACACTTTATACGTGCTTTTCCGTATTTAGCAGTGTAAGTAGGCTATCCTTGACACATAAAGTAATAATTTTATTGATATATCGAATTTTGCATAAACAATTCTCATTTAATTACTAATCGCAAGTTTGTTAACTTAAAAAAATAAAAAACCACCACGAGAGTGAACCCTTTCAAACAAAAAAAGAATTATCAAAATCGGTATGCAATTGAAGGAGAAAGCGGAAAACATTCATTCAGTCGAAAGTACAACCTCCGCCTTTTTTTTGAAATCGGTTAATAATAAATTGTATGGTTATTTAATTGAAGATTTTGATTTAAAATATTAAGCTTCTATCTCAATTATCACGACTGTCGAGAAACGGCAAAGCAATGCCAAGAAAGTTCCGCTCGCTGCGCTTCGATTAAGTACACTGTTTGAAACAACAATGTTAACGCCGACAGTAGGTAAATCCATTATGTTCCTACAGGAGGTGTAGTTTATTAGCAATGTATCGTTTCTTGTTTTCATCATTTCCAAGAAACAGCAGCGTTTTCTTAAGCAGTGGCTTAAATCGAGGCATAGATTTGATGAGTTTGCACAGGGCTAACAGAGTCGCCCACATCGGCAATAAAAATTCTTCTTTTTACTGGATCTGGGTTTGTTGCCAACTAAACTCGAAATCTAATCGAAATAAGTAGGTACAAGTATATGTAGGTACCTTATCCGATCCATTCAGCGTCTTCTGACATCCACAAGATATATATGATAACTAAAAAAGCTGTTCAGTATCACTAGACTCTTTTTTGAGTTGTGTAAGGTTGAATTTAAGAAAACTGCGATGCAAATAGTAGAGTTGTTGTAAGGCTTGAGTGGCACGCATGCGTGGTGGACAAAAACACGGCGTGGTACGGCAGTTGTACGGCAAAACCGGCGAGGACGGACGCCGTACCCGTGCCGCCACAGTGCCGCACCGCGCCGCGTCGCGAGTGAAGTGACCTCAAATCGTCCATACAAAACTCTTGTTTTTTTCAGAGAGATATTCGAGAGATTTTCACGGTAAGTCCAAAGTTTGCACATCGTGTTGACGCATTTTGGTGAGTCACGGTGCGGTATCTGGTATAGAATTTTTCCAAATTATTTACCGTCTTTTCAATAATATTGCAGCCAATTAAAATAACGTGTTCTGTTATTTGCATAAGATTTACGTAATAAAACGTAGTGTTCCATATTCATTGCGTCGCCAGAGCCTAAACCGCCAGCAGACCGCCACCGGCTGACGTGCGTACCGCGATGTTTTGTATTTACTATGGAATATAAGAACTTAAATTGGCGACCGCTGCCGGCGTACGGTGTTTTAATCGACACGCATACCATTTAGCTTGATAAGTTTCTTTTAAAAGGAAGAATATGATTATCACCACCCTTGGCGCTTGGGGTGACGACGGAAGGTCAGCTGGCATGGAAGAAGTGCACAGAGATGATGCTTACTGTCCACCTTCTGAATTTCATACCTCATAGTCGATTTATTTATATGTATTATTAACTATGTATGTATATGCCTATTTATCCACACGATACAAAATGCTCCTAACTACCAGTTACAAGACAATTAACAGGTACGATGATTAATCCCATTATCGCTGAACGGCGAGGTTGTCAACGGCATTGTTGTGGAAGTCCACGCGAGCGTAAACTCTATAGCGCTTGTCACGGAACGATGGGCCTAATTCCGCCTGACTCGTGTCGCGATCCACAGCTTATTTAAATGAAATACCAATTTTCAATGGCCACTCAAGCGAATTCTGGCACCCAAAGGGGGACCATCGTTTGCTTTGTTTGAAGAACTATCAACTACGATTATTGTTCCTTTGAAACATCCCCTCCCTTACTCATTCATTACGTTTGCTCACCGTTGATATGTTTAATATTTCTTTGTTTATTATTTGTTTGGTGCAATAAACAATATAGGTAATTCTAATTACTTATTTCTATAAATTGGGTATATTTTAAAGAACCTTTATGTAAGTAATTGTGTTGTTCAACATATAATTACAGCAAAAGTCAACAATTATCTTTCTACAGCGAAACTGGTCGACACGCCAAGAGGTTACTTATACGTTATTATTTAAATAACATATACTTATATAAGCGATAAATAAATAGTAAGCGACAATGATCATTATGTACGTTAAGCGATGTTAATATTTGACTCACTGTCAAACAGTACCTGTGGTCCCAAGCCCACAAGCAATATTATTAAGTAGCAATATTGGCCTCGAAGGAGAAAAAAATAGGAATTCGTTATTTAAAAAGAAATCTTTGACTCTTTTTGTATGTTAGGTCACTTTTAAAAATAGTCAAATAAAAGCTTTCAGTATTTCAAGTTTTTCAATTTTTGATCTAATTCCGAAGCACATTATCGAATCCTGGTTCCCGTGAACCATTAAGTACCTATCTACAATATAATCATAACACCTAATGCTTGTCGCCGGCCTAGGTCACAAAGGCGCTCCCCCGATTCGATTTGTCGCCGACGACACCCAACACATCCCGCTACCTCCTTTGTATGAGCCTCTTACGTCCGATACATCTCTTTGAGCTTCCGATATAGTAAAATGTGGGTATATTATTTTCTACACTAATATTATAAAGAGTTACCTACGTTTGTGAATGCATGAAGTCGCGGTGTTAAACAATGCTACTTAATGTTAATTATTATCAACTAGTAACCAGTACTGTGTTACACGATCTGATGTTATTCGAGAATAAATCGTTTGTGTTTTGTGAGCTCGGGTTTTATTGAATCGTTTATACAATTTCTATCACTGTTGTTTGAGTTACTTGGAACGCGTCAACACAGGCCACAATTTTGTCCAAGTAACACACGCTAACGACATGACGAGAGCCGCCCTCGCAGCTTCTGAGATGAAGATGGCTAAAATTTGAAGGTATATGTAATACACTTAAGAACAGTAAGCGCATCATCATTCATCAAAACAACTTCATTTGGCAACGAGCTGTCGCAACATCTCATTGTCGTGTAATGAATCACAGTGAGCTTAAACAACTGAATAATCGTTGTTTTGTATTATAGGTTCCTCATTGAGATGATACAACTGGAAAAAGCGAACCTAGTAATTATTTGGTCTGTGAAGCGAACGATGTGCCTGTGTTATGTAGGCAGTGCTGGTTCGTACCTATTCTACTGAAAAAAACAAGTCGTGATATGTTATGTATTATATGTAGGTTCATTATCAATTTCAACTTAGTATAACGAATATCAAATTCAATATTTCTTCTTTCATCTCACAAAAAGATCCGTATCCTGTAACAAAGGAATTCGTCAGGATGTATTGAATGGAATATCTAAACTTGAACGAATTGTCACACTATCATATCGGCTACACCGCGGGTCATACGGCCGCGGGCGGTAAGAAATACTTTATGCGTAATGCAATAAAAGCGGTAGGGTTATAGTCAGACGATCGTGGATGATCCTAGAATTCTCTTGCTCGTATTCGTTTCGGTCGGTGAAAAACATTTTTACGCAACTTTATTTCTAACGAAAAGCATTTTGTAACGAGATCGGCGATCAAACCCGACGAATTATTATTATAGATGAAAAGAGATCCCGTAAAAACGTGCATCACCTTGGGAACAACAGCGTTGTACGTACGTATAAGCAACACATTGAAAGCGGAATAACTGAAAATAGTGAAAATATATTTTTTGACGTTTTGACTACCAACAATATTAAGATGTTTTTTTGTGAAAATACTCTATTCGTTTGTTGTTATTATTGATACAAACAAAGATCAAACAAACACAAAGAACAATTCATGACTTATTGTCTACGCGATCGTCTCCCAGAACGTATAAACGAGCAATTCATCTAACGTCAAGTCCACTGTATGGACTTTAAAAATACGACGCCAGTTGTTTAGGGCTACGGCGTGCGCGCCCTGGGGATGAACATGCTTTAAAAACCCGGAATCGCGTACCAGGCATTTAAAGCATCTTCTATTGTTCTCTGGTTTCCCCTTGAGGCACCTACGCTATTACTTTCATTCCATTTCCATTACGATTTATTTCTGTGACTTTACTTTATTTTTAATAATTAATGAACGATATATGATACTTTGAATGAAAATATAATACAAACAAAATTCTCGAAGACTTCCTTTCCTTGATTTTGGGATAGGTTGTGGTAAGATAGAGTTTTCGAAGGCTCATTGTAGAAAGTCTAACCGGGATCTACTGGACGGTCCATTGTAACAGACACATTAATGTACACTTTACGCACGTCGACCTCGATTCGTTGTCGGCAGTTGTAGACATCAGAAGTTACCATTAAACAGACACTGTTACGCGTGTACGACTCGCACTTCTTAGTGTACCAATGGCGCACACGACTACAATGTTGCGACACAGAACCTGGCAACTCTGACAGCCTCACTAGTAGCCCTCACATCTTAGCCAATAACATACTGTCCAATAACTGTGCATGGGTAGAGCGATTCAATACTTCGCATACCTATTAGTAAGTAGAAAATTAAAGTGTCAGCACCTAGTAACTATAGCCTGCGGTGAAGATATGAAATTGTGCAACAAATTATTACGAATGCGTATCTTTTTATTCACGCTTTTTAATTAAAGTTTTATAAAGTGACCGGCCTGTTTAAGAAAACGTCAGAATACTTCGGGGTACAGATACCTACATACGTACAATCCTGCTACCTCACGTTGAGTTTACATTCCGTTTGACTGATGCGTAAATGGAGAGCGCAAAACTCAGTTTTGGATGTATTACGTTTAGCGAGTATGCTTCATAATTACATCTTAAGTTGTTAAGAGGCGCCGTTGTTGAGGTGACTTCGGAAGTTAACGTCAGATCGTCTACGTACAAGAAGCGAAACTTTTTAGGGCAAATCATTGGTCGGTGATATGCATTATAAAACAACAGCAGTGCCCGAAATCTGGCTAGAAGCAAACAATTTGCGATCGCCAACAATTTGTCGTGGAGAAGATTAACCTGAAAGCGACTGTAACAATCACCCAAGGTTCACTGTATCGTAGGTTATTGACAAGTCAACGTGTACGGTGTCAGTGATCTTCCCAGATTCAAAACCAACTCTAATATCAAATTCACTTCAATGAATTCATAAAGGCGAGTCAGTAGGTACCTACTGAAGTGGTATGGGTTATTTTTTAGGATTGTCTGCTAGTTGTTCTGGCTTCGGGGCAGCTATGCCTTTGGAATTTTTTTCTGGTAAAGCTATGATATGAACACTATGTACTTGAAACGAATTAAATACAGCGTTGAATATTTATGGTAACCATGTCGTAGTAAAGTGTTTGGGAACCTTTATCGCATTTTGAGGTGTTTGACAGTGGAGATAACGTCTCTTACATTAAATGGTTTGCATATCCCCGCATACCAATGTCGTGTATCCATGGCACCCGCGACACAGAGTTTCCCTAGTGCAATATGAGTGTGTGCGTTAAAAAAAAGCTGGTTCATTTTGCTAGCAAGCTACGAAGCTATTAGTTGGTGAGACGAACCAAACAAGTTTTCTGCGACTTCATGGGGAGATGAGGGTGGAGACGGACACGTAAATTTTCGGATGATATTTCATGCCTTCTTCCTTACAATGTAAATAAGTAAGATAAGGTCATCAAACTATTTCCAGATTATTTTAATACCGTATCCCGTCTAAATGCACAAGAGCGAGCACTAACTAATACGGTACTAGGTAAAACGTAGACTTACGGTTTTAGCTGCAACAACACACGTAAATAAAAAAAACCTATTTTTGTTTCCATAACACCCAATGTAATAGTTGGAGTTCAATATCGAGTTACACTTGCACAATCTTTATCAGTTGCAACTCGTATAAAACATAATTGTCCTTGTCGGGTACAAAGACATAGAATGGATTTCCATCCTTATGTTGTTGATTCTCCAAGGTTTCGCACGAAACGTCGCTTCCACATTTAGTGAACAGCTAAGGAGTGGAATTCCCTGCCTGCATACTTAATCCCTGAACGCTATAATTTGGGCTTTTTCAAGGCGAGAGTGAACGTGCCTACATTCAGGTGTGCATGCTCCTTCGCCCACGATGTGCGTCTCTTTTCAACAGGTGAGGTAGAGGTCAAATGCGAACTTATTTTTTTTATAAACAGAAATGCATCGTTATCTTATCATTATATGTATGTCTCTCAATACTTAATCTGTAATAATTTTACAGATTTAAATATTATTGTCAATTTTTAACCGACTTCAAAAAAGGAGGAGGTTCTCAATTCGACTGTATGTTCTTTTTTTTTGTATGTATGTTACGCGATAACTCTTTAACTCTTTAACTAACTAAATATTTGTGAACCGATTTTCATGTTTCTTTTTTTTGTTGGAAAGGGGGTACTTCCATAGTGGTCCCATCTCATTTTGAAGAAAATCATCCACCTCGAAGGGTGGCTGTTCACGCATGAAGATTCATTTTTATAAATAGCGCCTAACTTTAATTTAGGAGCAATTACTTTAATACTTGATTTTGCTATTTCTTCAATTCAAGGCGTTTTCTCTCAATATACTTCGAGTAGTTTCATAGTGAGAACCTATTTTTATTGTCTCCAGTGTCAAGTCCTGTATAGTGGAGAACTAGGGAGTATTTCAATAAAACTTAGCAAATAGACGTAATTCCACGTACTTTTGAGGTCGGTTTTTTTAGTACTCTGTACTGAGATTATAAACTAATAGATATAGAGAAAGGAATAAAAATATTTTCCGACACCGCCTATCGCCTTATTGTACTACCTAATCTGGGAGTCGTCCTCACAGCTATTCATGAGTTCCCAATTTTATTATATTTCTCCTTTTATGAAAAATATAATATTTATTTTATTTTTTATTTATTAAACTTTATTGACCACAATACAAAGGGTACAAAAGGCGGACTTAATGCTAAAAGCATTCTCTACCAGTCAACCTCTGAGAAAAACGAAATTCACGAACGCGGTAAATAAACAGAATATTACGGTTATATTAAAATAAATGAAACGAATTCATAATTATACATATAACAAACTAACCTAATACCTTACTTAATAATATAATACATACACTTACATACATACAAATATACTATACATATACAAAATACTTACAATAACAGAATATGATGATGATTATTGCTGTGACAAACAATTTAGAAGATGCTCATGAACATTATTTTTAAAAGAAAATATATTAGAAGACCGTCTGATGGCGTCCGGTAGAGCGTTCCAGAGCCGTATCGAGTGGAGAGTAAAAGAATCTGACATGAAGCCAGAATGAAAGAGAGGTACAGTGAGTGATAGTGAATTCATGGAACGAAGTGGGAGCTCATGAGAGTCACAGAGATACTGAAATTTACATTTCAAGTATTCTGGATAGTGGGGATTGAAAAGAACGGAGTACAACGTACAGAGAATTCTTTTCTGTCTGCGTTGACGAATAGGGAGCCATTTAAGTTGAGACCTAAAAGAAGAAACATGATCAAATTTCCGAAGGCAGAAAATGAAACGAATAGCATTATTGAGCAGGCGGTCCAACTTGTCTAAAAGATTTTCATTGAGATCAGGATAACAGACATCAGCATAATCAATGAGTGGGAATATAAGGGAGGTGACGAGCAGGGTCTTAGTACTAATGGGAAGAAAATGTCGAAAGCGGTTTAGAAAACGTAAAGAAGAAGTAACCCTACGACTAACCTCGGACACCTGTAAGGTCCAGCTTAGTGAGGAGTCAATGTAAAGACCAAGGTTTTTTACACTACAACTGAATGGAACAGACGAGTTCTCATAAACTACTTGAATGAGCGAAGTATGGTCAATCTTGGATATCTGTTTAGATCCACCTAAAATAATTGCTTGACACTTGAACGGATTAACAGATATCCCAAAATTAGTTGACCACGCACTAACACATTGTAAATCGCTGTTAATGTCAGAAATCGCTGAATTAATGTCCTCGGCAGATGCCTGCGCGTAAATCTGCAAGTCATCAGCATAAAAGTGGTAAGAGCAGCTAAGTGAGAAAGAAAGAAAATTAATAAAAAGTGAAAATAAAAGCGGTGACAAGATTCCACCCTGCGGAACACCAGCTGCCAAATCACGCCAATCGGAGACTTTAGGACCCACGCGAACAGCTTGTTGACGATCACGAAGGTAGGACGAGAACCAGTCTAGTGATAATGGGGAGAAGTTAAGCGACTTCAGGATGGCAAGCAGAATGTCGTGGTCTACCATGTTAAAAGCGTTGGAAAAGTCGACGAGAACTATAGCAGTGACCAACTGCTTCTCCATGCCCAGCCTAATGTCTTCCACAACTTTGAGTAGGGCAGTTGTTGTGCCGTGTCCCGGGCGAAACCCAGATTGGAAAGGGGTTAGAAGGTTGTTAGAAAATGTGTAGGAAGACACTTGCTTATGAACAACAGATTCTAGAATTTTAGACAGGAAAGGAAGAATAGAGATAGGCCTAAAGTTATTAAGTTGTATAGGAGAAGATATTTTTGGCAAAGGTATAATAAATGCCTTACGCCAGGCACGAGGGAAATCACCATACTGCAAGGAGAAGTTGATGATATGGACAATAGCAGGGAGAATTTGATCAACAATGCTGACAATCATCACTCTGCTCACCTCGTCACATCCTACGGCTTTAGACTTAATAGAAAAAATTATTTTACGCAAATCGTCAGCTGTAACTGGTGAAAAAGAGAAAGAAACTGAAGAAGAAATGGGCCTGGAAGCAATAAGTCGAATAGTGTTCGCCTTAATGAAGGGATCTAAAGAGAAAATCAGACGAGAAATGGCAGTTGAAGTCGTTAGGAGCAAAAGGGTAGGAGTCAGGTTGAGCAGAACATTTGCCTAAGCCAAAAGTTCTGAGAAACTTCCAGACATTAGCAGGAGAACAATTACTTACATTATTATAAAAATATTGACGCTTAGCTGCCCTCACCATCCCATTACACCTATTACGAGCAGTCTTGTACAGAGTCCAATTACAATCCGACCTATCGCGCTTGTAAACCCGAAACAATCGATCACGTCTAGTCATAGCCATACGAATGCCCCTGTTAATCCAAGGAGCAGGAGGCCGCTTAACCCTAACAGCCCGTAGTGGGGCATGAGCATCGTACAAATTGATCAAACACTGGTTAAGGTTGGAGATTTTCAAATCAACTGACGAAGCACCATACACCCCAGAGAAATCAAGGTCAGCGGCATCCTTCCTCAGCATGTGATGGTCAAGTCGACCAAAATTACGCATCCATACCAAAGGGGGTTTAACTTTCGGTGGCCTTAATCGGTATTGCATGTAGATAAGGTCGTGCTTTGAAAATCCAGGAGCAAGCAACTGACCATGACCAGCAACGAAGTCAGGAGAGGTTACGATTAAGTCAAGCTGTGTATCATTGGAAGAGGGGTTATGATGAGTAGGCTCAGATGGCAAGATTGAAAGGTTCACAGACTTGACAATATTAAGAAGCTTAGTGGATTGCGGAGTGTTAGACAGAAGATCCGTATTGAAGTCACCCATAATTATGTGATGTCTGTAATCAGTGCAAAGTGGTTCAAGAACGGACTCAAGTTGCATGAAGTAATCTGCCGAAGGTGGACAATAGACTACACCCAGAACCGCTATAGTACCCTTAACTGCAATCTCCAAGAAGATGTACTCTGCAGAACCAGAGCAGGCAGAGGAAGACGATAAAAGTAACTTAAAAGGAATGTCACTGCGCAAGTAGATGGCAACACCGCCGCCCCTCCTGCCAGTACGATCATTCCGGATTAGAGAATACCCAGACAGGGAAAAGGACTGAGAAGAAAGACAAGGTTTCAACCAACTTTCTGAAACCAAGATGGCGTGAATAGTAGAAGTTGGAGATGAGAAAGTTTCAAGGAAGTCAGCGTAGTGAGAGGGTATACTCTGTGCATTAATATGACAGACATTAAAACAATGAGGTATATTAAGTGAATTGTGCAGTAGGGTACTTAAAGTTTCTGGTTCAGACTGAGAGTAAGAGCTAGCTGTGGAGGTAAAACTAATGTCACAAGCGGAATAAAAAGAATCATCATCAGACATATAACTCTAAAATAAATAATAAATAAAGGAATATAACGTAACAATATCTAAAAAAAAAAATTAAAACAAAATAGTAATAATTATCTAAATACCTGTCCCGCCCGGTTGACTAATATAGAATAGGTAACTCCATGATAAACAAAGGATATTTAATTCATAACTAAGAAAAAAAAAATTAAAATAAATTTATAACAAACGTAAACAAACTAACGTAAAAACACTACACGTTCACAAACTAAAAACTTTAAAATAAAAACAGAGATCACACCAGGCACAATGCAATATTCCACTGCCACAGTTTAAGATACTACGTCCAAGAGTTTAAGCATAAAATAATAAAAAAAGTAATGTCATATTGACAGACCACAACAAACAAAGTAGCAGTGAAAAACGTGGATACGGCTCTTTTACGTGAGAAAATAACAGCGTTAGATTTGCTAGGGGAGAGAGTCAGGCCATGATCCAGAAGCCAAGTATGGAGGGAATTAAGAGCAGAGTTAATGCGAAACGAGGCCTGAAGAAGGTCCTTGGAGGAGATGTATAAGGCTATGTCATCGGCATATTGTAGAACGTTACAAAAACATGATACTGTTTGGTCAAGGTCATATGTATAAAGGTTATATAATAATGGACTCAGCACAGAGCCTTGTGGAAGACCTTGCCAGATTGACCTTGGAGTTTCCAATTCACCATTGACACGTACCGTGACAAACCTCGACATGAGTAAGCTGAAAATAATGTTAGTCAGCCTCACTGGAAGGCAAAGTTGAACCAGTTTTCGTCTGAGCAAGGGGAGTTGGACACTGTCGTAGGCAGCTGAAATATCTAGGAAGACGCCTATTGCGGACTCGCTCATAGAGAACGCTTGGCGGATGGCCGTGGAGAAAATACTGAGGCTGTCAAGGGTGCTCATGCCCCTTCTAAAGCCAAACTGAGTTCTTGAAAGGATACCCCTTTTCTCTACTATCCATTCTAACCTGTTTTTAACGAGGTGTTCGAATATCTTGCACAGAGTAGAGGACAGGGCGATTGGTCTGTATGAGCTTGAATGATTTGGATCCTTGCCCGATTTTAATATTGGGATTACGATCTGAAGTTTCCAGGCAACAGGGACTGACCCACTCGAAAAAATAAGGTTCAAAATATCAAGGAATACTTTTTTAGCATGGAGTGAGCAGTTGATGATGAAGGAATATGGGATACCGTCGGCGCCCGGGGAAGAGTCTTTTAGACCGTCAAGAGCAGAATATAGTTCAGCAAGTGAGAAAAGGGAGTCCATACTGTCTGTGGAATTGATATCAGAAAAGGTTAAAAAGTTATCTTTGCAGGGAACGAAAGAGGGAGCCAGCTTGCTGACAAAGCCCGGGAGCCACGGGGCTGTGTCGTTGGAAGCAATATTATAATTATTGTTCTGAGATCGTCGATAAGCGCTTAATTTTCTCCAGACGAGAGAGGGCGGAGTGCGGGGGGAGAGGGACTCACAAAAATTTCGCCAACCTAACATCTTTTTTTTAGCTAAGAATCTTTTTGACATTGCTGTGATCTTTTGAAAATTTAGATATTTTGGGAGCGAAGTTAGGTCCTCACAGAACTCACGCTCGGCTTCGTTGCGTTTTTTAATTTCTGCAGTACAGTCTAAATCCCACCAAGGCGGAGAGGAGATTCTGGATCGAGCGGAATTTTTAAGCGGAATAGAGTCGTTTCGTTTCGTCGTCGTCGAAAGCTGAAAAAGGCGTCAACGTTTTGAGATCACTATCTGGCGTTCGCTGGGGCTCTCACCCATTTAACCAAAAAATTTTATACAATGCTGTAATCCGCAGCCACTTCGACTATGGCAGCTTCATTCTAGAACCCTGTAGCAAATTGGCCCTAACTAAACTCACCCTCATTCAATCTAAATGTTTAAGAATCATCTCTGGAGCCATGAAATCATCTCCTATAAACGCCCTCCAAGTCGAGTGCCTCGATCCTCCATTACACCTCAGGCGTCAGTTCATGAGCGACAGATATTTATTTAACATCGCCCAATATTCGAATCATCCCCTATTAGAAAAACTTCAAAACCTGTCTGATAGTGTCGCTTCATCACCCTATTGGGCCCATAGGGAAGCCCCCCCATTAATTAAAAGCTTAAATTTCTTGAAAAACCTCCCTTCCCCCATTGTGAAAATCCCCAAAAACCCCCTATTTCAGATCCCTTTTGAAGCGCTAACCTTCCAGCCACGTGTAATCCTCAACTTTGGTGTTTGTAAAGACTCTGTCAATGCTAACTACGAATTTTCAAAGATCTTAAACAATAACTGGCACGACTGGCTCACCATCTTTACAGACGCCTCAAAATTGCAGGACGATGGCAATGTCGGCGCAGCGGTCTGGATCCCAAAGTACAGTGTTCTATTAAGCTTTAAATGCTCTCCTATCTCAACTGTGTACACTGGTGAATCTATCGCCATTCTGGAAGCCATCTTGTACGTGAAGTCACACCGACTAAATAAGACGATAATTTTCTCAGACTGCCGTAGCTCCCTGCAAGATATTATCAAGTTACCATTCCACTCAAGAAATAACTTCCATATCACCCTTCAAATTAAAGAACTATTATTTGACTGTCATTCATCTAATATCGACGTAGCCTTAGCCTGGATCCCTGGACACAAAGGGATAGGCGGCAATGAAACTGCTGATAGGTTTGCAAAGGATGCTATCTCATCTGGCTTGCCGGACCACTCAGGCTGCTTCTCCCGAGATCTACGTTGTTCGGCCAAACCAAAATTGTTCAGGAGCTGGGACGAAACTTTCCAAAAATCGCTCCTACTAAAAGGTAAACACTTTGGCTATCTCCAACCAAATATTCCACGCAAACCTTGGTTCTTCCGCTTCAAACACATACCTAAACCCTATTCATCGGCTGAGACTGGGTCACGTTTGCTCCCCGGTTTTCCTAGCCAAAATAAAAGTACGTGATCACTCCCTCTGCGAATGTGGACTAGAGGAAGGCACTCTAGAACACTTATTTTTTAACTGCCCCCTAATAAGCTTCCCACTTTACGATTTGCTTCCCGAAAATATTCCTCGCCCAATAAATATCAACTATTTCCTAGCCAACGCACACTCTCCAGTAGTATTCACTTTATACAAATTTCTAAAACTTAATAACATAAATCTGTAACCAGCCCCGAATAGCCTCTGCTCGACCACATTCATTTAATAATTTTCTGCCCCAACAATGTGAGTCGGAGAAAAATTCTCATTTCTGATCAGTCTTAATTTTTAAGAAAAATGAATATTCTTTATTCGTCCCGTATTCTCCCATTTTCTTTCGTATAATTTTATTTCTTTCTCCATCCTCCATGATAATTTTCCACGCTGACACCGGTCAAAAGTTTGTTATTGAACGAAAACGACGCCTAACTTTGTTTTACTAAACGATTTTATTTATTTCCCGCTAAATAAAACTTCCTACAACGTTTCTAAAAGAAAGAAAATAACATGAGCTCTCAAATTATATTTTTGTAATGTCATTAAAATATATATATAACCGTCATTGTGAATAAAAACCGCCGAAGTATTTTAATAACCGGCAATCTGTCTCACTACCGCTACACATGTCTCTCAACCCTGACATTGGCAAAATCGTCGCGCAAAACGACGGAGCCATAGACATAAAAGTTGAAGTTGAAGTTGAAAAACGTGGAATAAAAACAAGATTTGTGATGGTAGATTCAGAAAACAAAATATTAGTAAACCGTCATTAACTAACAAAACAAAAAGAAAATCAGTAAGACATGTTAAAACAGATTTACGACGTAAAACAAATTACAATCAAAAGTACCTGGTATGATGAGCACTATAGAAAAGAGATATCACTTTTTTGGCCTGACAGTCCGCTTAGGTCTAGTACGCGATTCGGGAGAAAATGCCGGCGAAGGGGGCCCCACAGCTGTAGCCTGTTGTCGCTTACTGGCTGGTTGAGGTTCATCCTCCGTCGCACCAAGTGCCGAAAGATCACCTTCAGTGAACAGCCTCCGCCTGGTGCCATCCTTTAGCTTGACAATAACATTGCCATCCATCGTCCAACACCTTTTGATACCGAAGCGTGAACGTGCCTTGATAAACATTGCCTGCCGTTGACGAGTTAGGAACTCAGAAACTGTATGGGGTGTACCCTTGAGAGCCGTCTTCTTACTCCACACAGCAACTTTCAATGAATGCTCAGTGAAACGCACTAACACTGGCCGGCACTTTTTGTTGCCCGTCAAACTGCCCAAGCGATGGCAAACACTAAGCTTCTCCCGTGATAAATTCATGCTCAGTTTATCATTAAATATATTTATTACATACTGGGAAAGGTTCTCTTCAACAGTCTCTGGGATGCCGCCTACAAGGAGATACTTTCTACGGTGCCGCATTTCGATGTCATCAACAGATTTGCAAAGTTGAGATATTTGTTCTCGCAATATTAGTAGAATGGACAACACCTCCGATTTGAGTTCACCAAATTCTTCCCACAAACGTGACTGTGAGTTCTCAACTTGTGGCTGTGAAGAGGTGGCCTTCCACTGTGCTTCCAGCTCATTCATCTTCTTAAATAGCCTGGCTTCAAGAGAAAGTTGAGTCTCTAAAACTGTAGTGAAATTGGCCATAGTTATATGATGTGTAGCCCACAGTGAATAGTGCCTTTGTAGTGAGAGTGGTACCGGACAGGACAGTGTACTAAAACACTATTATTTGCACATATACAGCATAGATAACACTAGATCTAGATTCAGACACTTTATACTATTGGAAATGATTGCAATTAAGCTCACTGATTATGTGTAAGTAATTAATTATTAAAATTATTATAGGAGCTCAAACTTAAGATGTTTTTACTTCTACCGCCATAGAGAAAAAAAAAAAAAAGAAAAGTAATACAATACAAATAAAGAATAATACTGAATCAATCGCACGTCTTGATATTAAGCCTTTGTTACTAGTGTTCGTTTGTGACAGTTGTCTAATAGGTATATCAAAAATCATGAAGTAGCAGCCAATATACACTGCACACGCACTGCCACGCAGAGGTCTCGGCTTCCATTCCCGGGCCGGGAGAAATATTTGTATGGCCTACATTTATTTCACTCGTGAGATTGGGTGTAATTTGTGGTTGTCTAATACTATGTTTGTGTCCATAGCACCCGCGACACAGGGTTTCTTTTAGGACTAAAATATCACAGGAACTGCCCACGTAGCTGTGATACAATCTTTTGTTTGCTCTTTACGCTAGAGATGAGCTATTGCGAACGATTTCGATATTCAAGTCATTAGTAATTACTAATCGTGTCATTCGGATGACAAATTAGAACCTACTAATTTTTGTTTTCGAATGATCTGAATGAGATGATTCATTGCTAATTAGTATTATTAATCCATAGATTCCATAGAGCATTTCTGCATAGCCGTTTCTGACATATAGTAAATACCGTAAATGGGACGGGGACAGGGATATTTTTATATAGACATGGCGAATGGTCTAGTAAAAATCCGAGCGGTTCCGACATAATGAATAATCATTCGATTCGTTCACCCGACCCAATAGCATGTGCATTCGGTAGGAGCCGAATGATGATTGTGGTTGGATTCCACTTAGGCGAATGATTTGCCCAGTCAAATGATTAGTATTAGTAACATTCAAAGTTGGGCGTCGCTACTTTGCGCGTACTGAATGTATTAGTCAAAGTCAAAGATTATTTATTCCATAGGTAAAATAAATTTACA
>NW_020653736.1:3292530-3331713 GCF_003589595.1 Hyposmocoma kahamanoa | reverse complement strand
CCGCTGCCTGCCCGCCGAGCTGGTGTGCGACGGCGTGCGCCACTGCAGCGACCGCGCCGACGCCAGCGACGAGGACCTGTTCTACTGCAGTGAGTGCCGCGCCGCCGCCGCCCGGCCCGGCGGCAGGCGGCCCCTGACCCGCCCCGACTCGAGCAGCGTCGCGCGAGTGCCCGGCCGGCTGGGTGCACTGCGGCGCCGGCGGGCGCTGCGTGCGCGCGGCCGTGCTGTGCGACGGGCGCGCCGACTGCGACGACGGCTCGGACGAGCAGGACTGCGACTGCCCCGCGTCGCACTTCCGCTGCGCCGCGGGCCCGTGCGTGCCGCTGGGCGCGCGCTGCGACGGCGCCGCGCAGTGCGCCGACGCGTCCGACGAGCGCGCCTGCCCGCACGCCACCTGCGCCTTCCTGGGCCCCGACGCGCTGCCGTGCGCGCAGCCGCCCTCCTGCTTCCTGCCGCGCTGGCGCTGCGACCGCACGGCCGACTGCCCCGACGCCAGCGACGAGCTCGACTGCCCCGACGACGACGAGGACGACGACGACGGCGACGGCGAGCCGTGCGGCCCGCAGCAGTTCGCGTGCGGCGGCCGCGGCGAGCCCGGCGCCGAGTGCGTGCCGCTCGCCTGGCGCTGCGACGGCCGCCGCGACTGCTCCGACGGCTCCGACGAGACCACGCACTGCGGTAACGCCCGGCCCGCCCCGCGGCCGCAGCCCCGCGCCAGCGCCCTCCACCGCCGCCCGTCCGCAGGCCACCCGCCGGCCGGCAACTGCTCGGCGGGGCAGTTCCGCTGCGCGTCGGGGGCCTGCGTGCCGCAGAGCGCCCGCTGCGACGGCTCGCCGCACTGCCCCGACGACAGCGACGAGGCCGACTGCGCCTGCGCCGTGGACTCCTTCCGCTGCGCCTCCACCGGCGTTTGTCTGCACACGGTGAGCGCGGCTTTCACGATTCTTCGCGTGCCGTATCTGCGCAATCGCTCTATGTTGTTTGGTATTAATCGGTGATCTGAGCCAGGGCACCGTACCTATGTTTTACCTCCGATATTTTCCTCTAAATTAAACGTGTAAGCCTATAAGAAAATTAAAATAGTAAAAATATAAACCTATTTGAAATTACATAATTATCATAAGATTGTACATAGTAAAATATAGGAATTGGCTCATTATTACACAACGACTTACGACTTACGAGTAACATTGGCTTACGAGTATATGGTTTTACAATTTATTATAAAAATAAAAAATTCTTTTATTCAGTAACATAATGTACAGAGAAAACTAAAGACTACTTATGCGATTTAATGTCAAAATAATACATGTACCTGAACTAGGAAATTCCTGTATTTCAGGTAAAAAGTACTACTAATTATAAATGTGGATACTATTAATATTATAAATACTTTTTAGGAGAATCTTATGAAATAAAATTAAACAATTAAATAATAAATTGCCAATAAAAAAAAAATAAAAAAAAAAAATTATTAAAACAATTATTAAAAATACTGTAAAATTGATTTCAATTAAATTAAGGTATTACATATTATACAGGCTGTATATTTGAAAGTGAGACATTCATACATGTCATAGTAAATCATGTTACAACTTAACATAGACTAAAATAAAATTAGGATATGGGATAGAACAAAAAATAAATCAACAAATGTGTTTTGAAGTGTAGATAGGAATAAACCGATTCCCTTTACGCTTGATTTCGAGCGCAATGGGAATGCTACCAAGCGAACGCCGAGTGAGACAGCAACAATAACAATGATTTCACATTTACGTTTTAGCTTATGTTAATTGTTTTTTACTTGAACTATCATCGAAATGTTTTACGTACTAAAAAATATAAGTTTATGATTTAGTAAGTAGTTATCATTTAATAAGAATTAAGGTTTTTGGCGTAGTTAAAAATGTGAAATCAAATTAATTACAATGATTGATTTTTTAGTTATTTACAGTTTATTTACACTTACGTGGTACGGAGCAAGTGTTCAAAATGTCCACCGTTTTCCACAATGCATAGTCTAGCACGGCATAGTAAATTTTGTTTTAAATTGTACAACACAAACACATTTTGTCTCACAGTATAAAATGCTGAGATAATCCTCTCACGCAACGCTTCGACACTGTTCACCTCCTCCGCGTAAACTGCGATTTGGGAACATTTCAATAGCTTGCCTCACACTATCACCACTTACTGCGTAAAGTCGCACCATCTCAGTCAATTCCACGTTAGAATAAATACCCATTTTGCGGCGATCGGGCGAGCGGAAGGACAAATAATTTACGTGTCTTCGTTAGATCAAGGTCGCGCGTGGACTGAGCAATTTCGCGTGTGCGCCCGCGTCCTCACCCCCGACCTGTGCTTTACTTTTCGCCGCTGCGTCGGAGCAATAGTAGTGATGTGCATAGATTTCGATAACTAATGTTATGCTCAAGTAGTAGTCGATAAAAAAAATAAAAAATATTTTTTGTAAAGTTTAAGTTCATTAGTTTATTATTTCTTTGGGTTGAGAATCAGGAATATAACGCACTCTATAAGTATGTCCCACTTTCAAATATACAGCCTGTATATGTTACATATTATATGGTTTGGTACGGTTTTTATGCACGATATCTTCTTTTCCGTTTCTCATTATCTTTACATTACTACCTAAATCTTGCAAGATTAAAAATGGACCTAAATAAACACTATCCAATTTACCTCCAGTTTCGTTTTTTAGTAACAGATACTTACTTTTCGTATACTGAACTGGATTTATTTTACAGTCGTAGGCTAGTTTTCTCTTCACCTTACTCCCTATTAAGTTACTCCTAGCATTGTTTTGTGCGACCTAGAGTCTGTATTTGAACTCGACAGGATAGCTGTCGTAGTTATACAAAGGGTCTATTACGCCACCTGTGAAATTATCTGGTAATATGCATGACTTACCAAATACCAGCTCATGTGGCGTGTATTTTGTTTCGCCGTGAACCGTATTATTGTGCGCAAAACACCAGTAAGGAAGCCGCTGCTCCACGATGATGGTTGTTTTTCGCAGTTGATGCGCAAATACACGCCCATTGTCTTATGCGTATTTTCTAGGGCTCCCATCCACTCGTGGTGATACGCAGTCGATGTGAGTTGGCTAATTTTCAGCAGTTCGCATACCTGCTTCATAGTACTTGAGATAAATTCTGTGCCACGATCTGTTGCTATTTCCCGCGGTATCCCGAATCGTAGTACAAAGTTTTCCACGAATGACCTAGCTACGGTGACTGCATCTTTTGACTGTATTGGGTATGCTTCCACAAACTTAGACAGTTCGCACCGTAAAGTGAGAATGTAAACATGACCGTTTGCGTCCTTAGGCAGTGGACCTACTATATCTAGGTATACTTTTTCGAACGCATAATTTGATGTCGTAGTTATTTCTAAAGGCTGTTTAATTTTTATACAATATTTCTGATTCTGACATTGCTCACAGTTTGACACAAATTCCCTCACATCCTTCTCAATATTCTGCCAATAATAATACTTTTTGATATTGTTTGACATTCGCTTGATGCCCGCGTGGCCACTTGTGGGCAAAAGATGAAAGTCATTCAATATGACGCGCTTGTCGTCTGCATTATCTATTCTCTTTACGTCCTTTAGTATACATATACATAGATCTGACCAATCTGTCCTTGCCTTTATTTCACTTATGAGTCCGGATATAACCTCTTCATTATTTTTATTCTTTATTATGCATATCTTTTTTATGCTTAATTGCTTACATAGATTAGCTAAATCCCTCGCCAGTACGTCTCGCGTTACCGGCGATCGAGAAAAACTATTTAAATAAATGCAGTTTTTGCTTTTTACTTAAGTAAAATACTTTGACGAATTCGTCACTAGGCCTATTTAACTCATTAATTTTTCTATTATCAACTAACCTCAATTCAGTTAAATTTCTCGGTTGTTTAATTATCTCCACAACTCTCGGTTGCACGGGCCTCGAGTTTAGGGGATGACTAATTTCCGGTGAATTTAACTTTTTATTATTTTCTACATTATCTGCCATTCTTCTCGCTTGCGCTCAGGTCACAACATTCAAAACATTTTCATTCAATTGTTTTAACTCTTCGGACGTGATACTAATTCTAGACAACGCGTCAGCGGCGGCATTCTTCGATCCTTTTATGTATTCAATTGTGAAGCTGTACTCCTCTAGTTGCAACCTGAACTTTAGTAACCTACTGGAAGGGTCACGCATGCTAAGTAAATATACTGAAGGTCGATGATCCGTTTGAATTTTAAATTTTCGTCTGTATAAATAAGGTCGAAAATATTTGACGCTCCACACTATTGCCAAAAGCTCCTTTTCTATAGTCGGGTAATTCTTTTCGGCCTTATTTAAACCTCTACTTGCATACGCTACTGGCCTGCCATCACTGTTACATAGTACAGCCCCTATTGCGATACCTGATGCATCCGTCTGAAGTAAAAATTCGTTTTCCTCTGTCAAATTAGGGTACTGTAGGACTGGTGGACTTATAAGCGCGGTTTTAATGATTGGAATGAATGCTCACATTCATCTGTCCATTGAAATGGTACATTTTTAGAACTTAATTTATTTAGAGGACAAGCTCTTTCTGCAAAATTCTTTATAAATTTTCTATAATAACTAGCAAAGCGTAGCCTTTGCGCTTCACGTCGTCTGTGTTTTGTGGCCTTGGGTATTCTTCAAGTACTTTAGTTTTTTTCCGGATCTGGTAGTATTCCTGCTTCGGATACTAAGTGGCCTAAATAAAGAAGACGACTTTTCTCATTTCTAAACCCAAGATGGCGGACACGTCTTTTCGAATAAATGCAATATGGGAATCGTTTTCGAGGTATTCGAGGTGCTCATCACGAATATGGCATTTATTTCTAAATCCAAGATGGCGGACACGACTTTTGAAATAAATGCAATATGGGTATCATTTTCGAGGTATTTAGGGGTGCTCATTACGAATATGGCACTCATTTCTAAATCCAAGATGGCGGGCACGATTTTTCATATAATGGCAAGTTGGGGATCGTTTTCGAGGTATTTGGGGGTGCTCATTAAGAATATAGCACTTATTTCTAAATCCAAGATGGCGGACATGACTTTTCAAATAATAGCAAGTTGGGTGTCGTTTTCGAGGTATTTGGGGGTGCTCATTAAGAACATGGCACTAATTTCTAAATCCAAGATGGCGGGCACGATTTTTCGAATAATGGCAAGTTTGGTGTCGTTTTCAAGGTATTAGGGGCTGCTCATTCCGAATAGGAGCACATATTTCTAAATCCAAGACGGCAAAGAATTAGAAGAAGAAGAATTAGAAGTCTTGTCCCCCATTTTGTATTCAGATATACGTGCCATTTCCTTATGGTTTACCAAAAATACATTTTTGAAAATTGTTGTCAACCATCTTGGATTTAGAACTTCTACATTCGTAATAAGCACTCTAAAACTCCTCGAAAACGTCTGTAATCCTCAATCGTTACTGTCGATCGACAATGTCGAGCAAATCTGTAGGCACCTTATTAAATACTACCCAATTCTTATTTAACTCATATATGAAGAAAAACCTACAAGCGAGTTTAAGTGCGACTATCGAATTTGAATATATAAATAGCCTGATATTATCTGTGGGTATGTTTATATGAAAAGTACACGATAACAATTAAGAACCTGAACCTGAAAGTTATTTATACACGATTTTGGAGAACTGACGATGACTTTTTAGTCAGTGTTAGTTTCCTGAAATAATTTTAGTTAAGAACGTTTGAGTCTGGGCAAGACAATTTTTTAAAATGAGTGTATGATGAACAAGAATAATGATTTTTCACATGAAACTAATGAAGGCAAATACTAAATATATTTCGTAAAAATAGCTAACGTAAATTCCCTACAATGTCGTTGCGGCGGTGTACATTTGTAGAAATTTTGCAACCGTCGCGATATGGCCTATTCTCAATAAAATTACGTAATATAATTATTTTGAAACAGAATAGCAAAATGGGGAGAAACAACCCGTTACTTTGCAACATTTTCGTATCTTGTTGCAACGAAATTAATTTTCCGTTTTAATGAATATTTACATAAAAATACAAGTTGAAACGCGTTACTTCCTTGTGGAATGTGATGTTAGTGTCTATTTTATATTTGTCTGATCTATTTTTAAACCCAATTACCGCTAATTTCGTCATTTTTAGCAAAAATTTTTGAGTTGCTCGCGGTGCAACTTGACCTTGAGCACTGACAGCCCGCTCGCTCGTGTAAGCCCATAGGGCGTTCTACAGTTTGCCTCACTTAGCGTGTGCGGGCTAGGTTTCTATGCGTTATTATTCTAAGCTTAATATATGCTCCGGAATCTTATTGTAAAAACGTATACAGTTCCCCATAAAAGAGTTGTTTACCTCCATTAAACGAAATCGTGGTACCATGAGTTTGGACTTAGCTCTAAGGTTAATATTATGGATATCTTCTTTCTTATTGAAATTATGCATATTTTTACGGGCATATAAAATATTTGAGTAAATGTACTGTGATGCCACAGTCATGATACCAGTCTCCTTAAACTTTTCTCTGAGAGTTATCTAATATCTAAAATAGTTTCATTTCCAAAAGTAAACTAGTCTAGCAGTACTAACATCGGTAAGCTCACGTATTCTGCGGACTGCGTATGCAGCGGAGCATAATCTGCTGGCCAGGGAAGATATATGTGGAAACCATTGAAGTTTACTATCTAAGGTCACTCCCAAGAAGACTGCTTTATTAACAAAGTCTAACTTTTCTCCGTTTATTTCTATGCTTGGACTAGTCGATTTTACGTTAGGTAATTCAAATTTAACACATTTTGTCTTCTTGGCGCTAAGCAATAAATTGTTAGCATTAAACCAATAAACTACCTTAGAGAGGGTATCATTAATATGGTCATAGTTAATGTCACGTCTGTCTGTTTTAAAAATCAAGGATGTGTCATCAGCAAACAACACTATTTCGCAATGGTCCTTAACAAAGAATGGCAGATCATTAATATAAATCAGAAATAAGAAAGGCCCAAGTATTGAGCCCTGCGGAACAGCCCAGTTTTACCGGAGAACCCAAAGAAGTCACACCATTTATGTCTACTTTCTGAATTCTGCCGTTGAGATATGACAAGACAAGTTTCGACGCCTTGCCATTTACACCGTAATGTTCCAGCTTCCTAATAAGAGTAATATGATCAACGCAATCAAATGCCTTTGAGAGGTCACAGAAAACACCAATAGCGTTCTGGGACCTTTCCCAAGAATCAAAGATGTGTTTTAGTAACGCTACCCCCACATCGCTAGTCGATCTACCACTAGTAAACCCGTATTGTTCACTATGAAAAATATGATTCCTACCGAAATAGGACAGCAATTGAGTCAGCATAACCTTTTCGAATATTTTATTTAAAGCTGGTAAAATTATATTTTACTTAAAGCTTATAAGTTAATATAAGAAGCTATAGTTGCTAGGATCGACTTTCCTACCGCTTTTGAATAATACCTTGCTGTATTTCATTAAATCGGGAAAAACACCTTGGTCAACGCACCTATTGAAAGGTACAGCTAAATGTGGGGAAATAAGATCAATAACTGAGTCTATAACTTTAGTTGATATGCCCCAGAGATCTTCAGTTTTTTTAGCATGTATTGATTTAAAAGCTTTTATGATGTCTTGTGGATTAACATGACGGTAATTAAATAAACTGCCACAAACGTTAACATTTTCCTTTAGGAGATCAATAGCAAGTGAAGGGGAGGAATTTAATGATTCTGTAGTGTTCACGGCAATTTCCGAAAATAACGATTCAAAAGCTTGGGCTACTTTATCTTTAGATTTTATAAGTTTACTGTCTAATTCTAAAACTATATCTCTATCGTGTTGTTTAACCCTGGCTGACTCTTTGTTGATTATGCTCCAAGTAGTTTTAGATTTATTTATCGATTGTCTAATTTTGTCGCTGTGAAACTTAACCTTAGCAGCTACACATACTTTTTTAAATATTTTTGAATAAATTCTAACATATTCTATGAAATTGGAATTAGTATTATAAGTTTTCATAGCATATAGCTCATACAAACGAGACCTACTCTTATGAATACCTACTGTTGCCCAGTCGTTGAATTTAGTCTCTCTATGGAAAGTTAATGTTTTCGATTTAAATATATTATCAAATTCATTTTTAATTAAACTAAATATCATGCTATATAAAGTATTTGGAACCTCAGTTATATGGGGTAGGGAATTTAAGCTATTGCCGATATTATTTTGAAATCTAATGATTCGTTCTGTGGTAATCGGTCTGCAGAGAAATTGGTCTACCTTCTTGCTCATTTTACAATTAAAAGAAGCCAATTGGCCACTATGGTCTGATCTTAAGCAATTTATTATTGATTTAGACACTGCGTCTGTGTTACAAAAGATGTTATCAATACAAGTAAAAGAGGAGGCAGTGATGCGAGTTGGTTCTAAGAAAAGATTAATCAAGTTAAAACTTTTAAATAAATTAATGAGTCTTACAGAAGTAGAACAGTTTTCCAACATGTTTACATTGAAATCTCCACACATTACTACGTGTTTTTTAGTTGGAAAAATCCGCTTTAAACTGTCTTCCATAATTAATTCAAACTTAAACTTTGCAGAGGGGGGCCTGTATACACATAAGACGACAAACTGATCCAATTCCACGCATGAAATCTAAATAGTTCGTTTAGTAGAAAGATCTGTGATATCCCTATTTACATTTAACTTCTCTAAGTACCTGTTTAACTTGAAAACCAAACACAAACACAAGTAATCTCCTGAGGAACCACACTATTAAGAGTTGAGGTGAGCTGAACACGATACGTGAGCGTTTGTATGATCTACTTGGTGTATCATAGCTGTTCAGTGCTTGAAGTACTAACATGCTGTCGGAGAGTATTCAAATCGAGTGATTCTTTACTCTTCTCGCTATGATTGCTTCTGTTGCCAATTTGATACCCATACATTCAGCCTGGAATACTGTATTGTGGTTACCAAGCGGTGTTGATATACTGATATTGAGGTACCCCAGTACCTGTTCCTGAATTTGTTTTTGATCCATCAGTGAAGACACGGACCTCTATGGGATTCAGTCTTTCGTTGGGATCTTCAAACAATTGTATCTGTATTTGTTTGTCAAGAATGTATTGTTTCGGGATCCTATCCACAGCCCCCTCCAGTAGCGGTTCCTCTTTAACAGTTTTGTAAAGAATTTCTATATGTGGGGGTCCTTCCAATGGCCTGCTTTGTTCAGACTGTGCTTCCAAAGGCCTGCTCTGTTTAGACGCACTGCTGTTGACGCCGCTTCCTATCTGATGAACAGTGGGAGGGGTCGCAGGTCCAGCATTGTTTCGATGGCCGCAGTTGGAGTTGTCCTCATGCAGGCCGTCGTCGCGGTTGTGCAGCTTGTCGGTTGCGGTCGTCAGATTGGTTCGTGGCCACCATACTATCGTGCCGTAACTGATCGTGGGTCTTATCACCGCTGTGTAGAGCCATAGTGTTATCTTGGGTGAAAGTTTTGTAATTGTAATTGATTACCTACCATTCTATGGCACTGCCAGAAGGTGATAGTAGCTTTTTAATTTTGTTGTCCAGGTGCTTGTTCCAGTTCAACTTCTTGTCCAGTATTACCACCAGGTACTTGACTTTGGTTGATAACTGTAGTTCTGTACTGAAGAGTTTGGGTAGTAGGTAGTTACCCAGTAGTCTTTTATATGTAAACATTACTAGATCTGTCTTTGTTGGATTTACCGATATGCTCTGCACCATCCCAAGCAGCACACCCATATCTAAATATATACTATATTTTTCGCGGAATGTTTAATCGGTTAGAAAGCGCAAATTGACGTGCGACTTTAAATATATTGTGAAAAGTGATGTTAAACCTGCCATAAAAGTAATGCGCTCGCTAAATTATAAATATTTATGTATAAAATATAAACTTAATAAAAATACAGTTATCGGTTTCGTTTTTAAATATTTATAGAAAGCTTAAATATACAAAATAACTCACAAAACAAACCATTTCCAAGAAGTTCTAGGCTTTTTCAAGGTAATTTCAACTTAGATTTAATTTTTAAAAAGAAAAGAAATTTTTGTCGGCTACTTCACAGTCATTCTTTCAAAATAAAAATGGCG
This sequence comes from Hyposmocoma kahamanoa, assembly GCF_003589595.1. Lineage (NCBI taxonomy): Eukaryota > Metazoa > Arthropoda > Insecta > Lepidoptera > Cosmopterigidae > Hyposmocoma > Hyposmocoma kahamanoa. Next base: position 3,321,530 of record NW_020653736.1, on the reverse strand, counting down.
ATAAGAATTTAAAGATTTTTTCAAAACACAGTTGGGAGCATTTTGTCTGTAGCTTTATCTATAGAAACACTTTAGAATACAAAAGGATTATTTTTACTTGCTTTAGTTTACTTGACCTTGTAGACTAACTTACACTCCTATGAAGTTTTTATGATTGTCTACAAAACGCGATGTTTCTAAGCGATTTTTTCTTTTGACAGTATTACAAAACCATTATAAACCTTTATAAATATTGAGCGTATAATGCAATAAAAAACTTTTCAAAACACTAGGTCAAAAAAACAATTGAAAAAATCCAATTTGTCGCAAAATACGTTATTCTGTATAATTATATGGAATGTATGAATGTATGGAATATATGGCTAGAAAGGTAGATAAATTCCTTATGATATAAATATAAGGAATATTAACTAAAAATAATAATTGATTAATAACTTAATAATTAAAAATATAAGGAACATATCTAACTTATGTTGGAAGAAATAAAATTTTCATTACAATTGAGGTTATTTCTTCACGCCAACCACATTTCACACAATGATTTCACTGTATTCTATTGATAGACGGCACAATACGCATACACAACATTGAAGTACAGTGTTTACGCGCTCATTTAAATTATTTTTATCATTTCAGAACACGAAATTACTTCATAATGTTTATTTATTTGTCAACAAACAAAAACTGGCTCGTGCGCGAATTACGAGTATTGTATCCAGCGTTGCCAATTTGTGGGGAATTCCCCAAATTGTGGGGAATTTCAACTAGATTGGGGATTTTGAGTGGATTGGGGCTATGTGAGGAAAATGTGGGGATTCTGACATTTTATTATTTTGCAATCAATTGCTGATGTGACTTAATATCCAAGGTTCACCACCTCCACCAGATATTTTAATATTCTTTACTTTATCAATTTTGCATGAACTCTTACAACGTCCATTAGAGTAAAAACCCTAATTGTAGTATTTTTTAAAATAAAATCTACTGAAGACGCGCTATAAAGTGTTTGTCATAAGTACAAACAGTTTTTAGAGTGTTAATAGACTTTGCTGGATGTGTAAAGAACAATTTTACTAAAAATAATCAGTTGTTCTACAGATGAACTTAAATTAAGGACTATAAGAGCAAATCTTAAGAGAGATTACTCTTAATTAAGTTGTTTGGTATTAAGAAGGTTTTAAAATTTTGACTTGAGTGAAATAAGTCTAAAAGAACAATTTATTTTTTCTAAAAGCATTTATAGAGAACTATTATCTAAATCTATACCATATTAAGACAGTTTATAGATATAACAGTTTTAAGGCGTATAAAGTGTGCTCCTTGGGATCTTTCCACAATCCGGAGTGCTGCCTGTGTAATGTCGCAGATTGTATTGGCATAGTTTCCTGTTATCAGTACAGTTATGTCATCAGCATAGCCTACTGTGTGCTTAGTTTGGTGATGAGATCATTTACGACCATGTTCCATAGCAGCGGCGACAGTATATCTTGAGGTCACCCCTTCGCTACTGCGGCCCTTGGGGTCTCGTTTGCTGTTGTTCTTAGTAGTCTTTGTTTGAGCGTGTGTTGCTAATCCAGTTGGTTAGCACTTCATCCACTTCGTGTCTTCTTAGTGCTGATTGTATGCTGGAAAAATTCGTTTTTATCGAAGGCTCCTTCAATGTCTAGAAAGGTGCCTAGGCAGAGTTAACCTAGGCTGCTTTGTTTTTGATGGCCTCTTCTATCTTGCCGACAACGGCATGTAGGGCCGATTCAGTGGACTTGCCTTGGCTGTATGCATGTTGGTTTCCGTTTAATGGTATGTTCTTTAGGGCTCCGTCCCTCAGTTCTCTGTCACATAACCTCTCTATTGTCTTCAAAAAGAACGAAGTGAGGCTGATTGGCCTAATGGATTTTGCGTCTGTATAGTCATTTTTACTTGGCTTCGGTATGAATATGACTTTTACTTCTCTCCAGCTATGGGGCACATAGCTCACTGCTAGACAGGTCCGATAGATGTCGACCAGGTGGTGGATCAGTGTTTCCCCACCCCATTGTAGGAGTGCGGGGAACACCCAATCTTGGCCCGGAGCTTTGTATGGTTCAAAGGTGTTTACTGCCAATTTTGTCTTTTCGTATGTTACTACTTGTTCAGCGTATTGTAGTTCATTATGTTTGTATATTCATTATGTCAATATGTGTTGTCGTTAATTTTTTCGCGCCTGTTATCTTGGACGAACCCGCTTCCTGGGAAATGTGCTTCCAGTAGGGTTCTCTCCGTTTCCGCAGGGGAAGTGTTGTCTATTTTTCGTATTGAGCCTAGCTCAGTTGAATTTGAGTTGGGTGAGGATTTTTCTTATTCTATTCGCTTGTGCACAAGACGTGATGTTTCCGCAGTAGCCTCGTCATGATGCGGTGCTCCTGAATCGTATGCGCTTTTTAGTTGGAATTTTGCCGTCTTGTAGTTTTCCCAGTCTTCATCCGCGCATGTGTTCATTGCTCTATTGAAGCATCTCCTTACCCTTTTACGTAGCCTCTCAAGCTCAGGCCCCACCAGTGTTGGCCTCGCCGCGGGGCTGACTGGCTCAGTGGGCATGCGGAGTTACCTGCTCAATATGTTTGATGTCAATTATTTGACCTGTGTTTCAATCCAGTGTGTCGTATCCAGCAGTCTTTCCGGTGCTACCGGTCCCCTTAGGCTCTGGTTTAGTTCGTCAATGTAAAGTTTACGATAGGTTTTTCGGGGATTCCGTTTCGGTTGTTGTACTTTGATAACTGTTTCTAAGCTGAATCTTATCCATCTGTGGTCCGAGAAAGATGCTTCTTTGGACACGTGCCAGTTGTGGATAAGACCCACTGCTCCTTCTGACGCAAAGTTGGCACTATACCTATATTAAGGATTTGAAGGTTAATTGTGAATAAGCATTCTGGTAGGTTCTTAACTCGTCATTTGCGAGTTCCATACCCCACAGCGGATGATGGAGTCAGTAGCCACGACGATATTCTGGCCGACAAAATTCTGTTAGTGGCTGTACATGTAAGTTATTAGAGTAATATATGCAAGTTCTAGGTTTATCTTAGATAGCAATTGATAATAGCTTGCCTTTCAGGTGTGAGAGCCCATTTATTTGGCCACTGGCACTAATGCACGGTTCCTGGATTTGCGCCATGGCTATGTTGTTAGCCTCCAACCACTTCAGGAGCTGAACCGTTGCGGCTTGGCTGTGGTGGAGGTTGCTCTGGACGATTTGAAGTTTACTGAGCGAGGGGAAAACCGCCATCAGTAGACAGCAGCTCCTGCTCCACGTCCTCGTTCAGTCGGATGTCTCCCATCCCCGACACGCACTCGTCATCACTGCTGGCCGCCACCGGTTTGTCAGCGGCGTCAACTTTTTTTTTTTAACTAGCCAAAGATGACTCGATACCTTTTCATCTCGTGCAGAACTCCGCACAGCACACTCGCATAGATTCTTTTGCCTTCTTGGTACATTCCTTTACTTTAAATGAAATTCTAATTTGCATTATTTCGCCATGAATAAAATAGTATGTAAAAGGACCGTCAATTTGTGGCTTAAGAGTAACACTTATAATGAAACAAAGGACTTGCTGGAAGTGGCTTCATAATTACAATTTGTTGTTTTATATAGGTAACCATTAATTTATAACCACTAATTATTTTATTGTTAAATATAGAAAATCTATTTATATGCTGTAATATAAAGAAATTTGCCCAAAAAGATGCCTAAAATACAGGTACATTTACTTAGTTTAGGAATCGCAATTACACATTAGATGCTAATATTAAAATGTATAATGGTTTTACTATGAAGAATGTATAATCTAGATTCCCTTGTTAATTCTTATTTGAATACTATAATAGCTTTATTTACATTTGTTTTACTTATATTGTATTAGATTAAGTTATACTGAAATAAATTTATTATTATTATTATTATTATTACTGGAAAGTGGCTGTATCCTACACCACAGTTTCAGGGACCCGTCACTGAAGACAGGTTTATCTCTAAACTGTGGGCTGACGTCCTCCTCGCCGCACTCCTCCGCTCCTTGCGCGAGACGCTTACATAGGGCCTCCTGAACCATATCGGCATCGGGGCTCCGTATGTAGCCAGCTTTGGCTGATGTGATCACCGCCATAAGTTCTGGCCTGGTGGTCTCGGTGTAGGTTCGATGCTAGGCGGGCCTCTCAACCTTTTGCCGTTTGTGCTCGGCTCTAGGAGATATTGTCTCGTCAAGGCGGGCACGTTTGGCAATGGTAGAGGACCTTTGTGTGCTTTCTGCCGGTTTGCTGTTAGAAGGGAGGGGACCCTTCCAGGGGGGTGCATGACCGACCCAGTTGACCGTACTGATGAAGTCCTTGTATGATAACCCGACAAATGAAATGAAATTAATTCAATCGTAACATCAGCGTTGGCACTGATTACTACCTCTTGGAACTCAAAATCATTCGTTACAGAACATTGAGTAGTGTACTAAAAGCAAATAATCAAGCATCTATCCATGTCTCGGGCCCATGCTCTGGTACACGTCAACTCAGTGCAATGTCTCAACATTTTATTTTGTAGTTTGTTATTCCGTGTTTGTGTGGTTTATACTATGTTTATTGGTTTATATTATGTGGTTTATAATATTGTTTCCTCGATGAAAGCAGGTTAGTCAAAATTTGAAGTTTCTATGCGAGAAATAAAACAGCTTCGGCCATGTTCGGGAAACTTCGGGGCCTGTCAAAGTTGTTTTAGACGTGTGACCGTGACACGAGTGTGGAATGTGTAGCGTTGAAAATGCGAATATTACATACGTGTAAAGTTCTATTTTGTTTCGGATATTACGTAGGCGGGAATGTAATTCATTTTTGTACAGAATTATTGTGTTTAAATATAGTAAAAAATTAACAAATTCACCGACGGCGGCGCACATGTTTAGAAGGTACTATAAATGTAACCGTATGTCTATCTGCTGGCCACAAATGTCTTTTATGGAATTAATAAAGACCACAGTCCACTCGCGCCCAAGCGCCGTGCCGTTAATCAAAACGTATTAAAAAACGTATGTCAAAATGTAATAAGGGTCACTTAGTATCCTGTCCCAACTTTTTACGGACTATTATTGGGGAAATCGTTTCGACTCAGTAAAGTAATTGTCGCTGGCTCGCCCTATTTTCAGCTCGCCCGTGAAGGCGCGCAACCTGTCAAAGCTATGGTGGATCTTTTGGACGCCTACGTCGTCGTCGAATGAATTAATTTTCATTTTGATTGAGGGCGTATTTCAATTAAGCATTACTATAATTATATATTTTCAAGCTTATTCGTATCTTCAAACTTTTCGGGCACTTGCTGTCAGATGTATCCGAGTGACTTTCTGAAGAATAGTGCGTTCTCGACGGTACGACGGGTACTCAAACACTTTCACTCCTTCTACTTAGCGTTTGCAAGAAACATTATAATAGCTATATTGATAGCACCGATCTCTTGAAATCGATTCCATTTTTTGCAACATGTCGTAGAAAAACAAGCCGTAGGCTCACCGAGCTGCAATAGTCGGCATTTGTACCCTTACTAATTTATCTTTAAAAATCTATTAAAATTTTATTGAATTAATATTCAATTATTTTTTATGTGAAATTACTCCACCAGTTTTGTTATAATTATTAATACGAATATCGAATACTTAGATAAAATTCCTTCGTTCCGGCGGGACACGAACCGTTCGAATCTGGCCGGATCGAAGAGTTTTTTTCTGGGTGTTCGATCTTTGTATTTATAATTATTTAAAAATCTTTTTAAATGTCTAACTAACACAGTTCTAAGTTTTCCATCACGTTGTATAACATATTATTATTAATTTCTAGATATTCTTAACTTTATTTCATAGGTTTTTTTTTCTACTGGGCAAGCGTGTATCAACCGATGTGAAACTAGATAAATGGATTAATTTGATTAAGTGAAATAAAGGTGTTTTTCATTACTCGAAAGGAATAACAACACCATTAATCGGTTGTCAGAACAAACCCAAACAAAAATTGCATTGTTTTGGAATTCTGTAACAAAGCTATCGATCCTGTTCGGTTGTTTGGCGAGTCTGCAGCCAGCGCAGGAAACAGGACCAACTAGTTGAGCCTAAGTAAAAAAATGGAAAAAAAGGAACAAAATGTTGTTTAAGTTGTTAACCGGTCCTATTGGAATTACATTTATAAACTAGGCGAAGCACCAAAATGTACAGTCGTGAGCACGTTAAGTTCGACATTTTGAACCGTTCTTATCACAAGTGGCATAGAGTTGAATGTGTAATTTTCTTGTCCTTGTACACAAGAAAACGAAAAATGTACACATGAAGCATTTACATGTATTATATATACTGCGCTGTGTTTACACCTTTGCAGGTGTCCCTGACAAGTACATGGATGGTATTTGATTGTTGACCCAGCCACCGACTGGATACATAAAATAAGCATAAAATTATCAAAGCAACCTGTTTCAATTTGACGTTGAAGTTATATTTTTAGTTCTAATTACAACACGTTATTACGTATAACTAGCATTTGAAGCAGTAGAGTTCGTTGTGAAAGGGTTCGTCCAGGGAAGAACTGCCACCTTACCTATTTCTGCCGCCAAGCAGTAATGTCAGCATTACTGTATTCCGGTTTTGAAGGGTAAAGGTGCTAGTGAAATTGCACAGGCACAAGGGACTGGTCAACTAATAACTCCGGGTGACGGGCGCAGTGGCAGTGTTCCTCAGATCTTTGGGTTTAGAGCTCTGAGTGGCACTGCAACTGTTCTAGACAGGCGTGTAGCTTACCATCAGGCTCACGACTTGTTCTTTCCGTCACTTGATATTATAAAAAATCTAATGAACGTCAGATCAACTTCCTTAGAAGCTTTACGGCTTACAAGGTGAACAACTTTATATGCAATACATAATTTCACTTAGAAAGACGATATTCATAATATTAAACATAGAACTATGTCCAAACACATGGTACCATGATTTCGTTTAACTAAGGTAAACAATTCTTTTATGGGGAGCTGTATACGTTTTTACAATAAGATTCCGGAGCATATATTAAGATTAAACATTTCCTATGTTAAAAACTTATGACATGCTCGCAGATTGCAGACTTATTTACCTTATTTAAAAATAAAATTTATTCAACAAGCTGTATTTATTTATTTATTTATTTATTTATTTGGCAAGCCAACAGAATTACATATCATACTTATTCTAAAGGTTACATTTTGCATTGTTCTAATATGTATTCCAATTATAGGTAAGCTCATTTTAAACCAAATGCTGACAGAAAAATAGGTACAAAAAAGGTATAAATACTTAAGCAATTTTACATTATAATTGAAATATATTAAAAAATAATAATAATTAAATCTATATAATTAATAAAACTAAAACAATAAATATTATAACATTAATATTAATAATAATAATAATAATAATAAATGCAATTCAATAATTTTACAGGCATTTAAGAAATTTAATTTCAATTTAATTACGTATTTGATTGTAATGAATTCGTCACTTTACGACGAAAGTGGGAGGGCGTATCGTGAAAGATATCTATGTCACTACTTTTTTTACATAGGGTGTTGTACGCGTTGCATATTCTAGTGATTGGTGCATTACAACCTACATTTGTATTGAAATGACTAGTAATAATTTTATAGTTTACGAAGCTAAATATTTCGAAACATCTTTCTTAATGGGTTAATACAGTTTTATAATAATTATAACTAAGAACTTACAACAAATATGAAATTTGGTTCTATATACGAAATATATGTACATACAAGATGCACCGAAGAGCGCAACTTGACTCGATCACGAATTGGCGAAATTTTAGGAAGAAAGTTATCTCCAGGATGGACAATAATTAGCCGAGGTAATATAATAATACAGAAGCTACTATGTTTATGAATTTTACGTAACGTATATAATAATATGCTATAATAATAGCTAGCTCTTAAAAATTAAATAAGCATTTTTGTTTTTTGTTTTTTTTTTAAATGCAAATGGTGATTTTATTTAATGATTGATACTTTTTCTGTGCGACATAAAATAAATTCAATCACTATGTATTTTAATCTGTTCCGAGCTAATGTTTGATTTGTAAAAATTAACTTTGATAGTTTGATGTTGAGCCTCAAAATTAAGACAAATGAGCATTAAAAAAACCTGAAATCAAGTACGGGAACGTAAGTAAATTCGCTTCTGCTTTTTCATAATATACTATAACCTACTGCATGGAGGCGCAACCAAGATTTGACTTACATGAAAAAAGGGGATCAAATATTATTTTTGACGATCAAATGTTAATTTAGTACGCTTAAAGGTAATGATAGCGCTGCCTTGAATGCAGTTCATTTCAAATTTATCCGTAGATCAATATACTTACATCAAAGTAAAAAAATTCGTTTATTTAAAAAATGCACATTTACAATAGATCAATTTCACCTTTGAGGATGAAATAACATTATCGACGATATTGTCGATGTCGACTATTTGGTGTCATTTTTTCAACACTGAGCGAAAGCTTAAATTCTACAATGAAAGGCGCGTGGGACGGCCTGCGCTCCGCAACGCGACTGCACCGCGAGCACATGTCACATTATGCGAATGTACCCGGCGCGCTGCTACGTTTATATTATGGAGTTAGCATACTTATTTTACTCAACTACTGTATAATTACACCTAGACTGTCCAATCGTTGTGGCGCCAGCCCAGCAAAGTGGCCGCAGAGACACCCGCGGCGCGCGCCATCGCCGCGCAGGGGGCCGCCGCTTTATCGCGACACCTCTCCGATAATAATTGAGACTAATACAACGTTATTCATTTATAACCACAGTTTTCGTCCACAATCATTTACTACTAAGGACTTCAAGTTATCTATATATGTGTATATAGTCTCAACAGACTATATACACATATATAGATAACTTGAAGTCCTTGAAGTCAATACAACGTATTGAAGTGATTAATTTCACATAGCTTCTTGGCTTCTATTAATTTATTTACTATTAAATAAAGCTTTGTGTACAGATACCTCCATCTTTACATAAGCCTACAAAGTCGATGTAAAAGATTCTTTTAACAATTTTAAAAACAAAAACGCTACACGTCAAGTTTTAAATTGAATTTTTTGTTAAAAAAGTATAACGATAAAGGATTAAAAGTTTCGTTTCGAGGGTAATGAATTTACTTAAAAAATGTCCTTTAACTAAAATTATTGAGAATTCAGATTTCTGCTTTATTGAAGCGTATCTATTTTACTACAGGTTTGTTCAATTTTAGTTAATTAAAATAAGTTGGGTTTTTTAACCTTTTTGTACAGGATTTGTAAATTGATTTAACATTTTTTGTTTTTTTTTACAACACCAAGCGAGAGGACGATATGTCTGTAAGAGTCTGTCCGCAAAGATCTGGAGGGCACTGCCACTGCGCCCGACGCCCTGAGACATAAGTTGACAAGACCCACGCGCGATCACAAGCCGCCAGCTCGCCGCGCGCAGGTACTGAAAACATGGAGCGGCCGCGTCTTTGTCGCTCGTTGTCACCTCGCTTTGACCTCGCAAGAACATCGCCAGTTTGATAAGGTCCTTAATTAGGCTTCCAAAGAGTGACGTAAACTGTATTCAGTTACACGACGGAGCTGCTGTTCCGTATTAATCCTGTAGTGATTACCACTTTTGACGTGGAGTTGCGGACACCAGCCCGTTACACCAAGTACCAAGTACCATTTTACACTTGCGGTTACTTGATATGCGTGATGGAGGCGCGAAAATGATACTGTAAAGGCGTTGCATTTAAAATAATTTATTTATACCTCTGTATTTTATTCAATTGAGGTCACACGTAAGTCACTGGCTCTTAAGTACTATGAAGTATGCTCTATTCCCATATACTCGTATACATTTGCAAACCTGTACTAATACGTGTATTATTTGTTTTCTTTGAAAAGTCTAAAGGACTATCCACACATATCCGGGCTGTGCCCGGGACGCGGACGGGGCGTGCTGGTTTGCGTGAACTGCGGGCCCGTCCCGGCCCCGGCCCGGACACGGACATGTGTGAACGAGTTTATACAAAATATACACAACGTCCCGGCCACGGCCCGGGCACGGCCCGGATATGTGTGGATAGACCTTAAGAGGCAGTCTGCTGACGTAAGGCCTCGCCGTGAGCGACAGTGGCCGCACTGTGTGCTACGTTCCTGTCCGCAGAATGACCAGTGATCGGTCTCATCGACAAGGCAACACGTATTGCTCGAGCCACGAGAAGAAAACACAAGGAACCAACTAGTAGGCATGACAAAGAATATAATGAGTGTAAGAAGCAGGCACTATTCCTTCATTTTACTTATTTTTTACCTAGTGACACCTAATACAAATTTTCTATCCGAAAAAACGGTTGAGTAAGTATTTGAGCACACACATTTATATTCGCTTCACATCTAACTTTCAATCTACCGTATAAATGATGCTTCCTTGCTTCAATCAGATTGGAGTGGGACTGTAACCGATCGTGTAACACGTGCGTCCGTAATTTCCAATGTACTTAAGTTATTAGTAATTTTTAATAAACCCCCTACCCGCTTGGTACAGCATTCTTATAATTAAAATCGACAGATAGTAATAGTAAAAGTAATCTCCGTGTGCCTGTCTCTGGAGGTGCAAGTTTGCCTAATAACACCTGCTAACACTGTATAAATCTTGCTGTAATTCATTGTAACGTAACACGTAACAACATTACACGTTACAAATAAATTATATGCAAAATTAATTTCAATTCTATTTAAGAACAACGAAAATATTTTAGCACTACACCAACCTTCTACTCCAATTTGTTTTAGTAATTACTATCTGTCATAGAAGTTTTTTCCCTTCGGTACAATCGGTGTACTTTCCCGATCAGTCCACTTTCATTATTCGTCTACTTTCCCGATCGGTACACTTGTCCAAATGGTCCACACGCACGCACTGTAAGTCTCCGGAACTGGCCACTTACATAAACAATATTTAAAAAGAAATTACAACATATGAAAATGAAACTCTTTGGCTTTAGAATACAGTTTGTTTCATCTGACTGTCACTTGTTTTTACATTGTGGCGTCATTTTAGAAATTGGTTGTCTATGTCATCATGGATTTAACTCGTGAAAATTTTCGTAGTATGATTTTCTACGACTTTAAGTATAATTGAACAGCTCAGCGGAGCTTCGCTCGGCTTCAAACTGCTTTTGGCGATGAAGCACTGTGCAAGACGACTATTTATAGCTGGTTTGCAGAATTCAAACGCGGTCATGTGAATCTCAGTGACGAATTTCGTGAAGGTCGCCCGTCCACTGCTGTGAACAACAAAAACATCGATGCTGTGCGCCGTACGATCAAAACAGACAGCCATGTGGCCATACCATGGGATTCGGGCATCTTGAGGCATAGGCATGAGTCTAATACAGTCAATATTATGCAAACATTTGGGTGTGAAAAAGCTGTGCTCTCGGTGGATCACACACAATTAGACTGTGGCTCAAAAAACGGATCGCGTCACTTGGTGCAATGCCATGCTTACCAGATTCAACGAAGGGGCGTCAAATTTGGCGTGAGACATAGTAACAGGTGGATTTATAGTTACGATCCCAACACAAAGCAGCAATCGAGTGTATGGGTCTTTCGAGATGAGCCGAAACCAACCAAAGTGGCGCGCGTTATTGTTTGTTTGCCGGAAGTTATTGACAAATTCCGTAAAAATAACCGTAAACACCGTATCATCTTGCACCACGATAATGCCAGTTCTCACACGGCCAGACGTACGGGCAAACGTTGACCTTATGAGCCATCCCGCGTACAGTCTCGATCTTACCCGAAAGAGTCGCACCTTGCGACTTTTATTTATTTCCAAAAATTAAGAACCAGTTACGCGGTCAACGATTTTCATCACCTGAAGCGGCTGTCGAAGAGTGTGAAAAATATGTTTCAGAGATTGTCGCGGAGGAGTTTTTTCATTCGTATAAAAAAGTGCATTAACGCTAACGGAGAATATTTTGAGAAACAATAAATTCATTTCTGACCATTTATAGTATTCTTTTCTTATTAATTCCGCAAACTTATAGTGCGTATATTAATATAATTTTACAAAAAAATCCGTGTTACAAATTTTCAAAGGAAATTTGTAAGTGCGTGATTGCAGATTGTCATGGAGTACATACATTTTTTTATATTTTTGATAATGATGGCCGCTTTACGTTAACCATGATTTGAAAACATAATCAAGTAGACAGTTGGTTTTTAACCGACTTAAAAAATAAGGAAGTTCTCAATTCGACCGCATTTTTTGTATATATGTTACGCGATAACTCCGATTATTTGTGAACCGATTTTAATGATCTTTTTTTGTTGGAAAGAGGGTACCTCAGTGGTCCCCTTTCAATTTTAAGAAAATATTTCACCTCTAAGGGTGACAAACTAGGGGATGAATCCGGTTTCGTGCACTTTCCAGTAACTGATTTCAAACTTTTGAGGTAGCGTTTTTAGTACTCTGTACTGAGATTATCTGAGTAGGCGCATCATTAAAGTAGACCTATCGGGAAAGTAGACTGATCGGGAAACTCGACCAAATGGGATAATAGACCAAACGGGAAAGTAGACGAATAGTGAAAGTGGACCGATCGGGAAAGTAGACCAATTGTACCGAAGGAGTTTTTTTAAACACGTCCACAAAACGTTCACACATGCACAATGATAGGTTTTGCTATAATCTAGGCGTGTTTCAACTCAAAGCCCTAAAGAAATGTAAAATGAAAGGCGACCTCTAATTCTCTAATTCTCTAATTCTCTAATTCTGTAATCTTTATTAGTAAACTGGTTCTTAGAGCAGTGCGTGTTGATGAAGGTGTCACTTAGACCTCGGGCTACATCTCAAGCTCTACAATTTTAAATGGACTATAACAGTTCTAGAGCCGAGTGAGGTTTATTAATAATTGGAAATTTTGAACTTTCGAATGGTGCTTAATCTATTAGTAAACGTTAATAAGCACTGAAGTGCTTCTTGAAATCTTTATTAGATAGACCTTAAAAGATGAAATCTACATTTCACATTTATTTATAAAGACCTGAACGTTAACTGCGTTTTGGTAATTGTAAGTTACTCATCATGAAAAAAATGTCTGATATAGTCGATTGTACAACAACGGCGTCCAACTATTCGTTACGTTATATACTATGTAGCTAAATATGTCGTGTTAAATGTTAACAGACTCTATTGTTAAAATAATATAAGAATATTGAGTAAAATTTTGTCAAGGATTGCTTTCACCCAATCGTAATTTTAATTTCTTTTCTTATTTGTATATGCAACCAAAAGGCAAGGGAATGGAAAGCAAGCATTATTTTATTATAAAAAGTAAAAACGCTTAAAATTATTACTGAAGCCCATCAACACGTCTAAACTTTAGGAGTGTGAGATGTGTTTAGCTTCATACATGTTTTTTCCGCATGTTTGTAGCATTAATTTTGAGCATTTTATCCTACACATGCGCTTATTACACGAGAACATTCCATCGGGTATTTTCATTAAAGGAATGTATTCGACATTCCGTTTGGTTCGTATCTAACTTCAAATCAATCGTGGTGTCGTGCTCGCACAAGGTCTGAATAGGAATGTAACTATCCGTGTAATACTCCCTGTCCGTTCGTACGTATTTTTGTTGACGTAGGACAATTTACGCATCATTTGGAGATATGTGGAAGCAAGCCACTGCAAGTTTTGACCGAACAATACGTTAGTTAAGATATGCCAAAATTGTTTACAATAACTTTGTTGATGCGTGGCCAGATGTAGGCGGTACACGTTCCACCCCAATGTTGTGGATATTCCAAAGATTCGCACGAAGCGTTAAGCGTCCACATTTAGGTGAATGGCAATTAAGATTAATTCCCTGCCTGCAGATTTATTCCCTGAACGCTGTAACTTGGACCTTTTCAAGGCGAATGTCATGTGGGAGTTATTCACGGCTTTACCTAGGCTACATGCACCATCGTCGACCTCATCTTCTCTTTCCACCAGGTGAGATGGAAGTCTAAAGCGCACGTGTTTTATCATAAAAATAGCATGTAGTTTTGTGAGTTGCTGATATGTGACCAACATCACGTTAATATGGTTTAATGGTCGACACAAAAAAGTGAAATTTGTGTTAGCAAACAAGTTTTGTTTAAGCGAAACATAAACAGGTTGCAAAAAAAAATTATGGTAATAATATGCAAATATATTTATATAAAAGTATTTACTTCCTTGAGAATTACGTGAGTACTACGACGTCACGACATGACGACAGATAAGTATATTTAACATACTATCTCTCTCTGCATTTTTACCGGATAGGCAAATGACTTCATTTCCACGTTAAATGAAATTTGGGCTTCACCACCCAAGCTTCTTTACCCCCTGCCTACAAGATGCCTGATCACGCCTCGTTTGAAAGATCCCATATCAAAAGAAGGAACGAATTTGTGCTGGAAGGCAGTTCAATTTGCCTCTGGCGTGGCGCCCAAAGGCGCGGCACTCGATATAAGTTTCTACTTGTAACAAGAGGAGTAAAAATTCCCCTTTCTTTCCCTTATGTATTAAGTATACAACTTCCTGTTGGTACTTAATGTCATGTAAATAAACTTGTGTGTTAATAAAATAGTATGTTAATAAAATATTTGCCAACGGCAGTGTTTCCTTTTCTCTTTATGCAAATTTAAACAAATTTTTCTTTACTTTTTCTTTTTTTTATATTATGTGGACAGCAAACAAGCATACGGCCCGCCTGATGGAAAGCGGTCACCGTCGCCTGTGAACGCTTGCAACACCAAGGGCGTCACGAGCGCATTGGCAACCCTTTAGGAGCCTTCTCAAACCCCTTTTGAAGGACTCCATGCTGTGATTTCGGGTTTTCCCGCAGGAAAACCCCGCAGGCATTTTTGATAATAATAACGCTCACGCTCGATATAGCCCCGCACTAGGGA
The DNA here is from genome assembly GCF_003589595.1 of Hyposmocoma kahamanoa. Taxonomy (NCBI): domain Eukaryota; kingdom Metazoa; phylum Arthropoda; class Insecta; order Lepidoptera; family Cosmopterigidae; genus Hyposmocoma; species Hyposmocoma kahamanoa. The sequence continues at coordinate 3,306,521 of NW_020653736.1, read as the reverse complement.
AACCCTGGGTCGTTTATCATGGACACACAAATTGACACAAATTACATCCAAACTCACGAGAGAAATATATTTTCAAATTCAAATCTTTATTTCGGATAAAATATCCATTTAGTGTTTGCAACAAAATACTTACAAACTATGTTAGTATAAATCCTCTAAACATTGACGTGTATCCGTACCCACTGATATAATATAGGCCCATCGTTCCTGTCGGCCACAAGCCCAACAGCATTCTGAGAACGTCATTACACTGGACGCACAGGGCGCGATACGCTTTCTGTGTATACCTGACCCACAAGCTGCACGTGCAAAAAGATTGGCAAGATGATTTAAAAAGTGAAAGCTCACGCGGTTCTAGTACAACGTGCCAACCTGCAGGCCAGCATGTCGCACTTTACTGCCAACGCCCTGAGCTCCCTGTCAATGTCCATGTCGTCAGACTGACTCTCCGTCACCCAGTTCCCTAGGTACTTAAAATGCGATACCCTACGTAGTGGCATACCGCATAGGTTGACTGGCGGCACTTCTCTGGGGTATTTACAGCCGAACTTAAACATTAAAAACTCGCTTTTGTTTACATTGTACCTGAGGCCATGAGTTTTTACATACTACACGCAAATGCTTAGCAGCCTTCTTAAAGCACTGCTAGATAGGCACAGCAGCACCATGTCATCGGTATAGCTAATATTATTAACTATTGTTCCATCAATCCATAGCCGACCTTGGTACCGCTGAGCCCACCTACCAGTTTATTCATATACAGATTGAAAAGGCGAGGGGACGTCAACTCCCTCCTACCTCACCCCGCATCTCAACCTGTACATGCTCGAGAGCGTATCATGCCATCTCACCTGGTTGATCTGGTTGCCATACCAATACTTTACAATACCACAGGATATCATACTTTACCAAGTCAAATGCCTTCGACAAGTCCAGGAAACTCGCAAATATAGAGGTTTTGCGGTCCGCATAGTATTGCACGGTGTGCTTCAGACACAAAATTGCTGACTCGGTCGATAATTCCTGTTGAAAACCGAATTGAGCATCATGTGTCTAGCCAGACGTCTGTTAAGCACACCGTCCAATGCCACGGTGGTAGCTAACGATATCGGTCGATAGTTCCCTTGTCGCAGGCATCGGCAGTCTTAAATTTTAAGATAGGTAATACGACAGTCCTCATCCGATCCACCGGCAAGTAGGAGTGACCCATGCATAAGTTCAAAAGCATGGCAAGTACTCTTGGCAAATAAAGTAAATGTTGCAGGTGCTTAATATTTAAGCTGTCATGCCCAGGTGACTTTCCGCGCTTCATGTTCTTAATTATGAGCCTGATTTCATTAGCTTTTTTTAGCAGCTCGCGATCACTGGACAAGCAAACCCCAGCATCGAGCACCCCCTCCCCAGGTGTTAACGAGGAATCGACACTAAAGTGGTCTTTGGAAATATCTGCAATCCCAGCCGACTCGTAATTAACCTCAACACTCACAGGAATGTTCGGCTTGTGTTTCATACTATTTGTGAGTTTCAAAAAACCCTTAAAATCTTGTTTAGTATGATGGGAGGCCAATACATCCGTTATTTTTTCACCATTTTAGCGTAGACTTAAAAATCTCCTAGTTTGGATCATCCAACTCCTGATCGCGGTCTTCCATGTAAATTCCACATCTGAAACTCAAGCCGTGCTGCCTTGTAAGCTTCTTTTACATGTTTGTTCCGACACGCGTCATAGCCACCTTTCCTGTGCCCTCTATCCTCGTAACTGATCTCCGCTGCTTCGCATAGCACATTTATAATATTCGCATAAAGACTATAGATAGGAGTTCTATGTATTACTTCGTCACAACAACGATCGCTACGCGACCGAAGTTCCTCTCGAAAGTCAACTTAGCTTAGCCGCACGTCGCATCATTCAGTGTACCTTTCTCTCTAAAAGCTGTTACGACTTCCCCACATAATTTTATTTAAGGGTTGATTGCCAGTTCGCTTCAACCCCAATTGGTAAATATCACACTCGACTTTCAAGGAAAAGTGGTCAGTCCAGTAAACATCAAAACAAACAAGCCAGCGCCTGCAGTCATGAGCTTCGCTTACAAATGTGTAGGCATCCGAATTCAGTCCTAAAAAATTCACATCCGCACAGACCCAGCACTGTTCCGCACAAAAACTACACATTTCCTTAAAAAACAACTCATTTGGATGTGAATTAAAATCACCTAAGATAAACACTGAATCCACCTCGCTACTTTCTATAACCGCACTGATTTCACTTAAACATTCCGTGTATTCAGTTAAGTTATCAATGCCATCAGTAGGCATGTAGACTGAGAAAAATAAAAACGAGCACAGTGACATCACAACCTTATTTGCAGCGATTGCAGAGAGAGAGACTTACACTTTTGCATTTCACCACTGACACAAGTGAGAAAGCAATCTTCCTCCACGTGATAGCTACACCACCATAAGGCCTTTCACGGAGAGTCCCAACAGAGGTGTCCACTGCAGAATTACTGGTGAAACCGAAATCTAGGTCTAGACATCCAATGTAGGTGACGTTATGAGGCAAGAGCTAGGTCTCCTGAAGGGTAATCACAACAGCTGACTTACAGAGTGCACGAACACCATCTAACGATCTAGTTACTGATTTACAATTAAAACTAAATAGCAGGGTAGTTTTCTTATTTTCAAATTGAATCATTATTACTGATTGCTTCTTGTAGTCGATAAACCATACAAATAAATAAAATGTAGGCCAAATAAATATTTCTCCCGTCTCGGGAATCGAACCTGGGACCTCTGAGTGGCAGTCCGGCATGACCACGGAGGCAATTGACGAGGTGATGATATGTCAGTAGCTGCTTCAAAATGTAATATAGAGAACAATAATGATCTGTATCGCTCTAAGGTTGACCTTTCCAACTGAACAATATTTCGCTAATAGTAAGAAGTGCCTCGGGAGAGGAATTTGGGTAACGAAAAGTTTAAAGCCTAGTGTGAGGAATTCCTAGTTCATGTTAATGAACAAATTAATAGCAGTAGAGCTTCTTGTGAAAGGGTTCGTCCAGGGAAATACTGCGGCCTGACCTATTTCTGCCGCCAAGCAGTAATGTCAGTATTACTGTGTTCGAATAGATTCGACTCCCTGTAAGGCGCGGATAATTTTACAATTATCATAAAATGAAATGATCATTTTTACAAATATTCCCTATAATTTTGTTTGTGTACAAACATCTGTTGATAACAATCATAATATGTTCAGCAAATTATTTTAGACTGAATCAAACATACCGTTCGTTTTGACATAGAATTAAAATAACCTTAGACATTTTTCCTTGTAGTCTTTTCGTGTATAAATAAATTGCCTTTTTTGATTTAGTATACGTTGTTTCATGATAATGATAAACGCCATAGTGGCTGAAAAAGTAATCAACTGCAATTCCGGAACATTTTAACTGGGTGTGGAATATTGTAATTATTTATTAATTAGTTTACGAAGTAGTGGTTTTTTCTTGATTTATAGCTCATGTGCGTCCATCGCCGACTTAAATACCGTGGGGTTTCTCGACATTCTCCTTGCTTAGTCAATGCCGTTGAACGCGAGTCTGTCGTTCTCGCATTCTTGAGAAGTGACGAATCCATTATAAGTCGGGAATCTACCATTATCACCGGTTAATAACAGCTTCTTCATTATTTCAGGAAACATGCTTCTATATTTACTACCATGTATTATTTTAAACTTGCTTTTTATAAAACTAGGAACATTTTTTTTCAGGCTTTTTGTTTCCGTCGTTGTGTGGTGTTCCCCATAGGCGTTGGATTTATATTTTATTTTGATCATCTGACGATATTCCACAGAATCGAAGTCAAGACTTTTGGCAAGCATCGCCATTAGAGATAGCGTTAAAAAAAGAGTAAACATTATTGTCTTGTACGTTTTGGCCGAAGAACGGTACTAGAGAGCGCGCCAGAACGACCGCCCGTTTCGAATCGTCGGGTGTCGTCGTCGGTGCCCGCAGCAGCGTCTCACGCGCAACCTATCGAGATACACCAGATCAGTTAATGCGCTAGGCTCACTCATGAATTCATAACCTCAACACTGTACACATTGAGGACGTTCAATCCTTGTTTTTATTATTTCTCAGAGGTTTTTAATAAATTGAATTGTAATTAAATTAACAGTAATTTGTGGAAGTAGAAAAAGTAGGAAGAGTGAGTAGATTTTCGTGTTAAAACGAAATTAGGCAATTTTGTTGTTACTTTGTTTCAAGTATATATCCGTTTTAATTTAATACCTACCTTATAAATATAATACAAAAGCATCAAAGATATTTACAGTGTCATCATTAGTTTCAGGCACTTTAACCCTAAACTTAATTTCAATTCAACTTCCTCTGTGGCCGAACGGTTACCATGCCGGACTGCCACGCAGAGATCCCAGGTTCGATTCCCGGGCCGGGAGAAATATTTGTATGGCCTACATTTATTTCTCTCGTGAGTTTGGGTGTAATTTGTGGTTGTCTATGTGTGTCCATGGCACCCGCGACACAGGGTTTCCCTAGTGTGGGGCTATGTTGAGTGTGTGCGTTATTATTATATTATTATTATTATTATTAATTTGTGTTAATAATGATTTCCTTTTTTTTTGTACATGACAGGCAGGTGACTCCATTCCACCTGATGTAAAAAGGAATTCTAACGTGAAGGAAGCTAGTACAGTGTTAATATAATCACCTCCCTACGCGCCTCCACCGCGCATGCCTACAAGATACCTCTTCACGCCTCGTTTGAAGGACCCCATGTCGTAAGACGGAGGGAATACGTGCCCTGGACCGGAGTTCCATTTCTCAACTGTGCGACAGAGGAAGGTGCCACCGAACCTTTTGGTTCTCGATGGAATACGGCTAGTTGTAAAACGGTGACTACGGAGGCCAGCACGCGTGTTTTGGAGTTGGAAAGGGGAGGGCGGGATAAGGTTGAACAGTTCTTCAGAGCACTCGCCATGGTACATCCGATAAAAGGCGCTAAGTGAAGTAACGTCTCTACGTAGTCGTAGAAGTTCACTCTGGTTAGCATAGTTTTTTTCTAAAATAAACGCACACACATAATAAGGCACACACTCAACACAACCCCGCACTGGAGAAACCCTGTGTCGCGGGTGCCATGGACACACACATGGACAATCACAAATTACACGCAAACTTACGAGAGAAATAAACATAAGCCATACAAATATTTCTCCCGACCCGGAAATCGAACCTGGGACCTCTGCGTGGCAGTCTGGCACGGTAACCGTTCGGCCACGGAGGCAGTTAAATACTTGTTGGGCGCGTTATTATGCGCGTGGAGGATCAATCGTGTTCTTTTTCTTATATTTATTTTAAAAAAGTCTGGCAACGGAGCGATGAAGTGTTGCGGTTCAAGGCAGCGACTTCATTGTTTATATGTTTTGTGTTTAATTGGAGTCGTTGCAAAATATGAATTGACCAAAATTAAAGATCATTGTTCACAGAACTATTTGAACTGTTCACAGTCAACACCAGTCACTTTATTCAACAGAACTCATCGTTATGGACGCATACATTGCACATTAACTTACTACTACTATTTTAACTGCAATTTTATGTGCAATAAAGAATATTTCATTCATTCATTCTTCAGAAAAGCGAAAAGTGACAAGATCTTTTAACTGCGGCTTTTATTTTCTGATTTTCTTCATCTCTTTAGATGAAGAATGTTTCAGCTTGTTTACACCATCTTAGATCTGAAAGTTGCACGCTTGCGCTCTGTGGTTTCCTCACCACACTTGAATATATTGTTGTTAGGTTAACTGTCGCCTCGAAAAGATCTAAATTGTATTATCAGGGAATAAATCAGTAGGCAGGGAATTCCACTGCAATCCTGTCAATGGTTGCCATATAAATGTGCAAGCGTAACGCTGAGTAAGCGTAAATATATCTCTTTAGATATGCTTTCATAGGGGTGAAATCCCGGCCTAGGTCTTGTCTGCGGATGATAGAAAATGGATGACGGAATTATATGATGCAATGCTGTCGCATACCTACTGTCCGCGATACATCCTGTAGAATACTGATGAACGGGCTATTTCAAGGCGGTGTTCAAGGTTTTGCAGCAGTACTCTATAAACGACCGGACCTGTGCTGCGCAGGGTGTGTTGGCCCTATCTACCGACCCGAGAGATAGGGAGTTTCGGGCAGACTACGGCTACGCCTACGCCTTTACAGGCGTCTCTGGCGGATCCGGACTCTGGGTATAGAATTACTGGGACTTATGGTTGCCGCAGAGACGGACATGTTCGTCTGCTCCAGTGGTGTGTGGTCGGGGCTGTGCAGTCTCGGGCATAGCTAGCGTGTCTTAGTATCGGTCTGGAGAAAGCGAGAAGACGCGCGGGGCACGTGAGTTACCCTGTAAGTTGAAAGCTATATACGAACACTGCGACTGACACATCCGGTGAAGGAAAGCTAGTCGACGATGAGCTAGATATTCTCCGGTCCCACCAGTCGCGTAGGTTTTTGGAAAGTGGAGAAAAGCCCTACCATAAAAGAGGAGTATTGGCAGGGGACTTTAGAGTCAACGGCTTAGCGAAGGGGACTGTACGTGCACCGGGGAGGTTCACCCGAGGTACTACTAGCCTCTTAAGAACCGGATGAGGTCAGTGACAATGGTCTATGACAACCCTGTACACTGACTGATCCGGGGTCAGGACCAGAGCTCAGAAGGTCACTGTGCTTGCACAGTTTATAGCGCCCTTCTCGTATACCCGAGTCGTGGTCGGCAGGGAGGGTCACTATAATCAAAACCTATGTAGAAACCTATGGGGATGTCTCGGTATGAAGTAACGCCTCATCCTGAAGAGGATGCCAAGCTTCCTGGCTGCATTTGTGGCCATGTATTCAATGTAATCTGCCGAAGTTCGAACTGAATGACAGGTTCCATTCCAAGTTGCTGGTGATGGTCAGCTATGGATAAGGATATATCACGAAAAGTCGTAGCACAGTGTGGTGAAAGGTTCAGGTTCAGGTTTTGTGGAGACAATGCAGAACAGTAATGTAAGATCACAGAATAAGCTGAATATCTTCACCACTGGCCCTTGTATTGGACAAGTTGTTGATAGAACACAACTGTGTCGTCACCATACCCGAAAGTGTCTGGAATTAATATTTCATTCATATGCAGCAGAAAAAAAGCTGCGGTCCGTACGGAATACCGAGGAACTCCGCTATCGCTCATTTTTTGGAAGGGCAGCTCTCTAAGACTGTGTCTTACGCTTTTGCACTTCTTCCGAATACAAATGTATGTATGCGGAGCTTTACTTTTGGAGTCCCGTCACATCGTCAATTTTAATTCGTTTTCGAACATCTGTCAACCTTCATGAAGGAGGACTTTTGGCAATTCACATTTAAGTAACCTTAATAAGTCTATGTAATCAAACATATGAAACCCTGGAGGGCGCAACAGTGTCAGAAGACAGAGACAGATCGAGTAATCTAATATCAACTTTAATCTAGTTATATTTTTTTTTAGAAATTGTTTTAGAAATTTATTATATGTTTCGTCTCATTGTTCATTTTTTAATTGATCGTTTAATTTATTATAAATTTTGATTGCCAATTTGGCAAAGTTGCAAATTTGGCAACTGCTGTGTAATTTTAATTTCAACCTATCAATAAAACTAAATGTCCGAAAGAGTTGTGTTTGATCTTAGACGATAGAAAAAAGTCTAAGTGTTTGATCTTCATTTGACCTGACACCAGATTGCGCCACACGGACGTGTGCACACGTCGCCGACAAGTGCAATTCGTGTAGATTACTTATTATATGTTATAATGAGTCATAATTGCCTCATTTAAATGAATAAATAAATAATAAAAAATACGCAATCAAGCATCTACGCAAGCTTCTGACGTGTATGAAACTCACAACGCTATACTAGTGGACAACTGGTTTGGAGACCGCGGTGACGCCCGAACCACTCTGGAAATGGTCACCTGGTCCTCCCTTCCGGTTGCTAACTGGCAAAATGGAGCAATCCGGGATTTTTCATTGGGGGCCGCTTTTCACGGTTGGCTTTCGTGCTACTTGGACTTCTTCTTCCTTCTTTCTTCCCACGGTTGGCCAGCAGTGCGGCTAACCACCAGTAGAGTTGTTATTCTTGAATTGTTGTTTAGCACCAACCAGGGTTCACTTGTTGAGTTTCGAGGGTAAATTTATAGAAGCGAGTAACATCAACCCCAAAATGTATCTTTATTTCCTTGTTAAACGAAAACTTGCAAAATTTTTTTTTTCAATTCTATGATTAGTCCTCAAGGACTAGTATCAGGTAATCAAAAGAAATCATCGAATGTTGATGGCCTATTACTATAATAACAATAATAATATTGGGACTCATTTGAATCCTGCTGTCAAACTGTATATACAGTTTTGTAGATTATGTTTAAGCTAAGGAAGCTGAAAGAATTTAATTTTTTGCAATCAAATTTCTTAGAATGGTTGGATTCGACTTCCTATAAAGCATAGGTGAATTACAATAATTATAAAATAATTATTTTTTACAAATATTCAATACTGTTTGCGGCTAGTTCTGTAAATATAAATATTTATATGACAGCAGAGACAGTAGCCAAGGCATTGATTTCTAGTTGGATTCCCCGCGTTCCGCCGACATCTAATCGTATACATACGACATATAGGTAGTCTAACCAACAGAGGCATTTAGTAAGATTAGTTTGTACGTATTAAATTATTATAGATATCTATGCCATTTACATACTTACTGTGCTTTTCAGAATAACTGCGTGGTTCGTATTTTCGATGTCCACCATTTTTTTTATAAATATAATTATGTAGCAGTAAATTTATGTTTCTGGACTCAGGCTGACACTAAAGCTTTCATGGCGATTGTGCACGACAGCACCATTCTTTTTGAACTGTGTTTTAATATATTGTCTTTCTTCTTCAAAGTCAAAGTCAAAGATAATAATCTTATTCCAGTAAAATAGATTTACACTTGAAAACGTCACATTTAAGCTACTGCTCGTTCACTACGCTGACCGCCCTGAGAAGGACGAGCAAGAAACTCTAGGGATTGCTCTTTTCAAATAAACTTAAATGCTATGGAATACACTTTGAATCAAATTTGTGTGGATTCTGGAGCTGTGTCGTCTTTCCATACATCTTTATCTAACACGTAGTGTTCAATTTTGTAATATGATTTTTCGATCAAAATATTTTTAATGTAGTTTTTAAACTTAGGAAATGATAAACTTAATATATGCTCCGGAATCTTATTGTAAAAATGTATACATAGTTCCCCATAAAAGTGTTGTTTACATTGGTTAAACAAAATCGTGGTACCATGAGTTTGGACTTAGCTCTAAGGTTAATATTATGGATATCTTCTTTCTTATTGCAATTATGTGTATTTTTACGGGCATATAAAATATTTGAGTAAACGTACTGTGATGCCACAGTCATGATACCAGTCTCCTTAATTTTTTCTCTGAGAGAAACTCGAGAGCCTAGACGGTACACAGAACGAATCGCTCGTTTTTGCAATACAAATATGGTTTGAATATCTGCCGCTTTACACCACATGAGAATCCCGTAAGACTTTATGCTATGGAAGTAACTAAACAGCAGCAAGGTTATTCCCTTATTCAAAAGCGGTAGGAAAGTTGATCCTAGCAACTATAGGCACAGTTCATGGGGGATATCATGAATGCCTCGCGCCTCGACGCGCTGAAGCCGAAAGGGAGCATTCAGATCTTGTCATTGAGCTCAACAGAGTTTTGGCCGCCATACACGATTGGGGATCCGTAAACGTTGTTGAATTCAATGCCAAGAATTTTTTTTGAACGTGGAAACCTATGTTACGTTTGCACGTTTACGGTAGAATTGTCACCATTTCTTCGTATTCTTTCTCTATTGGGCACAAATCTGACGCATCAAAGCAGTATCATCTTGCTCGGTACGGAGATATGCTGCGACTGCGTACATATGTTACATCGCTTAGCGAATTTTAGCGCTTGTCGAATGTACCTCGCGAGTGCGAGTGCTCTGAAGAATTATTCAACCTTATCGCTCCCTGGCCTTTCCTACTCCGAAGCATGCGTGGCGGGCCTCTATAGTCATCGTTTTACAACTTGCCGTATTCCTTCGCGATCTAAAAGGTTTGGTGGCACTTTTCTTTGTCTCACAGACGACTAGGACAGTGATTGTATCAACGCTGCAGTAGGTTCCTTCGCGTTTGGATTCCACTTTCCATTTAGCATTAGGTGGAGTGGAGTCATGTGCTGAAACACCTACACAAACACCTGACACCTATAAAAAATTATGCATACGATGTTTGATTTTTTTCTTTGAAAAGAAAAAGATTTTTTTGCAGGTTCGCAAGAATGAATTTTGTTTTAATTTTTGAGTGATACCAATTGGAAAGTTTGAGATAAAACTAACAAGTATTTATTTTATTTTTCTTATTCTAATTCTGATAATTCAATAAATCATATAAATCGTATTAATTCATATAAATCGTATTAATTGTTCTGGGAACATTGTGAATTATTAATTCATGGTATTCAGCTATTGCACGGTAGAACCTTCTTGTTGCTATGTTTTTGTACGTATAAAATGTCATTAATTTTTACCTTTTTCACCGTACAACTTTTGTTAAGGTTCCTTTTTCTATAGAACATGAAATCGACTCTCTTTTAAAAGTATAATATTTGGACGTGCTTGGCAACAAATAGTGGTATCTACTTGCGTATTTTATCAATTTGCCTGCATTAGTTTGTAACTGTAAAAATTATAAAACATGTTAGTGTTTTGTAATAAATATTTGGTAATCATACTTTGTTTATATACAAGTATTATAACTATAAAAGTTTATAAATTGCAGGCAGATGTCATGATGACAACCCTATTGTAAAAAAAATTGTTTCTGTTATTTTATGATTAAATTGTTTTTGGCAGTAGAATCTAAATTTTCTGTTCAATTCGAGCTGATGCTACTCCTTATCCCATATTTGAACAAATATATATTTATGTAACTTACGTAGGTACTTATAGCACAGTGCGTCGTATATTACGCCAGAAGTTGTATTGTATAACTTTGCTTGTGTACAGTTGACAATAAAAGAAACGTAGGTGCAGTCGAACTACCGTACCGTACGGTCGTGTTGACATAGAGTTAAGGTAAAAGACCTTACATATTTTTCCCTGTAATCTTTCCATGAATATAAATGTGCATTGTTGATTTAGTATGCGTCCTGTTTTATGATTATCGTACCATGCTAACTAATAAAGGAAACAACCGCAACTACAGAATATTTCGACAGTGCGTCGAATGTTTTATTTATTACGTTTATAGTTTTACATGCGTACTGGGTGGCTGCCCTGTAGTTTCTCCTTGTTGTAGCCCCAGTTCCTGAACTTGAGGTGTTTGTGTCTGTCGTCGCAATCGTCAGAAGTGAGGAATGTATGTATAGGTTTGGTTGATAGCAACTTGTTTTTATATGATTTGAATTTTTTTTTGTATGTTCTATAAATGTTTTTAGGTTTGCTTAATTCCATACTATCAATAACTGCATACAGATAGCTTATTTGATCAGGAGACGTTGCTTCAGAAGTGAAACCTTTATAACGAGGAGACCTTATACCATCATTAGCATGTTTTGCTTCTGAATTATACTTTTGTGGTGCCATTGTGACTGTTTCACCGCTGGTTTTTATCTTGTTTATTTGTATACCCGGAATAAGTTCTTTCAGATTGTTTGTTTCGGTGGTTGTGCGGTGTTCGCCATAGGCGATGGATTTACATTTTATTTTGATCACTTCACTATATTCGACAGTATCGACATTACGACTTTTGGCACACATTGCCATTAGAGATAGTGCTATGAAAAGACCAAATGTAGCGAACATTGTTAGTCTTGCACGTTTTGGTTGATGTACAGCGCAATAGAGCGCACTAGGACGACCGCCCTCCTCGAACTGTCACCCAACAGGATTGCTGTCACTGTATCGCTTCGTCGGTACCCGCAGCGTCGCACGCGCAACCTATTGGGATACACCAGATCAATAATTGCGCTAAGCTCATTCATAAAGTCATAACCTCAACGTCGTAGGTCTCGAAGAGCTCTGGTTTTTATTATTTTTCAGGTTTTTTGTATGTTAATTAAATACTAATTAAATTAATAACAGTAAATTGTGGATTTTCCGAGGATAAATAAAGCAATAAAAGTTGATTAAAAAAAACAAGGTACTTTTTAATAATTTTTATTAATTATACCTTTAGTTTTATTTAATACTATTTAATATAATACAAAAGTACCAAATATTTAATAGTGTTGTCTTTTTCAACATTACACAAATAAAGTAAATCACAAATAAAAGATGAATTGCTCAAAATTTCAATTTCCTTCGAACGTTCTCAGTAAGCATCAGTAACTTAATTTAAAAAGAACCGATCGTCATGTATACATACACCAGTCACACTGATTTCTCCAAACAGTCTACCACCGGGAAAACCGCGACCTACCACAGCGACAGGATTTTTCAATCGCGGCTTTTGATTTCAGCTGTTCTTTTTCCTTTCCGTTAAATATTCGCTGGTCATTTGTTTGCACCAGTTTAAATCAGAAGCTTGCACACTTGCGCTATTTCAGCGTCACGACGCACTTGAATATAATATTCTTGCTGAACTGATGTCATTGTGACGTATTCTCCATCGTTGCCTTTAAACGTTCCGGTGCCCCAGGTCCTTTCCTGAAGGACTTCTTTACCAACTGGTGAAATGATGTTTGTTATCCACTTGCATATATTTCGGACAACATAAATCCACGTCAAATTAGTAACAGACTTATAAACTCTGACAGTACGTTATTGGAACATACATCTAGTAAAATCTAGAAGGTGAAGGAACGTGCTAGAAAAGCAAAGATAAAAAGCGATCCGATTATATATGAAAGGTTTAAAGAAAAAAACAGACGTAGATATGCGAAAAAAAGCGAAAGAATTTGAAGCTGCTTTAATTACCTCGTCATGTATAAAAAGTAAAAAAAATATTAATCGCGGAAGTTTCCAAAAATTTATTGGTTTTTTCCCGAAATTGTGATATATTATGTCGGTTACGATAACAAGTGGGGTCGCTTACGTTGTAACTTTTTAATATTAATTCAGTCGGTTATACTAACTATAAAACACTATTGAGCTGACGATAATGTTAACTTAACAAACACACAAATTTATTTAAAAAAGCCAATGATGTGAATATTGGAGTCCGTAAACACTTGACAATTTTCCCATGACCGTTAAATAGATCAAAAGTTATTTGAAAATGTACATGGACATAATAATATAGTTGTTATTATTGTTGTATAGTGTAATTTTGTTTTTGCAAACATCTGTTGACAACAAGCAAATGTACAGTCAAATCCATTTATACTAACTCTAACGTACCCGTTTTCACGTAGAGCTAAGAATATATCTAGGTCTATATAAGGTCTATATATAAAAAATCTAGACTTTTTTATGAATTTTTACGAATATTATTGGTTTCGTGTGAGTTTTGTTTAATGGTAATAATAAATACCATAGTGACCGAGAAAGGAAACAATCGCAATTCCTGAACATTTTTACATGGTGTGAAATGTTGTAATTATTTCTTAATAAGTGTGGTCTGTTGTTTATATACTAATCAATCAGGTACATCCATCGTCGGTAAAAAGTATTTTACGAGGTTTGTTTATCTTCTCTTTGCTCTAGCCCCTAGGCTTGAACGCGAGACCTATCTCGTTGCATTCTGTAGAAGTGACGAATCCATTATGACCCTCGAATCCATGTTCCGTGCCGGTGAATTTGCCCATGATCGTCTTCTTTCTATGAACCTTAGGTAATTTGCTTTTGTGTATTTTACTACTGTTTTTTAACTTCCTTAAGAGAATCCTAGGAACATTTTTTTCCAGATTGTTTGTTTCCGT
>NW_020653736.1:3287653-3292520 GCF_003589595.1 Hyposmocoma kahamanoa | reverse complement strand
TTTGATATATTGAATATTAATAAAATGAACAACATAATCTCAGTACAGAATACTAAAAAACCGACCTCAAAAGTACGTGGAATTACATATAATTACCATGTTTTATTGAAATCGATTACCGGGTAGCTAGAAAACCCGGATTCATTACCTATCATCGCCACGAAAATATAATAAAAATCGGTTCTCACTTCTCAAAGTATATTGAGAGAGAAAAACGCATTGAATTGGAGAATAACAAAATCAACCATTAAAATAATTGCTGCTTATAATAAAATTTAGGCGCTATTTATAAAAATGAATCTTCATGCGTGAACCCTTAGAGGTGAAAAGGAGAAAAAAGAATCATGAAAGTCGGTTTACAAATACCGCAGTTATCGCGTAACATACATAAAAAAACAATCAATTTTAAACCTCCCTTTTTTGAAGTTGGTTAAAAATGTAAGTAAATAATAATTTTCGAGATATATACCTCCAGTTTTATTTAGTAATAACTACCCAATATTACACAAAAGCACCAAATATTTTATAGTACACAAATACATTATTTTACATTTTACATGAACTTCGTTTCTATCACAACTGCCAAAGTATAATTAACACGACACAGAAAAAACAATTAAGGAAGGCAAGAACAAAATTAAAGATAACAAGCCAATTGTACAAATATGACTATTATAATATAAAAGTAACGGGACTTACTCGCGTAGTTTTTTAGTCGGAAGCGGTCCAACTAGTTTCGACCATAATCGATTGTATGCAGCTGCAGATGTTAGTAGTAACGACGTGGTGAGCTTTGTGTGCTGGACTGTTCCTGACAACAATACTACGGACAGCAGTAGCGAAGAAACTCTTCTTACCAGGACGCGCTGACGCAACTTATCAGCCCCCGAGTTCCCCACTGCGGACTGCGTCATCGGCGCACGCGTAGAGAGCCGCAGCGCGCAGTGGTAGACGTGACGCGATCGCGAACGTTGCACTCAACCCCTGAAGAAGATCATCGATTATGGTCGAAACTAGTCGGCCCGCTTCCGACTAAAATACTACGCGAGTAAGTCCCGTTACTTTTATATTATAATGTGTGATAACTGCGTTAGTATTCATAATAAAACAAATAAACTAATTGCACAAACTTGAGTAAAGTCTTTTCTTTTCTATAAAGGATAAATTTAGGCAGCGAATATCATTTATTTCCAAACAGAAAAGACTGGAAAACCAACAGTCTTACCTGGAAGGACGGCAGCCTTTCTTTGGTATACCGATGGGTCTAAGATGGGACCCAACGTAGACTGTGGTATACACGGCGTGAGACCCAGGCTCAGCTATAAGCTGAATTTGGGATGACATTCCTCTATGTTTCAGGCCGAAATGCACGCCATAATTGCTTGCGCGGATTCGAACCTGAAGAGAGGCTTGTTACATATACCAACCCTAAGTAAAAAGCTGAGATTGCATTAGTAAATTTCAACATCGATTCCAGCACGCAGCAATCAGGCGCCGCATCGGCAATATCGAAACCCGTGTTACCCAGTTTATAAAATTCATTATTAATTATATTTTATTTTTTGACATTGTGATTCTAACATCGAACGCAAACACTTGTAATTTAAATTAAATTTTAGGTTTTTAAAATATTTTCGGTTTTTTTAAGTCCTCCGGCCGCAGCCTTCGTAATTGGCTACGTTAACAAGTATATTTACATAAACTCAGATAGTCAAGCCGCTCTACATGCACTAACCTCTGTCACCCAAACATCGAGGATTGTAGAGAACTGTGTGACTATACTGAATGTTCTCGGGGAAAGGAATAAAGTGGTCCTGCGCTGGGTTCCAGGTCACTCTGACGTCGAGGGAAATGAGGCAGCAGACGAACTTGCCAAGGCTGATGCTAGTGAAACCTTTATTGGACCCGAACCCTTTATAGGGATAGCATACATCCTGGCAAAGCTCACTCTGCTGAACGAGAGCGTGTGTACGTTTCTCGAGAAGTGTGGCTACAGAGTAAGGGTCTTGAGCATTCAAAAGCCCTGACAGCTGCCTACAGTGCCAAACACTGTAGAGAAGCTCTGTCATTAGACAGGAATGGCATCAGAATGATCATTAGAGTCAGGACAGGACATTGTCAGTCTGGAGGGAGAGTCCCCACATAACCCCTGAGTCTCCCTGGGCTCAGGGGTATCCATAAAGATTTCCCCCCCGTCAAAAAAAAAAAAAAAAAAAAGG
Organism: Hyposmocoma kahamanoa; assembly: GCF_003589595.1. Taxonomy (NCBI): domain Eukaryota; kingdom Metazoa; phylum Arthropoda; class Insecta; order Lepidoptera; family Cosmopterigidae; genus Hyposmocoma; species Hyposmocoma kahamanoa. The sequence goes on along the minus strand of NW_020653736.1, from coordinate 3,290,301 downwards.
ACAGGACATTGTGGCTTGAATAAGTACGTGTCAAATATTGGGCAGAGAGAGAATAGAGAGTGTAGATTATGGTAGAAGTCCTATTTTTTCGATATACGACAAGATCGCTTTCCGGCGTCGATATGATGCATTTCGACGTTGAAAACATAAACATGTTATTGTCTTTCTTTAACTACTGCGTGCTGTCGTAAGTCTAAAGTAAAAAGAAATGCTATCTGCATTACATTGGTCTGTGCCAAACACGGGAATCGAATATACGTTACGTCATCTTAAATGTCAACTGTATCCATTTCGCAGTACGTGATACCGTTGTCAAAGGGAAGTACATCAAATGTCAAAACAAAAGCTTACCAAGTGTTTTATTTAATTATTTGCATGAATTGTAATAAAATGGACAAAAATATTGACAGTGAGAACAATTAGGTATTAATAAAAATGCGTCGCTGCACCATTAAGGGATGTGGCATTGGGAAAAGCGAAAACCAACCGAATGTTACATTGCACAGGCATGTGTTATTTTTGCGGCTATAAATCACACAATAGCCCAAATATCACATGTAATAAGACTTCTTTAAGTTGTTTATCCATAAATCTTGCCAGATTTTGCTTTAGTTACTTCAGATTGCCTGTTTGTTTGGATTGTTGTTAACGATTATTTTGAGATAGTGTTGTCCTTGTAAGCAAACATATTATCGATATTCTTGTTATTAAAACAATCCACTACGAGATTTTATTATCATTCAATTTACTATTTCAAGTTAACCTACAAATGAAACAAGAAAGAAAGGATGGTTGGAAATCTATGACTGCCGAATAAAAACATTGGATCAAAGAGTATCTTCATTTGTTCGCTTGCATTTCGATGAGTCAAAACTTAACACGACTTTGAAAGTAACTAGATTACATGATATTGCAATTCCATCATTAAGTTTATTGGTAAATAATTTTATAGTCAATTTAGATTAAACAAGACTCATTTACTGAGCGTTCTTAGTTCCTGAAAATAAAATTATTCATTCGTTTCCGATTTTTTCTCACTGACAACTCTAACTACTAAAAATTACTATTTTGTAAAGCCAACAATACAGTGACATGTTGGTCCAACGTTGCCGGGTGAACGCCAATAATCAACGTATTTTGCTTTGCCTTGCCATTGTTCGGTGTCACTCTCCTAGCTGACCGAGTGAAGGCGAGCACCAATGTGTATAGTGTATAGAGCTCATTTGGCGTGGCTTATTGCAACTCGCAGTCACTCGTGACCACTTCTCTCGCTTCGGAAAGGTGTCTGTTTTTTCTGTACAAATCGAAGGCACTCGGCCAACAGTAGTCAATTGACATTGTATAGAATTAGACATTTGCATACTATTTAATATATTCCGAACATGTTTGTACTAATACTGTCTCTTGATACATATTCTGTTATACCATGTTTTAAGCAAATAAACGTCTGATACCATTATTATTGATTTTATTATTGTCGATAATATTACTGCTATTATATAAGTAACGTTTATTTATTTCCAAAATAAATTGAAATGTTAAAGATTCACTTAAACCACTCACTGATATTAATTCTATACCAAAGCATAAATACAAGAAAGCTTACATTATTTGGAAACCTTTGAAAAATTTCTTTCTAATATCAATCTTGAGGTTGGAAATGCTTAGAGATCGTCAGATTAATATTATAAAATTGTAGCTTTTTTAATATACTCTCAAATTACATTTTTTCCTGCACAAATTCACTTTTTGTAATATTTGAGCATTTATAAATGCAAAATAATATATATAGATATTCCCATAAGAAGTAAAGTATTCCCAAATGGAATATTCATCGACTTTAATTAAACGTTTGCAAGTCGATAATGATTTTTCGATAGATTATGGTACAACACTAAAGAAATCCGCCATTTGTTCAGTAAAATTTTTGTATAAGCATGTAAAAGAACCTATTTCACCATTCACATTTTACATTCACGTTATCGGTTCGCTACTGTCTATGGGATCCGAAGCCCAAAACGAAAGCGTTGTGGCTAACGAACTGCTGACGGCTCACGGATCGTTTTGATTTCGCACGCAGCTGCGGTTGTATATTTTGAAAGTAGACCTTCTGGTTTGTCGGTTGAAGTGCATATGAGTGAATGTAGAATATAGTACCTTTAATATTTCGCACATGATACCAGTTATTGTCGTAACTCAAAATTGCGGAATTGAGAGAACACAATTTGAAAATTTATAAAAAAATACTAAATAGGTCTTGTAACAGATGGTGCAACAGTTACTTTTATTTGTACGTAATACTTAATTATATCAATTTCTAAAGGAGAATGTATCGCTACTGCTATTACCTACAATAGTGTTATAACTTAAAATAAGGAGAATTCAAGACTAGTCTATTACTGAACGTAAAATTTGATTCCATACACGTCATTAAAACCATCAATGGAATATTGTAAGGAACAATAACAAAAATAGAGTATATCTACTTAATTCAAAATGAAACAACGTTTTTGTGAGCAAAAAACAAACCTTACTCAAAAGTATGAAATTATTTATTGTTTTTGTTTTTAAATATATTTGGCAAATAGGAAATTGTTGAACATATATCTTAATAATATTTCACGGGAAGTGAGTAATTAGTTTTTCAC
>NW_020653736.1:3286091-3287643 GCF_003589595.1 Hyposmocoma kahamanoa | reverse complement strand
TATTTCACGGGAAGTGAGTAATTAGTTTTTCACCGATTCTGAAAAAATATACTTTAGAGTTAATATACTATTTGTACTATAAGTCTGATATTGTTATGTACTGTTGGTTTCATTACGTATTTTATTTTACATTAATTTTCTAATCGTACAATTTTGAGTTGCGGCAGTGTTTGATTTCACGTGCACTTTGTATGCCTAATGTTTGTTCTGATACAGCCCCATATTTTTCTACAATAGTTTTGATTGGAGTGACCCTCCCTACCGACCCTAAGGGTATACGAGGAGGGCACTATAATTTGTTCCCAAAACCCAGGTTCTGACCCCAGATCAGCCAGTGTATAGGGTTGTCACAGACCTCTGTCACTTGACTTCATCCGGATCTCGAGAGGCTAGTGCCTCGGGTGAGCCGCCCCGGATGCACGTATAGTACCCTCCCTGTTTTCCAGATAGGTACCGGAGTTACAGGTACGCTCACTTCCCGTTGCGCATTGCAGGAGGGCTTGGCCCGTACACCCGCTGTACCCTGGTCTTACCATGGATCCCGTAGTCTCTCCAGAAAACCCTACCTCTCGGGTCGGTAGATAGGGATAGTGGTCTGATGCAGTGAAACTATACTTATTGTGTCTCCAATTTATGAATTATGTTGGTGATTCACATGTCTGCCAAGGGTTGTGCACCCTTTGACATGCAAAATAGACCCACCATTTTGTCAAAAAGTGATTAAAAACTTTGATAAAAGAATCGACATCTGTGACTGTGGTCGTCGTTGACATTTACAGCTATCATTTTTCATTAATAATTGCCAAACCTTACTTTTTTAACACAATAAAAATTTGAATCATTGTTATATAAATTTATTGTTTTATTTTGATATACAAAACAAATTTATTGTTGAAAAACCCAATACAAACATTCTCAAATGTACGTTACTAAGAAATTAATATTATATCATATAACAATCAGAAAACAAAGATTTGTAATAAACGCATAGTGAAACTCGTAAAAGGTGACTCGACCTGTAGGTCAGTTGGCGACTACCCTGAATTGGTATTACAGGTTCGAGTCCTGACAGGTCGAAGGAATTTTGCTTTGTGTTCGACCTTTATTATTGTAGTATTAACAGCTATAATAAAACACGACGACCTCTGTGATCGAGTGGCTTGCACACATATTTTATTTTTATGATGGTGTGGCTATCTCTGAGGTCCCTCTGGTATCTCTGAGGAAGAATATTTCCTAACTTTTGTATATTGTCGCGGATATGGGCGTTTGTTGTAGTACAGTCGTTGTTTCCGATTTCCATAACGCAAGTGCTTTTAGTAACTTACACAAAAATAAATGGATATCGTAGTAGTAAAACATCAACTTACATTACAATAAGTATTAAAGTTAAATATTAAACACTCAATCGCACACACGCACACACACACACACACACACACACACACTCACGCACACACTCACGCAATCACACACACACACACACACACACATACACGCGCACACACACACACACACACACACACACACACACACACACACACACGCACCA
>NW_020653736.1:3250561-3286081 GCF_003589595.1 Hyposmocoma kahamanoa | reverse complement strand
ACACACACACACACACACACACACACACGCACCACTCACGCACGCGCACACACATACACACTCACACACCCACAGACAGATTGATTGGATGTATAATAGGTATATTATAAGGATGTAGTAATATTTTTTGTTTGGTTAAGTTGGTGAGTTACGTGTACTACAAAAGATGCAGCTAAGAAAGAGCGGCGCGTTCTGACACAGGCTGTGCTTGAAAGGAGGTTCCTGCCATTATTGTCTAAGAAATCATGTTTTAAGACAAATAAAAATTATTATTATTATATGATTATTGTTAAAAGTAATTCTTCCTCTGGGCTATCGCCGCTTCTTCACAATTCACCGTATGCGTTCCTGGCAAATCCTGATGCTAGACTTAATAAGGGATCAAATGTAACAAAAATTGCTAATAACTTGTTCTACGTCGCGAATGAGAATATACGTGCGAGACGTGTGTAAGGTACGTCGCGATTCATGCGCATCGTCTTTCCGTGGTTTTCCCTTCACATGCAATGTCGCAACCTCATTAGGTTTTTATTTTTATGATATCAAGTAACAGGACGGACAAGTCGTGCGCCTGGTGTTAAGCGACGCGCCTGTCCATAGCAATTACAGTGCCACTTACAGGTTTAAATCGCAAGGATTTAAGGGACGCTGCCATTGCGCCTCTTACTCTGAGACAAGTCCTATGTGCCTGTAATTTCACCAGTACTCTTACCCTTCAAAGCCGAAACACAGTAATGCTCACTGCACACCAGTACTTCCACGGATAAGCTTGTTCACAAGGAGATTTGTTCATTTTTAATTCATACATTTAACTTTATTCGCACCTCAAAAGTTGCAGTTGACGTTTATGAACTATCTTTTCTGTTTAAATATTAATAGTAACAGTAATAGTGACAGTGATAGTGATAGTGATAGTGACAGTGACAGTGATAGTGATAGTGATAGTGATAGTAACAGTAACAGTGATAATGAAAGTGATAGTGATAGTGATAGTGATAGTGACAGTGACAGCGACAGCGACAGTGATAGTGATAGGGGTAGTGATAGTAATAGTGATAGTGATAGTGATAGTGACAGTGAGAGTGACAGTGAGAGTGATAGTAATCCATTTATTTCCGACTTACATTCATCCATAATATTTGTTAGTAAAGAAAAATACTTAAGCTAGTGTTAGGTTTAAAATAATAAAATAAAACCAGCCGATTGTCAGGACAACTGGCTACGCATTGGCAGCAGTGTGCCAGCGCATCCACCGCCCTCTAAAAATTTAATAAAGGTTTGAAATTTATTATATTAAATTTATTAATTTAACGTAAATTAAAGATAGATTTTGTTTTGTTATGGGGCACAAAGTATACCGGAAGTTATTTGTAGTAAAAAACACGGTTTCTTGTTTATGTTCTCTTTAAGGCGAAATTAACAGCGGTTAGTGAAGAAGCGTTTGCAACAACAGACGCGCGTAACTCAAATGAATAAGTATATTATAATAATGAGGAGATTGACACGAATCCAAGATGCTGGGAGGAATGTAAAAAACACAGCAAATGCAGTTCCGTAATCTCTGTCTATCACAGTGGGATACAGGCGCGATACACATACTATACACAAAAGGTGTAGTACTTATGGAAGCAATTGTCTCATAACAACGAAGGTTTGGTTTGTTAAGCGATGGTCGTCTATCAATTATACCTAGATTTTGATTGTTGTTGTAGTCATTCTTACGTGCGCGCACCCACGAACGAACTAAAGTCAAAATATGATCAATGTGTTAAATTAAGAAAAATAATGATAAAAACACAAATCATCTACATGATTGTAGCAGTAGAGCTCCTTGTGAAAGATTTCGTCACCTCGCCTATTTCAGCTGTAATATGATAATTACTGCGTTTCAGTTTTGAAGGGTAAATGTTGGTAAAGTGCTGGTGAAATTGCATGCTCATGGGACTTGTCAACTTTATGTCTCAGGGTGACGGGCGCAGTGGCAGTGCCCATCAGATCTTTGCAATTTAACGCTTTGAGTGGCACTGCAACGGTTATGGACAGGCGTGTCGCTTACCACCAGGGGCACAACTTGATCGTCCCATTGGTATTATAAAAAAAAACTAAATTGGTAGTATCGAAGAATAATAATGTGGCGATCATACGCAGTTTTCGAGTCGTCATAAAGCGAGCACAAAAAATGTGAGCAAAACGTATGTACTAATTTTTTATTAAAATATTTATTCTCATTACACAATTCCAATAATAACGCCTTGTTATTGAAAGGACGCTGTCGGTTACAAAGCGCTTCAAATCTTAAACAAGACTTATCGCACAAAGAATACATCGGAATACATTACGTAACATTCGTCTTAGAGGTCATCTTGCAGGAAAATTCACTACAACAAATCATAATTAAGTACGTAATATAAATATATAATATAGCACCTTTGGATTAAATTTCTAGAACAAACAATGAAAGAAAGAAATAAATAGTTTCTTTAACTTGTATTATAAAGTACCAATTATACACATGTACAATTACGTATTGTCTTGTTGAATTGCAGTTCCAATTGCAATTCCAGTTTTGTTTTCGTCAAGGTCATTTTTATTTAGGTGAACAATGCGGTTTACTTTGAACATAATTTTGTAGGACAAACTTAAGTAAATATCTTTCAATAGCACTGTTTGTTTCTTTTCTTTTTCTATTTCCGTGTATTAACAGTAAACAAACGTAAACTCAATAGTTTACTGCGTTATGAATGTGTGTTAAAGTTTTGTATCTATTCCTTCAATACAAAACAGTTAAATAATAATTTATAACTATTGCAGACTGGACATAAATATTCTATCACACAATATGATGTAATTAATATTACACCATCGCTCTTTCTATCATAATCATCTCCATATTTGAATTAGACAACAATCGGCGAATAACACATGTACATTTTGTGACCACTTACTTATTGTACTTTGTGGCCTTAAACTATGTCACAAAATATGAATTCTTGGTGTCGTTAGCTCAATCTACAGAGGCACAAATTTGACCTACACGGACAAAACCACTTGGACATTTGTCTGCAGTAAAAGCTGCTCTATCGTCCAAGTCTGGAGTGGTTATAGAGGGTTCTGTAGAAGTACTGTTAATGCCTGGTGCTATATTCTCGCTGTCTGCTGACCATACCCATACATCCTTATTTGTTTCCTTCTTACTGCTAGTCACTTCAGGCTTAGCAGAAGTTTGAAATATAGGTCTCTGATCCATTTGAGAATTATCTTTACTACTTGGCCTTGGATTATGTTTAGGTGCTACCGTTGTAACGAACTCATTATCTGCCTTCTCTTTATGTTGTATCCTGGCACTTGTTCTGTTACTGAAATTGGATGTTGGTATCAATTCAACGTTTTGTTTATGACTTTGATTTTGACTTCTTCTGTCATTATTTTTGTGAGATTTTTGGTTATGTGATGATGCTACACTATCGAAATATCTTTGATTGTCTTGTATCTGTACACCGAACTCTTTGGCATAATGCTCATCTGTTTTTCTATCATTGAAATCGGGTCGGCCGTTGGAGAAATTCGAATTGAAATTGGACCTCTGCATATTATTATTTTGATTAAAACTTCTATTCATACTTTTTCGTTCACCAAAATTGTTGCCCTGGAAATGTTCTTCGAAATTTCCAAATCCGAAATTAGGACTGTAGCGTTCAACGCCATAATTTGACTCGAAAGTTTTAGGTTTGTATCTTCTATCCGCGTTCCGCGGCTCTTCTACATTGCTATCTCTAGTTTTGCTTTCACTTTCAAAAGTTTCCAAGTCGAAATCTCTCGAGCCCGTCGTATGGTTGGCCCTATCTTTGTGTTTTTTTCCACGGGAACTATGTTCCCTATCTATATTACTAAAGACGCCCATGCTAAAGTTGTGAAATTCACGATTGCTGAGCTCTGGTACATAATCGTGCACTGAACTTCCAGAATGTTGCCCACCTTCTTTTCCATTTTCACTACGAGGAAATTGTCGATGGTTGAACTCCACATTAAAACTCCCATGGTCATGGAGGTCACGATCGGCGTAGTCTTTAAATCCATCACTACTGAGCTGCTCATGTCCACCATTTCTCGCGAAATGAACCTCATGCGAGCTAAAATCGTACTTCGGTGCCGGCACATGATGTTTTATAGTTTCTGTATTTAAGTTCCTTGCACGCACTGTCACTAGGGTTGATGTCAAAAGAATAAAGAGGACAAACATGTTTGATCACTTGCATATTTCGACACGATCGATGTTTGTGACGCGGCATTGACGTCACAACGTACGTCCACGGCGAAGGCCGGTGAGTGACTGAGCGCTATGTTTTCGCCCCGTAGCATTGCGGGCGCAACTTGACTACCTAGATACATGATTATTGTTCGAAGTATGCTTTTTCAGAGGTGGCATGTTGGTTTTGGTTTATAAAAAAATTGGGATTCAGTAAATTTCATTATCACATTCTTTTAAAATATATGTATTTTGGCACCAAGCATTTATGCCGGTGACTTTCTAGTTATAATACCTTTTAAGGTTTATTTTTACATATGATGTATTGCGCGTTATAACTTTGCGAGGGCGGGGTGTGCGGCGCCATGCGGGGAGGCGGAGTTGAGTGGTGTTTCCCAAAACTTAATTACATTGAAACCAAGCTATCGCCTATTTATTTCATCTACTTTTAATATGCGGCAATTAGAAAAACCTCAAATTGTGTTCATAATAACAAACACTGTTTAATAGGTTATTAAAGATTCATTAATGAAATTTAGTGCAATTGTTTTAAGAGTGGGGCGTGCGTATGCTTTGAATATCTATTTTAAGTACCTAAACTACTAAGCAAACCCATTGAAAAAAATAATAATTTATCATTGACTTTGTTTAAACGATAGTTGTTATTACTAGCTTGTTCTTCGTTAAATTACACATTTTCCGAAGGTTTTCATCTTTTGAAAGATCAAAAAGAATCCAAATTTTGTTTTAGAACAATTTTTTTAAAGTAAATTAATATCTATTATGGTAGTTTCAAGTTAAAAGTCCACACTTATACGTAGATGTACAGAACCCTCGAAAATTGTGTAAGTGATAATCAACTTGTAAAGCGTGCTCTCGTCAAGGCTAATTGCCACCGTGCTTCCCATGTTCTACGTCATCCAATCGACGGCATAACGCGCGTGTCATCTCCGCGTTATGAGTTGAGACTCATCCTTCCGCAACTACAATAGTATTCAAGAAGGCAGTACTCGCTAACGCAGGAAAAACGACCTTTTTCCTGCGAGTTTTTCCTGCGCTTACCACACTGTTGGTTCTTTGTTAACTAGTCATAGCCATTACTCCATTTGTTCGCGTGTTTTTTTTAATAGTGATATCGGCTAGATAACTATGTTTTGACTTTGAATAATAATTGCTAAATACAATTGTAATTAAAAATAAACAAAAAGTCAGAACTTTGTATCGAACCTACCTATGCGATTACTTACGATGGTAATAGTTACGTATACGCATATGGATGTAAATAATTTGTCAAAGATTTCCATTGCAAAAACCATCACTTGAATACTTGTGTTCTGTGACGAAAGATCGGTGCTCGCCGGTAACCATTAAACAACATTTTAACATTGTTTGGTTTTCGACAAAAATTAAATAATGAAACTTAATGGCGAATTCATTATGTGTCATCAGTTAAGTAGGTACGCAGGCGAGCACTGTGCTTAAGGGTTCCTGAGTTCCATTCTCGGTTAAAACAGTTTAGGGAATGCTCCTATCTAAATGGGTTCTGCGTCTCAGGTGACTCCGTCCTTCTCCGGGTCTTTCTAAAAAAAATCATACTTTATAACTGTTAATAAACAACTCCGTTACACACGGACTGTACAAGATTAGTAAACATTGTTTGACCCAGCTACACGCGTCAAGGTTCTTTGAACGAGTTATGGTCGAAAACTTCCTCATATAACATAACACTGTGGCATTGTAACACTGAAATCGCCTTGGCCGCGTAGTTCATCTTTTACGAACCCGTAGATTGCATTTTATGTTAAAATGGATTATTATTTTTATCTTTCCTCCTTTACGTACCATTCGTTCGGGCAACGCCCATAGCTTACAACGAATGGAATACAACGGGCGATTCTGTGTTTATCGCAATTTGGGGCTATTCAAGGCTAAAGTGAATGGGCATTTTTTAGACAAGACGTGTTTAATCGTCGAACACGTCGTCACTTCATATCAGGTGTGAATATAGCCAGCGTGTGTTGAAGAAATATATCAGAATATTGTCAATTGTTGTTGGAATATACGTGTTGTCAGCTTTGATAGCCTTATTACGTAGCAGTTTTACTCAAACGAGTAGTCGCTGTTCCATTGTCCCTCGTAGAAGGTAATGGCAGTATCAGGGATAATATTAGGTAGATACAATCGACTGACGACTGCAGCCGCAATATTTGCAAGGAGTTTTCTTGAAGCAGTGAACTTCTAGAACCAATAGAGAAATCTCTATAGGTCCTGTGTATGATTCTACTGAGGAGACTTGCTAAGTATGTGCGATTTAGTTCATAAATTTTATTATGAACTGAATAAAACATGTAGGAGAAGATTCACGGTCCTTTCTAAGGCAACTTGAACTGTCCAACCCGCTGTGGTGGACTATGACTCGTGTCCAAGAGCGGGATTAATGAATACATACATCGTTTTTGAATATCATTAACCCCACGGGCAACTTTGCTGTTATAACAATACTGAAATCAAGGCTCGAGCACATCGGCCGTGAGACGTCGTACCGGACGGGGATGTCCGGGCGTGGGCGTCGTGTCCCGGAATCACCCTCGTTACGAGTTTCTTCGATTCCGGAAACTTTGAATGTTCGAATGTTTCAGTATAAAAAGTTGTTCAAACGTTGTGGTTTCACACACAAATAAGTTTATATACATTTGTATGTCGCTACGCCAAACACTTTTTTATGTAAAGTAACATTACGGCAAATTACTTAAAGGAGCGTGTGTTGCCACTTTAGGTACTCGCTAACTCCCGTAACTGGCATTAGGCAAATGTTTCGTGCCACATGTTTGGTCTAACACTTTACATCTAGGGCTACAGCTCGTGCCAATGTTGCTCTAATAAGGATTATATTCATGAACATAAAGCAAGACGCTTAGTGAAGAATGTTAGCTTTTAAAAGCCGAGGAACACCGTCACACTCACACTCACTCTCACTCAGTTACGACATAAATATCAGATACGGAACTTGTAACGACTCTAACTATCCGTGTGATGGAGTCCCCTTGGAAAACGCTAAGGACAGGTGAGACTTTATACGGGTGTAGATAATTTTCAGCCGAGCAAGTGAGGCATTGCAATCATTTTGTTTTGTAAGTCGCCAGAGCCTCCTCCCAATAACTGAAGCTACTTAAGTTCACGTGCTACTAGTACGGGGAGGAATGATATGTGCCCTTGCATATTGTTATACGACGAGAGCAACGCAAAAAAGCAAACCCAAGTGCGACAATACATCGAGCTATATTTGTGTCCGAATATCCATTACTACTACTCAGCTGTAATTAAATAAATTTTGCATTATAATAAGTAATCAATAAATTGTTCGCAGTTTTGAAAGAATTTCACCTAATTTTTTAATTAATAAATAGTATATGCAGGCTTAATCACAATCTCGCCTGATGATATGGAGTGTCAAACTTAATTTCGACAAACACTATTTCGACTCGGCAGTACTTCGACGGAACACTAATTCGACGAAACACTACTTCGACAAAACACATGTCTGACAGGTCACTAGTCAAACAGATTACTGCTTCGACAAAACAAACATTCGATAGATCACTACACACGTATTCGACAGGTCACTAAAAGTAGGTAAATATTTCATGTTCGGTCGGACTTGTGATTTGTCGAACACGTGTTTTGTCGAAGTCTTGTTCCGTCGAATTAATGTGTGTCGAAGTATTGTCGAGTCGAAAAAGTGTTTGTCGAAATTAAGTACGACACGCGATGATGTGTCTTTTTTAGATTGCCTACAGCCGCTGGACTCTTAGCCCCAAATCGCAGTCGTCGGGAAACAGAGTTAGCGTCCCAACAATATCCACATGAAATGATTTGTATGTTCCAATGGCAAGTTTGTATTTCTAAATCACTACACAGTTACATAATGTTCACGGACCTTATTATACAACTAAATAACGCGTTTTAGAAAATTGTGTAAAAGCTCCAACGCCATCTAGCGGCATCTTACCTAAATAAGTAGATAGACAACAAGTTTATTCAGCACAAATACAAACAGAAAGAAAATATTTACAATCACTTCACAGAGTCTAACATAAAAGCACATAGAACATTCATTATAATTTTATACACATGTATATGAGACACAAACTGCGAGAAAAACAAACATATACTATAATAATTGATAAAATTTTAATGTACCTGTAGTTGGTGCTGAAATAGCTCTGACTCAGCACAAATATTGTAGACCGAGAGAAGTCAAACAGTGCTGGTTTGTAAATATATGTATAATGTTATACAGTCTTCAGAGTAAATTCCATTTAGGAAATGAATTTGATTTTTCAAACAAACCAACGTTTCGGGCCCTATACAGGTCCCATGGTCACGGTTGACTCAACCGTTGAGCTGAGGGCCCGAAACGTCGGTTTGTTTGAAAAAACAAATATACGCGATTTAAATCCGGAAAAATAGTTTCATTTCCATGTGTAACAATCGCGAAAACCTAAGAACTCGATATATATATTCCATTACTTTACCGCATGCACTAAGAAGGTATCGTTAATATAACACAGGTGTTCATGTGAATTCATCTCTGATTCTGGTATATTAACGATATTGGGTGCATTTTCAAGGGGAAACGGTGAGAATAGAAGACAATTGTTCTGTAATAATCGAGATTTAGAAGCTTCGATTTCTTAAGAAAATGGTTGCCAATTACTCTTTGCTGAGGTGACAGCACTATTTCATAAAAAACATAAAAAATACACAGTGCTAGTACTTTATATTCTATAATTACTTCTCGTGCGTCTGAGGTGCGCTATCAATAGAATTTGAATTGTAGAGCTAAACTAATATGATTGATATTGTAACGAACGTTGTGAGTATTAAAATGAGTAAGGGTATGCTTTCATTGTTAGCGCATTTTAAATTATGACTGTTTTCAGGCTTATAAAATGTGAATCAAAGGAAGTGTAACGCATATTTATTTAATTGTGTATTAATTAAAGTTTTTGAGAGAAAACTGTCATCGTATATTTCGGAGAGCCCGAAAGTACTCGAATTTATATCTGCAAAGCTTTTTGCACTCATAAATTGCACTTTATCGTTTTAATATTAAAGTATGCTAAGATGTTAAGTACATACGTCAGTCCACTTTGAATCACCTAGGTAGATAACGCCAACAGTCATTACATAATTAATCACATTCAATAATAAACTGCGTAGTGTATACTGTTTGTGTTATACTTTTGGTATTGAACATTGTTCAATTGACGCAAAGTCGCCAACTTGCATAAAACTGTAGTGGACTATAAACATTTCTCCGCTAATCGCTGCAAGTAGCACCCGACACTAAGGACTTGATTACTGTGTACGTCACCATTATACGACTACACGACTGGTTTTCATAAGCCGTGTAAGTCGTTCACTGATGAACACAGAGTCTTACATTGTCATACAACCCGGGCTCTATTTTTAGACTTTACTCTTTACTTAAGGTATGGTAACCTTAAAATATCAACAAAAGTCTGCTGATAGCCGTATACGCTTTTAAGGAAAAGAAAATGTGCCAAAACCGCAGACGCAGAAGGATGTATTGTATACATTTTCTTCGTTGCACACACAAGTACTTTTACGTAACGTACAACAGAGAGTTCAAGATTTCGTGAAAGACTAAATCGTATAAGATGTCTCCTCCAACCAACCTAAACCATCTTATTAAATTTTCTTACAATTAATTTATGGAGATGTACAGAAAGTATTGTATTCATTTGCATTTGTATTGAATTTCATCATTGAACTATTTCTGAACGACACACACAAGTAACTCTTGATCTGGCCATAAAAAGGACTGGTTTTTGAATAAATAGAAGGTAGTAATAAATGAATTCATTCAAAAATGGGATTCTTTCTTAAAAAGAAATCCAAATTTTTATTATAACATTGTATGTAGTATTAAGAGTTAAACAAAATTAAAAAACAATTTTAACGTTGTCTTATAAAGTTGTAAAGTTTGTGCACAGCTGCGGATCGGCACAGCGGATCCATTACCATGACGCCATTGGAAGTGCCCGATAGCCGTATAATGGGTTATCTATTCAATCAAACTTATATACTTAATATTATGTAATGGTATCATGTGCACTTGGGCAATCGGATTAATGTTTTCCACACGATCGCCGTTTCCGAAATAATTGTAAATTGTATATGAAACTTGAGCCTAAACAGAGTTCGGTCCAACAACCGTGCATAGTGATAAAGGTAACCTATTCCAGAACGAAAATTGAGTCCTATTGCTTTGAACCGGTATGAAGTTTATCGCTGTTAAGACTTGATAAGAAGTAACTACATACTTTAGAGTGTCACCGTTTACTTTTACTTTTTGATCAACTTCAAAAGAGGAAAAGGTTTGGAAAGGGTTTGTCTATTCTTTTAGATGCTTATAATGACGTCACGATAACTCAACATCTTATTAGACGACACTAACAGCGGGGGATGCATTCACTGACACCGTCCAGAGCATCCATGTAAACAGCATGTTCGTTCTAGAATAAAAACCTGAAATGATCGTAGCAATAATTGCACTCACCTTGTGATAAAGTGACGCGGAACGCGGCGTGAATGTCAAACGAGAAATGATTTGTGGAAACAGGAATAATCACGACATGCGCTTGTATTTATAAGAAATTGTGTCGACGACGTGAACGGTTTGTAATTAAATTTCGATATCGATTCTGCTTCAAATGTTATAGGGTGTTTGTGAAGAACGTTTGCAGATCAATACTCGGCTCATGTTAGTAGAGGCGTGCATTTTTTTATGACATCATGTGACGGGACGAACGACGACACGCCTGTCCAAAACAGTTGCAGTACTACTCAGAACTTTGAGTCGCAAAGATTTGAAAGGCACGGCCATTGCGCCCGTCACCCTGAGTTTCACCAGCACCCTTACCTTTCTAAACCGAAACACAGTAGTGCTCACATTACTGCTTGGCGGCAGAAATTACCTATTTCTAGGTTGTAGGGCAGTACTTCCTTAGACGAACTCTTTCACAAGGAGTACGAATACGAAACTGCGTATTCACTCACTTATATAAGTGTGAATGAATGATTGAAATATACTTTGTTGCACATAAGATTGAGGTGGCAACACTGAACAGCAATTCAAGTCTAAATATTATAAGTGAATAACCCACAAGCGGCATTAATGCTATGTAGCGACAATAATCACCTAATCTTTATGACTGCATCGGTACAAATATACTGCAGAATAAGGGTTTGAATTTCATTGCATAGAACTGAAAAATTACTGTTTTACTTAGGTACTTATCGTTGCATCCACAATAATAAAGTGATGAAAAAAGTACGAAAAGCAATTTTTGGAAAGAATAGATTAAAAAAAGCCGTATATGCTATTGGGCTGATGCCAAATATGACTAAATTCTGTTTGATGTAATAAACGCTGTATATTGTTTTTAAGAAAAAAATAAACTAATGCTAAATGTTAGCAGCTATATAGCAGCGCGTCAGCAGTGATATGATCACGATGCAAACGCGATACAGCGCCGGCCCACACACGATACTGTTGCGACACTTTTTTATGGTATTGGAGATTCACCGTCTGCGTCATTTAGTCGCTATGCACACGATGTCTGCATGGATTCAACGGCGCTTTAGCATCGATACAATCGAACGTTTTTAATAGTTTAACTTGAGCGAATGCAACCGTCTATTGAACCGCCTCAGTGGTCGAACGGTTACCATGCTGGTCTGTCACGCACAGATCACGGCTTCTTCTTAAAGACTATCACAACACGCAACAGTCAAACGCAATTAGTTGTACTATGGTGTAGTTATGATTATACCATTAAAGTAATCTATTTCAAGGATGAGAGTCATGCTTTCTATTTTGCCATCAAGTTCATAATGGTCTGCTATTCGGCCGACTGCAGAATACCTAAAATGAAGAAGAAGGAATAATAAAAACTCAGTCAATTATCATGAAATTTTTATTAATGCTAAAAATCCATAGGGGAATTCACGACAGCGCAGTTTTTCGTTAATTTATCTGAAACATCAAAGGTAATAACATAAATATGTTATTTCTCTAAGAAACAGATGAAAACTCGTTAAATATCATCAAACTTGTATCACACAGGGGTAGGTAGAGACCATGAACCTCCTCATTGTGTTTTAATGGAATAAAATATTTGAGTTTTTACGAAGTAAATACTCTATGTTATATTTTCATTATCAATTATCATTTAATTATCAACTTCCGTAGCCGAACGGTTACCACGCTGTACTGCCACGCAGAGGTCCTGGGTTCGATGCTATGTGTGTGTCCATGGCACCCGCGATACACGGTTTCCCTCGTGCGGGGCTATGAGTGTGTTGCTTTATTTAAGCGTTATGATGAAAAATACTTACATTTATTAATCTTATTTTTGTTTTTGTATCCCGCTGTACTCTAACATTTGTAAAATTAATCGATTACTAAATTATTAATTAGACATAGCAAGTACTTATTAGCGCATACGAATCGATTAGCGTATACCTAATTGTGCACATTTACACATTGTGAATAATAGTACCAAGTTATTAGGAGGGTGCGGCGCATTTTACAAGTCTTCGTTTCATACTCTGCAGGAGATTATTCCTGTATTCATTAATCAACTTGAATTCGTATTTGGATATTTCAATAAACACCAGAGGGGAAATGCTCCGTCGTTTTTCAGCCATAACGGCCAGTTCTACGTCCATTGTTTGAAGCCACTTAAGTGTCACGTCACATGAAGATAGCTATCGATAGATAGATAAGTCAAAGTCAAAGATCATTTATTCCATAGGTAAAATAAATTTACACTTGAAAACGTCACATTTAAGCTACTGCTCGTTCACTACGCTGACCTCCCTGAGAAGAACGAGCAAGAAACTCTAGGGATTGCTCTTTTCAAATAAACTTAAATGCTGTGGAATAAATACACTTTGAATCAAATTTGTATGGATTCTGGAGCCGTGTCGTCTTTCCGTACATCTTTATCTAACACGTAGTTTTTAATTTTGTAATATGACTTTTCGATCAAAATATTTTTAATGTAGTTTTTAAACTTAGGAAATGATAAACTTAATATATGCTCCGGAATCTTATTGTAAAAACGTATACAGTTCCCCATAAAAGAGTTGTTTACCTTGTTTAAACGAAATCGTGGTACCATGAGTTTGGACTTAGCTCTAAGGTTAATATTATGGATATCTTCTTTCTTATTGAAATTATGTGTATTATTACGGGCATATAAAATATTTGAGTAAATGTACTGTGATGCCACAGTCATGATACTGGTCTCCTTAAACTTTTCTCTGAGAGAAACTCGAGAGCCTAGACGGTACACAGAACGAATCGCTCGTTTTTGCAATACAAATATGGTTTGAATATCTGCCGCTTTACGCCACATGAGAATCCCGTAGGACTTTATGCCATGGAAGTAACTAAAGTAAACTAGTCTAGCAGTACTAACATCGGTAAGCTCACGTATTCTGTAAACTGCGTATGCAGCGGAGCTTAGTCTGTTAACTTTTGACAGCTAAACGTTAACGTTAAATTGGAAATCAGAAGAAATATTCTTCTGATTTCCAATTGCCTGTACCATTTTGAACATTATATACACATTTTATTTTTTTAACGAATTTTGATTCGTTGATTCTGATTTTACCTTTGGACATCGGTAAAAGAATTTTATTTTAATTTTGATGTAAAACAATTAGTTTTGGATACCGCTCAAACACTTCTTGAAATTGAAATCGGTCGTCACAAAGCTACAAAAAGAAATTAATTAAATTTTTATTTATACTAGATGAATTCGAGGTTGATACCATCAAATTATGAAAGTGTACTTAATATTCCCTGTCAGTATTTTTTAAAATAAATAACACACACACTCAACATAGCCCCGCACTAGGGAAACCCTGTGTCGCGGGTGCCATGGACACACACACAGACAACCAGAAATTACACTCAAACTCACGAGAGAAATAATTGTAGGGCATACAACTATTTCTCCCGGCCCGGGAATCGAACCTGGGACCTCTGCGTGGCAGTCCGCCATGGTAACCGTTCGGCCACGGAGGCAGTTAATATGGGAATCCGAGCTCTGGTTGCACGCGCTAACATTCAGGTCCAAATCATTCGTTCCCTGATTGCTCCCTGTATCTATGTCCCTGTATAGGTGTAAGTGCACGTGGGTATCCACGGTCTTTCGTGCCACTACACTAACATCAGTTATACATTACGTACACCTATATTTAAAAAGGATTCGTCGGTTACACCGGTGGTCATACCGCACACTCGAATACCCCCTTCCTTCATCACTCCCGCTCGAGTCGCCATTTTACTGCTACCTGCTACTTAAATCAACAAGTAATCACTCTATAAATTGGTAATCTTTTTAAATCTGCCTTAGCGGTACGAATCTCGAAATAAACCATGTATTAATAAACAGCTGGTTATATCAACATAATCAGAGGTTTGCGGACAATGCAACGTCACAGCTATACCTTTAAAATAAAGAGTAACTAGTCAACAACGATAACAAAAAACCTGCGTTAAATGACATACAAAAGGTTGGTCTCTTAGTAATTGGTACTCGTTGACCACGTTATTAGCATGATTGAAATCGATTGAAGCTTGTTAAAGTCACGGAATATCGAAAACAAATCGAACCTTGAACTTTACATTGCGAGTTGTCATTGCCTAAATAATGTGGAAGATTGTTGAATGTTTTATACGAATAATTAAGTCTATCTTAATTGAGTGCTTCATCTTTGGAGTATTTAACCTTTACAAAGGTTTTCGACGAGGAGAAAATAATTTGTTGCTCTTGTGTTTTGGTAAGTACGGGAGATATTAAGTTATTCAAATGTTGACTGTCTACCTCTCGTGTGTTTCCCTTTTAATTTTCCTTATAACGAACAACCTCTCCGCTACAAGGGTGCTTTTAAGCATCATTATTAATTAAACCGTTAAGGGAAATGTCGTGAAAGGGGAAGATTTACAATGGCACTCCGAGGACATGGGACTCCCAACGTGTAGAGCCAACTTCGTGGACTGCTCCAGTAGTAACACACTGAATCAAAATTCGATCGATATACATTATATATAATAGCCTATTACTGAATATTCCATCACGATATTGCAAAATACCGAACTCTAGATACTAAATATATAGCGACGAGAGTCTTCAGGCACGGTGTAGTTGGAAACTAAAGATTTTTTTGTATGAACTATTTATTCGTACTCACTATTCACTTTATTGAATATAACGATATCTTACTACCAAAATATTCAATTATATTATGTGATTTTACTGCACTAGTTTGTTATAATTATTTCTTATTGTTACATTTATTGAGGCGACATTTGTAACCGCTGGTAGCTGTAAAAGTATCTGACTGAGTGAAGAAAAACTTTCGTAGTCTTTTTAGCTTACTTTAGATTCAAAAAAAGACGTCGAAACCCTTGGCGTTGGAGTCGAAACCCTTGGCCCGTGGGATCCCAGTGCCCCTTATCTGTGCAAAATTTTACCGAAAAAATTAATAAACTGTCTGGGAAACCAAAGGGCTAGCAGCTACCTTCCCAACGCATTAGCATAGCTATACAAAGGGGGAACGCTGCCAGCATCTTGGGCACCTTGCCGCGGGGATCCAATTTTGTTCATATAATTTAAAAATCCTAGTTCTACTTTCTAGTATTTAAGCTTTTATTGTCTTTCTTACCTTACTTGTGTATTATCTTAATTAAACAAATTCAAAAAAGGCGTTAATAACAAAAACCAGAGATCTGCAACAAGCGCATTGAAAAGGTCTGCTTTAGAACATCTGGCACGGATTGCTTGAAGGCACTGGTTCGAACCCAGCAGGATCGAATGATTTTTCTTTATGTTCGACTATTCATGTATTTGACGACCCTATTCGCTGAGATCCGTGCTCGGCAAAGGGATGTACACGGAACAACTGCGGCTCAAAATGTGTATACTTTGCATTAATTTCATGAACTTGTGAAACTACGGCTTTAATACAATTAAGCAATGAAAATTATTACTCAAGTGCTACACAATGACGCCCACGTTGTTTAATTTAACCCTGGTTATATAACTTCTCCCATCAGCAATATGAACATTGGTATCCATTGTCAATTGTGGCGCTAGCATTTTGGAGTACAAAAGTAGGAAGGCTGCCAAGCCAGCGCACATTACTTACTTTTCGGACATAAAGACGATTTTTGTTATAAAGTACCTTAATACAATGATTACATTGCGTTTAAAGCCTCACTTCATAAGCCTCACGTCACTTGATAATATTTTTAAAAAACCAAGTAATAGAAATATTTTCTTTATAGATGGGTCCCGGGTGTGGGTGCGCGTGACCACGGACGGGCTGCTAAGCGCCCTGGCCCGCCTGCGCAGCGCCCCGCACCCCCCACCGCATCCCGCACACCCCCCCGCACACAACAAGTCACGCCCTGTAAGTAGTAATTCATTACTTATGGACACTTCTTAATAAAAACATTTTTTTTAATTAAATGGACTTGCTCTTCTGTAGCAAAGATAGGATCTACGATGGAACGAGTTTGCCCAGAAGATGCCTATTCAGTCGCACCTTAAAGACACCCGGGTTGTATGAGTTCGGAAAGACACTCGCAGTCAGGCAATTCCGTTCCTGGGCTGTGCGCATAATAAAAGATGATGAAAAGCGCTTAGTACGCTTGAAGGGAATATCGACCAACTAAGGATGATATCCCGCCGTACGTCTGGATGTCCGATGGTAAAAGGGGGGCGGGCGGGATGAGCTGATGGAGCTCATGGGCACACTCGCCGAAATATATTCTGTAAAAAACCGACATGAAGTTTAGATTCGAGCTTATCGTCGCCAATAAGTCTCCTGGCTCTGCGCTCAATCGAATCAAGAGCCTCAAGTTGATACTTCGCTGAGCCATCCCACAGATGACTGCAGTACTCAATGCAAGATCGGACTTGTGCTTTCTATAAATTTATTTATTTATAATAAAACTATTGCTGTCTTAAAGGTTAATCAAAATGTCCACATTCTATACAACAATAAATATAAAAATATTGTTTTGCTGTAAACGCGTTAATACCAGTCAAGAATAGGTTTATTATTTTTGGATATCCGTTTTAGAATTTCGCGTCTCCCATAGCCTAAAAGATTAATTTTGAATGTATAATCGGTCGGGTTCGGGGACTCAAGTTCGAGAACCGGCGAACAATGGCACGTATTGTTATTATTACTATTATTATATTGAACTAGATTTTTGTAGAGATTCAACTGAATCAACAACTCTCCATGAAGAAGAAGAAAGAGTAGCTAAAGATAAATTACCCCGGTGATAGGAAATCTCAAACGCTATATTAAAACCAAAGTTGGTCGCGTGTTTGCGCTTAGTTTCGTTTCCAAAGTTGCTTTTTCACCAAACATGAACATAATATTGTCTATAGGCTCGCCATTTCGGATACACACCAATTTTGAATGAATTAAATGTATTTTTATTGGGCAGTAAAATTACAATAACGTCGGAACTGTAATTTAAGTATAATAGAATAAGTTAATGTATAAGAGGCTCATTGCCAAGTAGCAATTTCTTCTAAGCAACCGTTGCCGCGTTGGGAAGAACTTTAGGAATGCAAAATGGGTTACAACTAAAGAAAATCTAATAACAGAAGTATTTCAATTAACACACTTTTGTTCTACGAATTTGAAAATTCCTTCAATACCTGATGAAGAGTTAAACCAAGTAACGGCAAATTAAATAATTATAACTTTTTCATTGAAAAAGCAAAACCGTCTGCAAAAGTGTGCTTTTCGTCTTTTTTCGATTACTTGGTGACGATGGGATTGTTACGGACTCCTTGTACATTTTGTAGTTTCTTTTTTGGTTGTCATGATGACGGTGATTTGTTGATTGCATGTTTATATTGTGTCAAGTTAAAAATCTACTTTTATTTGCGGAAAATGAAAACAATGAGTGTGTAAGCTCGCAAGTCGGGGCTCAGCAGGGCGATCCTTTGGGGCCTTTAATATTTTGTCTAGCTATACAGAAAGTTATTTCTTCTTTGGATTCACCCCTAAACGTATGGTATTTGGATGATGGAACGATTGGTGGGAACCCGCAAGTGGTGCTAAATGATTTAAAAAACCTTGTGCCCGTTTTGAGGGCGATAGGTTTGGAGATAAACCCAAGCAAATGTGAGCTTTATTGTTGTGGTCCTGTGGAATCGGGCTTTTTGTCGGACATGGAATTATTGGTGCCAGGTGTGCGACGACTTCATAAATCATCTTTGTCTTTACTGGGCGCTCCCATCTTTCCCGAAGGGGTTAGTGCGGCTCTTGAGGATAAAAGGTTGGCATTGGTTGGAGCTCAGGAACATTTGGACAACTTGTCGGCACACGTCTCGCTTGTTTTATTGCGGAGCTGTTTTGCGATGCCACGCGTGCTGTATATTCTGAGAACTTCTCCTAGTTGGTTGTTCGAGGACGATGTGGCAAGGCTGGACGACACATTGAAGTCATCACTTGAGTCTATATTAAATGTTCATCTAACTGAATCACAGTGGTGTCAAGCTGCTCTTCCAATTCGTCATGGCGGACTGGGGGTACGTCGGTGTCGAGAGATCGGTTTGGTGGCTTTCTTGGCTTCGGGTCATAGGTCTTTGGGACTAGTCACTCGTATATTACCCTTCAATGGTGACGATACCCGGATACCTTTTCTTGCCGAGGCCCTTACCAGGTGGTCCACTGTTTGTCCGGGTGATGAGCGGCCGGATAATGTCGTCGTCCAGAGAGGATGGGATGATGTTTTGTGTAGGGAGATCACTACATCGCTATTAGGTGAGGCATCGGGTGATAACGTGGCACGTCTAAAGGCTGCAATTAAGCCTGAATCAGGAGCGTGGTTGCAGGCATTGCCTTCACCCCATTTAGGCACACTGCTGGATAATGACTCTTTGAGAATTGCAGTTGCTTTACGGTTGGGATGTAAGGTTTGTGAACTGCATCACTGCATTTGTGGGGTCATGGTTGAGGAGAATGGCCACCACGGCCTCAGTTGTCAAAGGTGCGCGGGGCGGTTTTCAAGGCATCATGCGATTAACGATCTAGTTCGCCGGGCTTTGGTGTTGTCTAACGTGCCTTGTGTCTTGGAACCTCCGGGGTTGTGCCGTACGGATGGCAAGAGGCCTGACGGTCTTACATTGGTTCCATGGCGGAGAGGTCGATGCCTATTGTGGGACGCTACGTGTGTCAGTACATTTGCACCGTCCCATCTGAGTCACACCACCAGATTTGCCGGGTCAGCTGCGGAATATGCGGCAAAATTAAAACACACAAAATACAGCGCGTTGGAACCAATGTACGATTTTGTGCCAATTGCAGTGGAGACTGCGGGGACTTGGGCTGCTGAGGCCAAGGAATTTGTGCGGGAGTTGGGCCGCCGGCTCCGAGAAAGGGGTTATGATCCACGCTCTGGATCTTACCTGGTGCAGCAGATTTCACTGGCCATCCAGCGCGGTAATGCGGCTAGTGTGATGGGGACGTTTGAGCCGGGTACGGTTCAGAGCGGTCCCTTTTAATTTTCGTTCCTATTTGGTTTTGATTACTTATATTATTAGTGTTTTTGAATTTATAATCATATAAGAAGTACCAGTAATATAATACTGGTAGTTTCTTTTTTATGTTTATATGTTTCATATTGTATTTCATGCGATCTTGAACTCTGTGGATATGATATAATAAATAATTTTGAAAAAAAAAAAAAAAAAAAAATTTGCGGAAAATAATTAGTAGTTTGTGAGCCGAAACGAACCCGGAACAGCACCAGGGACCACCACGAGAGTGCACCCTTTCAAACAAAAAAGAATTTTCAAAATCGGTCCGTAATTAACGGATATATCTGAAAACATACACGTATAATCTCCTCCTTTTTGTGAAGTCGGTTAAAAATACTCTTTTTCAGGAGTTAAACTTTTGAAACATGCTGCATTTCATATCTCGCAGTTTGTTTATTTATAATACATACAAACTGCGAGATAGTAAATCCGCTGCAACCGCACTAGCGCACTACTGTTCCACGAGCTCGACACGTGTCAGGATTTTCCCAGAAACGGCTTTAATAAAAACACTGACACGACTACAAGGAAGTAGATAAATGTAAACAGTGAATTACAGTATTAATTAAATTTTTATTGAATTGATATTCAATTATTTTTTGTGAAATGACTCCACTAGTTTGTTATAATTATTAATACAAAGATCGAACACTCAGAAAAAACACTCAGAAAAAATTCCTTCGATCCGGTCGGATTCGAACCGACGTCTTCTTGCATACCGTGCCAGACGCTACCAACTAAGCCACGGAACGAACCAACGGACCTCACGAATTTTTCTATGTGCTTGCGTCGTGTCTTTGTACTTGGTCTTTCAACGACTTTTTAGTCGTAGCGCCATCTATGAGAAATCTATGATAAATCTGGTAAATGTGATAAATCTGTCATAGATTTCTTCGGATCGAAGGAATTTTTTCTGAGTGTTTTTTCTGAGTGTTTTTTCTGAGTGTTCCATCTTTGTATTAATAATTAGTGAATTACAGTCTTACTTAAGTTTACACAATGACGACTGCTACATACAGGTATTTGTTTATGGAAAGTGGACGCCCTATCGTGAATCAGCACCTTGGTCCAAAAGGAAATTAATTAATCACCATCATCTACATTCTGATTTAACCCACTGCTGAGTACAGGCCTCTCATAGTTTGCGAAATTCAATACAATCTTGCAGTCACACCCTACTCTTTATTGGAATGGCCTGTATTCTGCTGAGGACCATAAACTAATGTGATTCGGTGAATGTATCTTCGAGGAGTTCATGAATTACTTAGGGTGTAATAAAAAAGGTTAACAATATTTTTAACTATATTTATTTATAATAAAAAATAAACATTTAGAAAATAAAACTTCAGACCATTGATGCTGGTGGGGTGTTTGGGTGATACTTGTGGTTCGTGCCACTATCAAAGGAGTGCAATATTTATATTAAACTGTGCTTAACGGTGATGGTTACTCATTAAATCACACTTTGTTAGCTATAACTGTGTAGTACTTGCAATGTGTGCAACTGTTTGTTGACCTCAAGAAAAAAAGATAAATATGTGTAGTTTTAAACTTTAACATTATTACTTAGGTCAGGTAGTACAATGGCGAACAATTACTGCCGCTAAATATTTGAGTTTACCTGGTCCTAAGCTAGGAAATTCCACGTAGCATGAGGAGCAATGGAATACACTCCAGGGCACTAACTAGAACACCTAGACCAGAATCAAGTTAGAAAAGTTCACGCCCCAAAATGGTCCTACTGGGAGTGGGGTCCGGGAGCTCATCATCCTGCACCCAAAATGCATACCCTTGTGCAACTGAGGTCGTCAATATACAGCGTGTAATCATTAAGTTCTACCAGGCGATTATTCCGTAAATGTAAGATATGTTAAAAACATTTAAACCGATATCGAAAGTACGTTATCTAATGAGTAAAACGACATCAATAACTTTTTTAAATAAAACAAGATTTATTCAAAATTTTTACGTTAAACTCTCCCACACGTTTAATATGTCTATTCTTAGAGTGGCTTTAAAAAACTGCTATAAAAAACTAACTTTTAATTGAATAAAAACAAAATGATGTTTATTTTTAAGTAAGCGAGATCCTCTTACGATCCACAAAAACTCTTCTTCTTTCTCAGTGCAATGTTTTGTTTAATGTTATTGACATATTTTATTTACCCGAAAAAGGCTTTTATTATCGAAGCCCGGAACTAATTTCTTTTTTGTTTATTTTTTACTTGTTCTAGTTTTGCCTTAGCCGTCACACACGACAATTTTAATTTAATCATAATTTTAGTTATGTTAGATATTAATTTAATGTTAAAATATATAAAAATTAAGTTAACATTGAAATAAAAATAAGATATGTAATAAAATATGTAAAGTATGTAATAATAAAAATTGAAGTTAACGATCAGCATTGAATGCAAACATACCATGTACAATTATTTGTTATCCCTTAAAAATAAATAAATAAATAAGTACAAAATTTTGAATTCCTGTATAAATGTATTCACACGAAGATATATAATGGTGGTTGCCGTGGAGGTTGGCGGTAGATACTTTTTTATTGAAATATTCAGATGCGACCCGAGGGTTCTCAAAAATGCAATACGGCGTAATATGAATGTCTAAGGGTCGTATTCTAGAACTCTACTCAATGCTCAAGTCAGGATTTGAGTATGGTCTAAAGCACTCGAAATCATACTCAAGTCCCTGCCATTAGGGTCGTATTTCCAGTGCTTGTGTTGCCAGTGCAATCCTGACTTGAGCATTGAATAGAGTTCTAGAATACGACCCTAAGAGTTTACTTTACTGTCAGGCTCTCGCAGGGCTACGGGTGGTTGAGAGGGGTGTGGTTTACGTAACACTTGTAAACATTACTCTTACTTGAAGTAAACAAACACGTAAACTTTAATCGGATTTGCTCGTAAAAATATACATAATTTCAATAAGAAAGAAGGTATCCATAATATTAACCTTAGAGCTAAGTCCAAACTCATGGTACCACGATTTCGTTTAACCAAGGTAAACAACTCTTTTATGGGGAACTGTATACGTTTTTACAATAAGATTCCGGAGCATATATTAAGTTTATCGTTTCCTAAGTTTAAAAACTACATTAAAAATATTTTGATCGAAAAATCATATTACAAAATTGAAGACTACGTGTTAGATAAAGATGTATGGAAAGACGGCATGGCTCCAGAATCCACACAAATTTGATTCAAAGTGTATTCCATAGCTTTTAAGTTTATTTGAAAAAGAGCAATCCCCAGAGTTTATTGCTCGTTCTTCTCAGGGAGGTCAGCGTAGGGAACGAGCAGTAGCTTAAATGTGACGATTTCACGTGTAAATTTATTTTACCTATGGAATAAATAATCTTTGATTTTGACTTTGACTTAAGCGGGACTGGCCCAGTGTAGTATGATTAAACCGAAATGTGATCGCTAATGGCAATTCGAAAAACGTAACGTGACCGAAGAGCAGCGTTAAGGAAGAAAGGAAGAACAAGGCAGTAAGTGGGCTAGTGCTGCGTGTCACGCGTAGGAAGTAAATAAATATACATTTGTCATGCCACATTGGAGTACTACAAGGAAGTGTACTAGGCCCAAGTATCTTTGCTGTACACGTGCTACATAGGGCGCACTATAAGTTTCCGGAACTGGCCACTTACATAAACAATATTTAATAAGTAACTCTTTTTTGATATACCAACGCCAAGATAGTATATACAATATTTCTGTCATATACATCATATACATAATTTAAATTATTTTAAGTTTAACTCACTAAAAGTCGAGACTTGATTTTTCAAAGCGAGCATTGTCGTTGGATAGTAATGCGAGTGTATGGGCCAGCAGGCGCCTTAGTGCCTTGGCACTTTACTGTTGGCAAAGCCGCGGTGCGGGAGTGCCAAATCGCCGCTGGCGTCGCGGCAGGGCCGCAAACCGGCCCGCAGGTGAGATCCTTTTTGAAAACACAAATTACAGGCGCTTTGTGGCACTTCACAAAGCGGCTGTAAACACAATATCTTTTACGTCTTTCAGCACAGCACTAGCCTCTGCCGGGACTAGTTAAGTGAAAATCCCAAAATATTTTTTCAACGGATTTAGGAGCATGATTCCCGGGGCCCCTTTGGGTTCGAGAATTTGCCCCTTCCCACTACAATTTACGACTTA
Source organism: Hyposmocoma kahamanoa (assembly GCF_003589595.1). Classification (NCBI taxonomy): domain Eukaryota; kingdom Metazoa; phylum Arthropoda; class Insecta; order Lepidoptera; family Cosmopterigidae; genus Hyposmocoma; species Hyposmocoma kahamanoa. Next base: position 3,261,992 of record NW_020653736.1, on the reverse strand, counting down.
AGGCGGCTCTGGTTCACATAGCTGCTCTCTGCTGCGCGATAAACATATTTAAACTCAGAATTTTGCTGCACATTAGGAAGAACATAGCGCGATACGACTCTAAACGGTGCTTAAGCTTAAGCGTTAAAATGAAGCCAAAAGAGCACACAAATGGCGTCAATAAGTTACGAGTATCTTCATCAGCTTACGTACATATACGGCGTCCCACGGCTATGCCACACGGAGGGAAAGTACCTTAAATACCGAAGATAGAATTTTTTCTGAAAGAAGACTTAATTTTGATTTTAAAAACAATTCGAACTGCATTCAAAAGTTTTAAATAATCGCCTGCCTGAACCGGGAATCGAACCCGCCAAATGTCCGAAAAACCTGTAATTTTATTACACTGATCGAAAGCCTCAATAATAGGGATTGTTTTCTTCTAAATAACACGGCACCTTAAATAAAAGGAAGACCATGAAATTTAACATGATAATTTCAAAGTATTACTAATGAGTACATAAACTTGAGAAATATATCAATATGTAGCGAAATTATCAAAATGCCAGAATTTGTATACTGCAGAATGGGGCAAATTTTGAGCAATTGATAACTTAAATTAATTGTAAGTTGCAGTTATAATATTATAGTAATACTTATCCGCTCACGCAATGCGCTCCTCCTACCGCAAAATGGAGGCTACTTGGTTTCGCAAATTAGAAAAGCATTCAGTTTAAATACAAGTTTTTATAAATAACAATTATTATTCTGCATTGCTTAATAAATACCCTCCGTACTACCAACAAAAACATCTCAAATGCAGTAACACACCGCAAACCCTGCACTTAAAAAGCACTAATGAAATTTTTGGTGTACTTGGATAAATATGATAATATTCCGTTTGAGTGGTTCTAACGTTTACCATGAAATTACTCCTTAAAGTATAGTTTATAAACATTTGTATTCAGGGTAAGCTTAAAAAACGCTACTTACGGTGTGTTTTCAATAAATAAACACCGAAATCACCAGCCCAAACAATGACACACACGATTGTCGTGACGTATATTTCAAGTTGTTTATTTTTTTTAAATGACAGACCCAGGCATTAAAAACTTTATGGTTTGCTAGAGTAGTTACCGAAATAGCAGTTAATATTAGTTCTTTTACCTGTCATAACTTCGATATCTGATAAATCGATATAAAATCATCACCGGCACCTCTAGGTGTGGTATGCATCTACGGCAGCATGTATCGCGTGAGCGGCTAATTAGTTAAATTCCATGGCCTTCGTTTTGTTTAAGATGCTGTGGTAATTAGAAGGAAACATTCCTTATGATTGAGGCTTTCGATCAGTAAGTATAGTAAAATTACAGTTCTTTTTTTCACTTTTGCGGGTTCGGGTTTAGATAGGTGATTATTTAAAAGTATTCGAATTCAGTTCGAATTGTTTTTAAAATCAAAATGAAGCCATCTTTTGGAATCATTTTCTATGTACGATATTTAGGGTACTTTCCCTCCGTCTGGCACAGCCGTGAGACGCCCTGTGTAGTGGCACATTTGCAAAAACAACTTTTGAAAGATTAATATTAAACAAACGAAACTTTGAGTAAAATTTTTATAGTAAGAAAGAAGTATTGTCTACATATAATAGTAGCTTAATACTAGCTTACTATCGGACAAGCTAAAGTTGTAAGCGCGTTTACGCACTGCCTCTGATTCGTATCCGAGATCATACAAACCTACAAAACTCGGACGCACTTCGGATGTCGCTAGTGCACTAAGTCCGATTCAAATGCGAGAAACCATACCGCTTGTACACCTGGAGATAAAATGATCCCTGTGACATTTCGGACCGTCATTTCTCGGACTCGGAACTGATACGAATAGGACGTAAACGCTCTAAGAATTCAATTTGCAACATCATCTCGTCTCGACCGTGTACATGCTTAGGTATATTGATAAGGGTACAGTGATACAGGTGACTAGCTATATTTTCTCAGACGTGTATCGCGACAGACATGCGGGGTACGGGGACAGTGGTGGTTAATGAAATGGAAACAGGGATATTAATGGCCGCATCGGCCCCGGCTCCGGATCGTGTAATATGAGCCTATTGATCACTTGCGAGTGCTCCGGAATTAGATTAATTAATCGTTCGCCATTCATGATGGAATCACTGTGTACTATTAACGACGAAATTGCATGCAAACGCGAGGCACGTGAACAGGAACAACAAGCAAATAAATCATAATATTCAAAAGTTGACCAAAACCTTCATTTATGTGGTTTGTGGTGGTCGTTCCGCGCATCTGTTGCTTTGAATCGGAGAAATGGTAACCAGAATCTGCACTAGACAAGCACACCCATAAATAGGTACCCGTATTCAATCACCCAGTATCAGCGAATATCAACGACTTTTTATTCTGAAAATCGACTATCCAGTAGAGGAACATAGCCAGTCTCAGGGGTAGGATACTCCATGGCGCGGACCCCGATGAATTTTCTATTTTTAGCTTTACGAGTTTGTGTCTCTTCGATATTAAAAATATTTAGTGTATAATTTGCTTTCTGTAACTAAGTTAGGTAATTATAGCAGAAATAAGGTCATATATTGCATAGAATAAACACCAAACTCCAATCGCAGCGCGGCGCAGCTTCTGTATAAATGTACTGTGTTAAACGCTCACGTTTCGGTGAGAGATGTTTCAATTTCCCAAGCGAATTTGCCAGTAAAATATAGAAGCTTATTTTAGAAAAGTATTTTGTATGCTTCATTGGCTAAATTAACTAAATTAAAACTGTTAGTTCGGTGATTGCTCTTTTTGAAACAAGAAATCGAGTTATAAAAGCAAACGAAAATTAAAGTTTATTGGGAGAAAAGAAGGGAAACTCTGTTCAGCTCTGAGCGCCCGCAGGTGCTGTCGATGCTTTTTTACTTTATGTCGAGTTTTGTGCACTGGTCTCGGCTCTATTGGGTCACTCATCCGTTTGTTTTCGCGAAAGGCATTATTTTATTAGCTCACATGTTTAGCACATCTTTTTTTTTACCTAAGGATCCAGAGATCAACTCATGTATGAATCACTGGTGGTCACGGGTTTGCTCAAAAGAGTAAGGTGTGGTGTGGTTAGCTCCTACGTTCGAGTCACGCAGTTGGCGCTTGAGGTAACCAGCTCAATTTGACAAAGGTAATTGAATTGTGTCGGTCAGGGCGGTCGACAAAGATGGCCGGCAAGCCTGGAGCCAGGAAATGTCCCAAATATTCACTGTCCACAAAACCTCGAATTACCATGTCGGTAATTCGATTCATACCCGCTTGGGCTCCGTTACTATGAGAGGTCGTTGCCAATGGCATACTATAGTAATTGCAATCACCCTTCGATGAGTGTGTCTTGACCCTTAACGTTATCTTCAATAGTTATTAAGGTTTTTAAGAATTCTAATCTTATCTTAGAGGTTCAAGATTGTGTTGCCGGTAGAAAAGGTACATTTGGGAGTCAGTAGGTCTAAACCTGAGTCCACATTGAATTTGATGACACATTTTTCAGTCGAATGATACAAAATTCCGTTTTTGAGGCAAACAAATGTAGCATACCTCTTTTAAAGTCTACTAATAATAAACAAAATGAAGCAATTGAAGGCATGCAAAGAACCAAGTTTTATTGTTGTACTTAAGTTTCTTTTCTTACCTCCAGTTCAAGGCAGTACAGCGTAGTTGTCCTTTCCGGCAAATGCGGACTGTTGGCTACAGGTCACCTCTAAAGAGAGAGTTTAAGCTATAGTCTACCAATGCCAGTTGCGGACTTCACATGTTATTGCAATGGTTGTGAAACTTTCATTCTTCGACGTGTACGTCACGATGTTGTCTTTAGCGTGAGATATTGCTAGTAAACATTCGCAAAACACAAATACTTGCCGCCACAGGGACTCGAATCGTCGACCTCTCTATTGAGAAGTAGCCGCTTTCCCACGAGGCCACCACCGCCGGCTACACAAACATAATCCGATCGCGTGCGGTGCATTGCCTTGTAAGCGATCCCTCTGTTATCCTGTGTAAGCCTATTATAAGTCCTTTTATTGCATAGCCTTTTTCATTTTACTTTTGGGTTTTTGGCTATTGTTTTAACAATTCAGGGGTCTTCAAAATTGAAAAGCTTTTGTGGCAATCGTTTCTGTAAAGTAATTTATAAGAGTAATTGCTCCAACGTGTATGTAAGGATTTTCAATAATTTACGAGCCTCCGTGGTCGAGTGGCTCGTACACCGGTTTTCATGGTGGCGCCATATTGAAGGTCTCGGGTTCAATTCCTGGCCGGGTCAGTGTAGAAATAACTTTTCTATATTGTCTCGAGTCTAAATGTTTGTGGTACCGTAGTCGTTGTTTCCGATTTGCAGAACACAAGTGCTTTTAGTTACTTTTATTGGGATCAGAGCAACGTATGAGATATTGTCTAATATTTAATTTATAATTTAAACATTCGTATAAGAGGTAAATGATAGAAAACATTGATTAGAACACATGGATCTGGAGTTCCACAAACATAAACAAGAATTTAGTAAGTACTGTGTAAAGAGCTAAATTTCAAATTATTTGTCAAATTTCACTAGATTACAAATAAATTTAAAATATACATAGATCATATGTAATGTAGATAACCCGAAAATATCTATATTACGTATTTAAGTTTCAACCCTTTTAAAGATGAATCTATTTTTAGAATAGATTATTGTACCGAATTTGCATCAGAATGTAGCCTTAGAACGCAAGTAGGTGCGAACCGGAACAACGTACTTTAATAAATAAATTTAAAAAGTAAATAACCATACTTCATTGTATTATTTTGATACAAATACATACAATGAAATTGGCTAAGTGAATATTTATTTATGAATAGCAAAATGGCGCACATGTGGGAGGATCATTGCTGGAATTAATGATGAATTGGTAATAAAATAAAAGGTTATTTAAGATGTATTCAGCTGAAATTTTTGTGCAGAATAAATTTATCTTTATCTGTATATACAAGTAGTAATGTTACACATACTATAATTTAATTTTTATAAAGATTTTTATCCTGTTAAGCCCTAGGCTGCGAAACACGTCACGCACAGTAGAATATTTCTTTTCACCTCACAAGCTCGGAAAGGCTTTCTTTCTCATTACAAATCTGCGCGCAAAATAGTTTTTGGCACACTAGCGTGGAAAAGGTTTTTGAAATTCGAAAGTTCAAATAAAATAAATTAAATTAAAAGAAATACAAATGAAGTTAAATCAATGAATAACAATAAAATAAAAACAAATACTTTTTTAAATTAAAATAATAATAATAATGAATCATGCACTATGCTTTCTTATAAATATGCAGGTTCATCCAGTAGGTTTGGATGGGACAGCACAATCTATCTCCAACTATGGCCAGGATGCTGTTGGAGCCCCCGCGCACACGTCGCCACAGGGAAGCTACTCTTTTTCTAATGATGGCATGAAAGCCATCAGTGCGCGCCTTTGTGAACATACCTGATGCGCTACGATGCCGCGGCAGTCCCAACAACATCCTAAACGCATTATTATACTGCACCCTCAAAGTGTTTAGGGTCGCCTTACTATATTTCACCCAAAGGTTACACGTGTGAAGGTTTGACAGTATGCTTTAAAAAGCGTTAAAGCAGTACAAGCACTCGCGTTAAACAACAACTTTGCAGCCTTAAAGAAACCAATAGATGTATTCTTATGTTAAAGACGCGTCCACGTAGCGGTCAGGCCCATATCATTCGACATAAATTATGTTTATAGTACCCATCCTTATCAACCTCTTGGTTATACAGGAAGGGCACTTTTGTGCACCTGTGCGCGCACAGGAACCTTACAAGTTCAGGTTCTGACCGGAGATCAGCCAGTGTACAGGGTTCACACTTGACTTCATCCGGATCTTCGAGAGGCTAGTGCTTCGGGTGAGCCGCCACGGGTGCACGTGCAGTACCCTCCCTATTTTCCAGATAGGTTCCGGAGCTGTAGGCACGCTCACTTCCCGTTGCGCATTGCACAACTAGCAGTTGCCACCGACTCTGAGTCCACTACCAAATCTCCTCATTGGTGGCGGAGCTGTAAGGCACGCTCACTTCCCGACGCCGAAAAACGACGTCTCTCCAGTTCCCGATAACCTAAGCGGCTGGGGACCGGAGGATACCTAGCTTATCCTCTACTAGCTCTCCGGGCTAGTGCCGGAGATGCCAGTCGCAATGTCCTGGGACAATGTCCGGACATAGCTTCCAACTTAAAGGGCAACTCACGTGCCCCGCACGTCTCTCGCATGCAGGCCCTCAACTAGACCGCTACTAAGACGCGCTAGCTGCTCACGGGACAGACGCCCCGGGCACATGCAACCAGAACAGACAAACATGTCCGTCTCTGCATTTAACCACAAACCCCAGCGAGTCCATACTCAAGTCCGGGTCCGCCAGAGACGCCCGCAAAGGCGTATCACTGGCGGAGGGCTTGGCCCGGACGCCCGCTGTACCCTGGTCTTGCCGTCGAGCCCGTAGTCTCTCCGGAAAACCCTATCTCTCGGGTCGGTAGATAGGGACATGTTTACTTAGCGGTCAATCAAAATATATATTCTTCTCATTCAGTGCACGTGACAGTTCGAGCCCGCCCAGTGTTAGGCATGGGCGGGCGGCGCGATGTTTGCCTACATTGGCCAAATATTTCATACGATTTCGTCCCGCCCGCCTACGCTGTTTGCCTTTGCAGCGTTTTTAAATCGAACCACTGATTCGCAACTTTGGATTTTCATTATCTCAGTTACGGCGGTTCGTTCCGTTCACGCGGAATCATTTCGCTTAACCCTTATAACAGCTCGCTGGACTGATTGATCAATCTGACACGGGCTTATATAATCATTGTTATTGTATAACGTAAAATTTTCAGGCGAATGGAAATTGTCCTCAGTTCAAATTCAAATTCAAAATAATCTTTATTTCATAGGTAAGCATTATTACACTTGAAATCGTCACAATGGTTAAACTCTACCGCTCATTCGTAAGGCCGATTCCCCTGAGAAGAATGAGCAAGAAACTCTAGGGGTTGCTCTTTGTAAATAATATTTGTACACATTCAACATTTACAATATATATATATTTTATTTGAAACATCAGAGATCGAGACTACCTCCATGAGCTAACCGGGTTACTACCACTGATTTTTGTCATGTTTACGCAGAAGTTGTAACCCCTTTAGTCATTGACTTTAGTATTGTAAGTCAATGCCTTTAGTATTAAGTTTTTGTACGGCAAATTTTGTACATCAACCGGAATCTTATTATAGAAGCGTATACATTGCCCCTTAAGTGATTTTTTGACTTTGTGAAGACGACTATCAAGAAAAGCTAGTTTATTTTTATTCCTCGTATTAATGTTATGTCTGTCACTATTTTTCATAAAGAAATTACTATTCCTTTTAACATAAATTACATTTTCATAAATGTACTGTGAGGCTAGTGTAAGAATGTTTTTAAGAAAATTTCCTTAAACTTATCTCTCAAAGATACTTTGGGGTCCAGATTGTAAATTGCCCTAACTGCACGTTTCTGCAGGACAAAGATTCTACTGATATCGGCGGCATTACCCCAAAGCAAAATGCCGTATGTCATTAGACTGTGAAAGTAGCTGAAGTAAACGAATGTAGCGGTTTCGACGTCTGAAAGTTTCCTTATTTTTTTAATCGCGTACACTGCAGAGCTGAGCCGTTTTGACAACTTACTTATATGGGGACCCCATTGCAATTTAGCATCTAACGTTATACCTAGAAATACAACTGTATCCACAAGATTCAATTTTTCGTTTCTAACTACAATGTTTGTAACCGTCTTTCTAACATTGGGTAATGTAAATTTCACACAATTTGTTTTTTTCTCATTAAGGAGTAGGTTATTAACAGCTAACCAATCAACTACTTTAGATATAGCATTGTTCACATCGTCGTAGGAACATTGGTGCCTTTTAACCATTGACTTACAATTATATGGACGTCGGGTCCGTGCTAAAAAGTGTCCGCACTTGTAAGGCGCTAAAATCGTATACAGAGCGCCAAACTCCGCTTTAGTCTTCATTTGTTCGACTGACAGCGCGATACTGCGATGACATTACAATTTAAATTTCGAATAGGTTGACTTGGGACATTTTTTTCGTGGTTTTTGTATTAGACCTGTCGTCCATTTATTTGTAAGTCAATGCTTTTAACTTTAAATAGTAAGGAAATGTCATCAGCAAACAAAACTATCTCATGTTTTATACCCTCCATGAGGCTAGGTAAGTCATTAATATAAACTAAAACGTACCCTCTGTGCGTGATAGGATACGCAAATACGATTTAAGAAAGTCGAGATCACGTCCCGCCACGCCATAATGGCGAAGTTTCCTGACCAGTGTATTAAGGTGCACACAATCAAAAGCCTTGGAAAGGTCACAGAATACACCAATAGCATCGTGTGAGACTTCCCATGCATCAAATATATGATTAATCAACTCGACACCAGTATCGGTTGTAGAGCGACCCCGAGTGAAACCAAATTGTCTAGGAGACATTAAGTGATTACTATAAAAATGTACACACATCTGATTTAGAATATTTTTTTCAAATATTTTACTGAGAGTTGGTAGTATTGATATAGGTCTAAATTTGGTGGGGTCAGAAATACTACCAGATTTTGAAAAGTGGAATAACTTTACTTTGCTTCATGAGGTCAGGAAAGACACTATCATCAACACATTTATTAAAGACACAGGCTAAATAAGGCGTAATACAATCAACTATAGAACTAATTACTCTGACTGAAAGACCATCATGATCAGCAGTATTTTTTATGTTTATAGACTTAAAGGTTTTAACAATGTGTTTGGAAATACATGGCGGAACCTTAAATTAGTGATACTAACTGCATTATTTTCTTTTAGTAAGGATTCATCGGCTGTAGGAGATTAATTTAACGACTTAGTAGTCAAAAATGCAATGTCAATAAAAAAAATCAAATATTTTAGCAACTTCTGCGTCTGTGTTTACAATTTTGTCATTAAATCTTAGTTGAAAATCTACGGTACGAGGTTTGACCCTTCCAGTTTCGCTGTTTATAATATTCCATGTCGTTTTTATTACATTCGCGCTGCTTTTAATTTTATTATTTATAAACATTGCTTTGGCTGCAACACAAACACGTTTAAACATTTTCGAATATTTCCTAACAAAATCATTAAAACTGTTACTAGTGTTATAGGTCCTTTCATCGTAAAGATCATATAGCCTTTGTCTACTTTTGAATTCCCACAGTCGCCCAATCACTAAATTTCAATGAATTATTAATAGTTATGATTTTGGACTTAAAAACACTGTCACGTTTTGAAAACTGAATTATACAATTTATTGGGATAGTCAACGTACGGATTGTCAGTTACTTTAAGCATTACGTTATTTGTATAAGCTTTAAGTCGACCATTATTTATCGGAACACATGTGATATCCTTTTTTGGCATTTTGTCAACAGTTATATTAAAAGTGGCCAATTGACTGCAGTGATCAGAAGTTAATTTATTTATAATAGATTTATTACTAGGTATGGCGTTAGTATAAATGTTGTCTAACCAAGAGGCAATAGTAGAAGTTATTCTAGTAGGCACCAAGAAAAGATTCACAAGACTATAACATTGGAAAAATGATATGAGTCTACTGCTAGCACTGGACTCTTCTAATAAGTTAACATTGAAGTCACCATAAACAGCAATATATTTATTTGGATTATTTAATTTGCCTAAAACTTCATCTAATCTTTTTTGAACTACACACATCAAAAGTGTCTAGGGATCAAGTGAATATTTTTGAAATAAAAATTATTTAAGCAATATTTACCAAATCCAGTCTTCCAGGACGACTTCTTACTTTAATGCTTATGTTTTATTTAACCGCTTACCCCTATATTTAATTAAAATAAACTAAAATTGATGTTTTTGCAAATTGTGGGAAAAAACCCAAATTAACGGCGTCAATTAAATGACAAAAAAATGGCGAGAATGATGATTTTGCTCATTTTTATTGTAAAGATAAGAAAAATAATAATCTGTATTTCCACCATTAACACGAATCACACAATTACAGCGATTTGGCATGCTTAAGATGAGTTCATCAAAATCACTTTGAGGAATGGCCGCCCATGTGTTTTGTAACAAGTCAAAATATTGTTGTAGAGTATGTACGGTATGCATACTCGGCACAGCTCTTCTTTGAAGCATATCCCATGCGTGCTCAATTGGATTGAGGTCTGGCGATTGAGCAGGCCACGGCAGAACGTTGATATGAGCTACGGCAAGAATGCGTGTTACGACTCTAGCCGTGTGTGGACGTGCGTTGTCATGCATTAGTTGAAATGAATCACCCAACTGGCCTCGCAAAGGCATGATAACATCTGAAACAATCCTCTCTGCGTAAACTTGAGCATTGAGGTTACCCCTGATCCAAATGAGATCGGTTCTTCCGCCGATCCAAATACCGGCCCATATAATTATTGTTCCCCCTCCATATGGATGAACTTCCTGACAATATCTCAAACGTTCATGACGTCCAGATGTTCTCCAAACTCGAGTACGTCTTGTATCCGGTCTCATACCGAAGCGGGATTCATCCGAAAAGCACACATAGCGCCAGTCTTCTTCCTCCCAGTTTCTGTGTTCGCGAGCCCATCGTAAACGGGTCCTGCGATTGCAGGGTGCAATAGGTGGAACTCTGAGCGGCCTTCGGGATCGCAGACCCACTTCACGTAAACGATTTCGGATTGTTTGATCGCTTATTAGCAAGCCTGAGGAGCTGTGGAGCCTCGTAACCAACATCATGGCTGTCATGGTACGATTCCGTCGAGCAGTATTTTGGATATACCGGTCCTGTCTGCGAGTCGTGATGCGAGATCGTCCTCCATGTCGCTCGGCCACGCTGCCCGTCATGCGATAGCGCGTCCAGAGGCGACTTATGACGCTCTGTGTAGTATTAAGAGTGAAAGCCACAGCACGTTGCCTGGAACCAGCTTCCAACATTCCGACGGCTCGCATCATCACTTCTCGGGTTAAATGATGTCGTCTCTCCATAATAATGTAAATTGTTTCGGTTCCGATGCAGATATTGTAATGATTTTGTCAAAACGCTATAACTCATTTTTATACAAAACCACATTGACAATCGATTTTCTTCTTATTATCGAATTTTAAACAATATTCCTTATTTAAATGTTAAAACTCACTAAAAAGTATCAATAGCGATACAAAAAAGTTAACATAATTAACCCTAATTGCAGCAATACTCTTAAACGTACTTGATCCCTAGACACTTTTGATGTGTGTAGTTCGTAAGATGAATGAGGGGGTCTGTACACGCTTAATATAACAAGCCGTTCAAGCTCTATGCAGGATATCTCTATAG
>NW_020653736.1:3091553-3240561 GCF_003589595.1 Hyposmocoma kahamanoa | reverse complement strand
TCGGGAGTTGCCATTAGGAGGTCGGGTCTGAACAGTTGCATTGCGTGTGACGACGAGTTGTAGCTGCTTGTACTGCCACACTGAGTATTCGGTTCTGGGGGCTTAGCGGGATCCGAAGCACGGTGCACCGCTGGCCAGCCGTGGGAAGTTGGGGGCCCAAGTAGCGGGAAAGCCACCCGTGAAAGGCTGCCCCTTGCTGGTTGGCGACCGGAAGGGACGACCAGGTGGCCATCTCCGGAGGGTTTCGGGCGTCCCCGCGATCTCCTAACCGAGTATGAGCTTGCTGCTTGGTTGAACACGATGCAGTGCCTCGTTCAACTGCCTTCCTTCTGCCTATTCACTTCTCCAAAAACAAGCAAGAAAAGCAAAAACGGAAAAAGTATACACAGCGGTTGCAAGTCCTCCCACTAAAAGTACACCTCAATAACATCCGAGGTCTGCACTCAAATCTCGATTCGGTCCACTACCACCATGAAACCGACAAACCGCAGCTGCTGTTTCTCACAGAGACGCAGATCAGATGTCTGACGCAGCATACCTCAGCTACCCCGGGTATACTCTGGAGCACAGGTTCGTACCTCGTGCCGGAGTCTGTGTGTACGTTCGCGATGACATCTGTGTCAAGCGTCTCAAGAACCTTGAGGCACCGAGTTTTTCTGTTTTGTGGCTTCTGGTAGACGCAGGCGTTACACATATAGTATACTGCTGGTTTACCGATCGCACAGTGGATATCAGGAGATGACCAAGCTGTTCCAATATCTGAGTGCGACGTCTGAATGAGATTCAGCATAGGTACCCAATGGCGCAACTAGTCATTCTGGGGGACTTTAATGCGCACCATCAAGAATGGTTGTACCCATACCAGAACACCGATCATGCTGGGAGAGAGAGACGCGTAAACTTGCGTTACCGCTAAACCTATCCCAGCTTGTCAGTGGCGCCACCAGGATACCCATGTTGAATCTCATACGGCTAATTGCTTGAACCTTCTGCTGACAACTGATCCGGACGGATACTCTGTGGTTGTGGATGTCCCACTGGGTACTTCCGACCATTGTCTGGTGTATACTCCCCACCCGATCAGGGCCCTAGTGGTATGAGACGGGTGTGGCGATACAAGTTAGCAGATTGGGACGAAATGCGCCATTTCTTTGCGTCATTTCCCTGACAGGCGTGCTTTACTTCAGGAGACTTGTCGAGCGTGCTGATGCTGTAGTTGAGGTCTTGCGTTTGGGTATGGAGTATCACATACCATACTCTGATGTACAAAATGGACCAAAATGGAGTGAAGAAAGCTTTTAATAAGGCCGCCAAGAAGTGCAAAAGCGTGTTACGTAGGGCCAAGTTCGACCATGCGCGTTTGCCAAGTTTGCCACCCCTGCTGAGGCCGGATGGCTCGCTGGCTCATACTGCGGAAGGGAAGACGAATCTCTTAGCATCACTCTTTGCAGAGAGTTCGGGTCTGGATGCGGTAGGGACCCTACCACCTACTTTACCTCAGGGTGGCTGCACTATGGCGCCAGTTCGCATACGCCAAAAAGAGGTACTTAGAACTCTGCGAAATCTAGACATGAATAAAGCTAGCGGGCCAGATGGAATTCCAGCAATAGTCCTGCGTAACTGTGCGCCTGAGTTGTCTCCTGTTCTCACACGCCTGTACCACGTTTCCCTTGAGACTGGTATAGTTCCCAGGTCGTGGAAGCTTGCAAATGTCAACTATAGACTTATCTCAGTCACTTCCATACTCTGCAAGACTATGGAACGTGTACCCAACAACCGTCTCCTATGGTACCTTGAAGACAGCGACCTCCTCAGTGATCGCTAGTACGGATTCCGACGAGGGCGATTTACTGGGGATCTTCGTGTGTATGCCTGTCACACTGTTTAACTGCCTCCGTGGCCGAACGGTTACCATGCCGGACTGCCACGCAGAGGTCCCAGGTTCGATTCCCGGGCCGGGAGAAATAGCTGTATGGCCTACAATTGTTTCTCTCGTGAGTTTGGGTGTAATTTGTGGTTGTCTATGTGTGTGTCCATGGCACCCGCGACACAGGGTTTCCCTAGTGCGGGGCTATGTTGAGTGTGTGTGTGCGTTTTGTACGTTTTTTTTTTGTGTACATATGAGGCGAGGCAGAAAAGCAAGGCGAGGTAGATGACTGCACCGACCGATCTGACCGGCACTGGCTACTTTGGATTCAATGGATAACCGTGCCAAGAGGCTTATAGGTGACTCGGAATTAGTGGAGGTGAAGCTGCAGAGCCTTGAACACCGCCGTAAAGTTGCCAGCTTATCGGTATTTTACAGGACATATCACGGAGAGCGTGCGATGAAATTACACGATTTAATTCCGCCTTCCCCTTTCCATCACCGGGGGCCTAGGCGTACGCTTGAATTGCACCCCTATGTTGTGGATATTCTAAAGATTCGTACGAAGCGTTACGCTTCCACTTTATATGGTGAACGGCTATGGAGTGTAATTCCCTGCCTGCAGACTTGTTCCCTGAACGTTATAACTTGGGTCTTTTCAATGTGAGAGTGAAAAGGCATTATTTAGGTGTGCATGCTCCATCGTCGACCCCATCGTTACCTTCCATCAAGTGAGATGGAGGTCAAATGCGCACTTATATTTTATATAAAAAAATAATTATATTGTGTCTATTTCCATAACTCAATACAAGAAAATTATGTCCGACGGAAAAAAGTTTGTGATCGGACACGTCGGAAATATGGAGTCGATCAACTCATCCAGTCGAGAAATGGTTTGGCGGCAATTTTAAAAATGTTACGTGTTTCGAACTATTTTGTGTTATTTTCGGCTAAATTATTTATTTGTTGGTGATTTTTTTATGCAATGTATATCTATATATATATACTATTATTGAAACTTCGACTAAAGACTAACAAATAGAAATAGGGGTGCCTATTGCTGTAATTCATTAGGCCGATCGTTTTTTTAACGTTACACTCATAGCTTTGCACTAGGGAAACCCTGTATTGCGAGTGCCATAGACACACACATAGACAACCACAAATTACACCCAAACTCACGAGAGACATAAATCTAGACCATTCAAACATCCGGGACTTCCGCGCGGCAGATCAGCATAGTAACCGTTTGGCCACGTAGGCAGTTAATATATTATGTATATATAATAACGTACACTCGCAAATATGTCATTTTGCGTAATTAACCGACTTCAAAAAAGGAGGAGGTTCTCAATTTGCATGTATGTTTTTTTTTGTTTGTATGTTACGCGGTTACTGCGGCATTTCTGAAATGATTTTGATGATTCTTTTTTGTTGGATAGAAGGTACCTCAGATGTGGTCCTATTTAAATTTGAAGAAAATATACCACTTCCAAGGGTGACAAACTAGGGGATGAATGACTTTTTTTAGTACTCTGTACTGAGATTATTTAACATCGATTCTCGATTTCACAGATCGTGTCCCATTACAGATTCATAAACTTGGCCATGTGTCATTCTAATCAAGCCAAATTTCACGGAGCATAAATTACCAACAACCAGTGACCATGGAGCGTGTAGCCGTTCCAAAATATCTGGGAAAATAATAAGTCACACCGTTGTAATAACAAATATTATTAGTGATGATAATCAATTCTTTTTAGTATTTATACAGATTGTTGTGCTCGAAGCAAGTTATTTCGCAAAGTTACTTTTCTAAGGGTCGTATTCCAGAACTCTATTCAATACTCAAGTCAGGACATGAGTATTGTAGTGAGCACTGAAAATCATACTCAAGTCCTTGCCATTAGGGTCGTATTTCCAGTGCTTCAAATCATACTCAAGTCTGCTCAAATCCTGACTTGAGCATTGAGTAGAGTTCTAGAATACGACCCTAAGTATTTGATATTTTAAACTTCATGGCAGAATAATTATTATTCAATTATTTCCACACAGTAACTTTGATTTACAATTATTGCGAAAGGTTATTAATTGATAATACACTGACTCATAAATCGCAACAGTTCCTAATAAAACCAGAAACGTCACTTTCCAAGAAACCCTCCAGCTGTGAGTCACTTCTCTAACCGTTTGCCCTTTGACAAGCAGACTCATGTCGATGGTCGTTCATTTCGAGGAAACGCTTCTGTTTTCCACGAAATCTTTAAATGGCATCTAAACTCCTTAGTGACGTCTCGCATTGCTTGAGAAAAGCATTATACAAGGTGTTAGGTAGTTGACACCTTTATAAGGGTTCTTTGATATCGCGATCCGTCTTAAATTAAAAATGTCATTGATGAGATTTCGCTTCAGCTCTTTGTAGGTATTTTTTTATTATATAAAATAAGTGCGCATTTGACCTCCATCTCACCTGACGGAAAGTGTCGATGAGGGCGTCGATGTAGCAAGCACACCTAAATAATGCCTATTCACTCTCGCCTTGAAAAGGTCCAAATTATAGCGTTCGGGGAATATAATAATAATAATAATAATAATACTTTATATTTCTCCACAAAATACAACAACAAATAAGAAGTACATAAACAATCTTAGTAATTTTAGAACAGTATTTTGTAGTAATATGTCCGCGGGCAGGGAATTCCACCCCCATATAAATGTGGAAACGAAACGTTTCGTGCGAACCCTGAGAATATCCACAACATAGGGGTGGAGCACCTCATCCATCACTTCATCTTTCTTTTTATTTACGTAAAATATATACCGAAAAATCTAATTCACATTAGTCTAAAAGAGAAATACAGTATAGTTTTCGGGACACAGATGCATACCTTTGCCATGCGCATCAAGAAAGTAGAAGCAAAGCGCTTCGTGCGAACGGGTGCTATGTCAACGACATAAGGTTGAAGTGTTCTGGACTTACCAGTCGATCGAAGGAGGAACTGCCAGAGTGTCACTAAATTGAAAAGTTCGAAAGTGAAGGCAATTCGACTGTACGTTTTTTTTTGTATGTATGTTACACGATAACTCCGGTATTTGTGAACCGATTTTTATGATTCTTTTTTTGTTGGAAAGGGGGTACTTCCACAGTGGTCCCATTTCATTTTGAAGAAAATTATCCACCTCTAAGGGTGGCTGCTCACGCATGAAGAATCATTTTTATAAATAGCGTCTAAATTTTATTATAAGGAGCAATTATTTTAATGGTTGATTTCGCTATTCTCCAATTCAAGGCGATTTTCTTTCTCAATATACAGCCTTGGCCAAAAGTATTAGGCACCCTAAAACTTACTTTAAAAAATGGAAAAAAACAACTTCCTGTTTCTTGATTTATTTATTATAATTAAAACACATAAAAACAAATACAAATAACTTAAAATCTAGTAGGTCCACCCTTAGATTTAATCACAGCGCTTATTCGGTCTGGCATGCTGCGCACAAGCTTAGAGCAATCCTCTCTCGTAATAGCTTGCCATTCATTTATCAAAGCATTTTTAGGGCCGTTTTAGAAGTAATGCCAATATGCTCTTTAATCCTACGCTTTAAAATGCCCCAGAGATGCTCGATAGGATTCAGATCTGGGGACTGGGCCGGCCAATCCAACAACTCAATGTTGTTGTCCCTAAACCAACGCATCGTAGTCGCTGACTTATGACAAGGCGCATTGTCTTGTTGGAATATGACTCCATCTAAGTTAGTGCCGCCAAAAATGCTTGTTAGCGAAGGCATAAGCGCAGATTCAAGTACTTCTACGTACTTTTCGCTGTTCATACGGCCTTCGCAGACAAACATTTCGCCAACCCCATCAGCAGCCATACAGCCCCAGATCATTATGCTGCCTCCTCCGTGCTTGACAGTTGGTACGACGCAATCTGGATGGTATTCTTCACCCACACGACGTCTGACGAATGTCACACCTGGTGTTCCAAACACCTAGAGAAGAAACGAAAAAGTTATTTTTTTTTTGAAAGGCCATAACTTTTTCCATTTAAGTAAAATAAATAAGTGATCATACTTATTGGTAAAGAACCCAGTAAAATAAACTTACCTCAAAATTAGATTCGTCAGACCACACAACATTAGACCAATCTTCCTCCGTAAAATGTTGGTGCCGTAGAGCCCACTCTAAACGTTTCCTTTTGTTGGCTTCTGAGAGCCAAGGCTTCTTCCTGGCTTTGCATCCTTTTAGACCAGCTTCCCCAAGTCTTCTCCTTGCTGTGCGAGCACTAATTGCTTTTCCAGTCTCTTCGGACAAGGCAGCAGCAAGCTCTGATGAAGTTTTCTTCCGATCTTTCATCGATTCGCGTATTAATTTTCTATCCTCGCGTTTTGTTGTTACCCTTTTTCTGCCTGTTCTTTGTTTATTAGCGTGAGTGCCAGTCTGAGCAAACCGTTTAATAGCAGATTGCACGGCGCAACGTGAACATTTCACTAACTTGGCAATTTCTTTTTGCGACTTTCCTTGTTCATGTAAAATTTGTATTTTCACTCGATTTTCCAAACTAATTTCACTGTTCTTCGGCATTTTAAAACCAATCAGACCTCAATTTAATTTTTAAACCAATAATAAAAACTTGTTGACGCTTTAGAGTCCCGATCACAAGTGACAAAATATTTAGTGATAAGACCGCAAGAAGCACAAGTCCTTTGTTTTCGATCACCAGGTGTTTTATGACCTTAAAAATATGCCGCCTACTATGCCAGGTAAAGAAATACGACCCCAGCATACCATCTAAGATAAGCATTAATGAATGGTTAAATTAGTAAATTTGTATTTTGCAAATTTAAGGGGTGCCTAATACTTTTGGCCAAGGCTGTACTTTGAGTAGTGAAAACCGATTTTTATTATCTCCTGTGTCAAGTCCCGTATAGTGGCGAACTAGGGGATGAATCCGGATTAGCGCACTTTCCGGTAACCGATTCCAATAAAACTTGGTAATTATATGTATTACCACATACTTTTGAGGTCGGTTTTTTTAGTACTCTGTACTGAGATTATTATTTTATAATAAGCAAGTGACGGGACAAACAAGTCGTATGCCTGATGAATAGCTACACGCCTGTCCATTACATTTGCAGTGCCACTCAGAGCTTTAAATCGCAAAGATCTGAGGGGCACTGCCACTGCGCCCGTCACCCTGAGACCTAAGTTGACAAGTCTCATGTGCCTGTAATTTCACCAGCAACCTTACCCTTCAGAACCGGAACACCGTTCTGTTTCTTTTATGTGCAAAATTTATTTATTCTATTAAATTCTAATTTATTCTCACGGTCTCCGAGACGTCACTCTCTTCTTTCCTACGGTGGTCAAGATTTTAAAGCTTCAATTTCACTAGAGTCAATTTGTCACGTCTTTTGTTGTTTCAGCCTTCACGCATTGTTAGTTCTTGAGAGAGATTTACCGGATTATCTAATCGTACAAATCAAAATATTAAATTTCTATTCCGTCTAACTCGAAGTTTGTTAGCGTTCGTCATTAGCTGTGTTTTTGACTGATTCATTGCCCGACCAACAGAACTGTAAAGCCGAGTGGGCGACAAGAATTAGTTATTCGAAAATGGGAGATTTGTATTTTACCTCTAAGATTTATTTATTAATTTATTGATTAGTACTGTACATTGTGTTGTCGTTACCAAAATATACTTACGATATTGTACGTCTTTCGGATGGATGACACACATGTACACATTCACACATTCCACACAATTACACACCTACAGATGCATATACACATACTTGCGCTCACACACACTAACAATTTGGTTAATCTATTTTTAGTCTGAAAAGTTAAATATTACTGTAATTAGTGAAATTTGTATTAGTTGTAACAGTAGATATTAAGGTAGTCTGTTTCATCATCTTAAAATTATATAAGAGCAAGATTACTATTAATATTATAGAAGAGCGACGTTTCCTAACACACGCCCTAACAAGCCTAAATGGAAACATCCGCCCCTGTACTATGTTCTTTAAAATGAACGAATCAAACATTTAATTTATTTTTATTGTTTTTGTAATATACTAAAGCACTAACAAACACATGCACCTTTAGGGACAGACAAAATTAATTATAATTTATTCTGGAAATACTACACTTTTAGAAATTAAAAGCTTTTCAATGCATTTAAGAATTTATTTATATCTGGTTCTGTTTATAAATATTCTGGAAGTTTGTTATGGATACAGCATGAGGTTAGAAACTAAGTATCTTCAATTTAGACGCTGTTTGTGTAATGTTGTTTTTATTTCTGGGAGTGTGATATCGAGGAGCGTCTCCTACTTTATTATAGAAATTAGAGTACTTTTCTATAAATTTGAAAATTTCTAGTAATATACCTGGCAATGTTAGTAAATTCAGTTTTTTATAGTACGGTTTACACTTTCTACTTAGTTTATTTTTAGAAGAATCTGGATACATTTACTGTGACGTGAAGAGCTTCAAAGCAGGCGCAACATGCGGTCACTGCTGCTTTTAAGTTTAATCGTTTTTTTAGTTCACTTAGAGAATATGTGTTTTGTTGTAATTTTTTTGGTATGTTATTTCCAACCATTTTTTTATTTAGATTTTTGTCCAAAATCGTTTATGTTCATGGCGTTGCTAGTTTTTTACTACAGAGAGAAGTGTTTTTAAGAACAGGTACTAGAATTTTAGTGCAGAATGTATTTTCCTGTTTCACACATCTATATATGTGTAAACGTAATTTATTATTGTGAATTTTGATGTCTGTCTTGCGACACTAATAAATGGTATTTATCATAAGACCATACAGGGTGCCCCAATTTCAATAGTAATTTGTTTTAAAGAGGACTTAATAGATAACTTTTTTAAATAGACTTAGGTTCCGCGTAAATGTATATTTATAAGGAATAATTTTTTTGTACCTAGAAACACATTTTTTTGTATTTAGAAACGATTCTAGTAAATTTAATAAAATGTGGTATGGATGTAGTGTTGTTAGGCAGCTGGTATGCAATTAACTCGTTTACTCTTATAGTATACTGTGGTTTTAGACCTTTTGATTTCCGTGAACATTTTTATGTTTACAGAAAAATATCCATTTTATAAAAACTGCTGTCGAACAAATGTACTACCTAGAAATATGATGATGTGGTCTAAACATAACTTATCGTGATATAAATGTTGCAACAAACAATTAAAATCACTCGCACCGTCGCTAAAAACACTAATTGATGATCTCAACTCTAGACCACAATCTCACCTGATGTTAAGTGACATTTTATAATGATACCACGCGACGGTACGAACAAGTACTGGGCCTGGTGGTAAGCGACGCGCCTGTCCATAACAGTTGCAGTGCCACTCAGAGTTTTAAATCGCAAAGATCTGACGGGCACTGCCTCTGCGCCCGTCATCCTGACACATAAAGTTGATAAGTCCTATTCACCTGAAATTTCACCAGCACTGTTACCCTTCAAAACCGAAACGCCGTAATGCTCAAAGTGCGTGGCGGCAGAAATAGGTAACGTGGCGATACTTCCCTGGACGAACTCTTTCACAAGGAGCTCTACTGCTACTAATTTCTTTCCGTTACTATCGTATAAGTTATTTCAACAAATCGAACTTATTTTTGAAAATCGCTGGTTCAGTTCAAATCTACCGTATTATTCTCAAATATTGTTAAAATATTTGAAAAATTTAAAAATAATTCTGGCGTACATTGGCAACATTTTAAGCCTGTCGAATTATTACACAATTTATTATGGAAACTACAATTATTTATAAATTTTCGTGACAGAGACAAAAAATTAGGAAGACATGAGATAAATCAAAAGCCTTGTCCGAAATGAAACGGAAACAAACGTTTTTATTTGGGTTACCGCGGTGGCAAAGAAAACACAAAATAAACGTCTGGTCCTCAGCGCAGTGGCGCGGCAGTAACATGATTAGCCAGCCGACTGCGCGTCGCCGATTCGACGCCCGCACCACCGTCGCCACCGCACGGGACGGGCCTACGCTTACAGCTTCTACTAGGGCTGACAACTCTGAAGGATGTTCATTGGGACCGACATTAGAAACCCTCAAAACGGCAAGGTCAGAACTTAACCAAAAAGTATATCTTCTCAGTCGTGTTCGTCATTGCTGAACGTTGTATCTCCGAAAGGTGTTCGAGACTTTATGGACGATTTCCTTCCATCTAGTTCTGTTTTCGGCTTCTTTCAGGGCAGTTGCTACGGGGAGGCTAGTGAGGGTGGTCGTTTGGTCACTTCATCGGCTAAGTGATCGACCGCGGAATCTCTTTTCTTTTACCTTATCCACCACACCCCGTTTGTGAAGGTTGTCTGGTTGTCGGCGAGCAATATAACCAAAATATTTCAGAATCCTATGGTAGCATATCGTCAAGTCTTGTTGTAATACTGAATTGTTTAAACGTAGATGGGTTTATTCTTCTAGCCGTCCGTGATATGCGGAGCATCCTGTTTCAGCACTACATCTCGAAAACGTCTATTTTTTCTGTTCAGATGCTCGGATTGTCCACGATTTTAAGCTATGTATAAAAATCGAGAAAACGAATGTTTCAACTGGTCTCATAAGACCTAAAATCAGAAAAGATTCTCAAAATATGTTCAGTGGTCCTACGCTTGTATCACGTTTCAGTTGAAAACGGAATTTAATATAAATTTTCTGCCTGCCTGACAACGCCATACATTTGACACAGGTGCCTCGCAAATTGAACTCACACAATTTGTTGTGAAAGTGACAACCCTGTAGTATGTCTGTTGTAGGTCAACAGGTTTATTGCACGCTGGCAACTCTGAAGGCCAGCAGGTTTTCACGATTCAATGCTTTTGAACGAGATCTTATTGAAAGGAAATACTCGTTGAAGCAAATGATATATAGCTCTTCTCATGAGTGCTTTAGTTGAATAGCCCTCAGACAAACGACGTGTGAAAACGGGACCAGTGCACAACATTACAATACAATATATAACACTACAGCAATCAAACAACCTATTTCCCATATGATGGTATCACTTGTGTTCAAGTAGTTTTGGAATTAACTGGGCCCGTCACACACGGCGACTTGTAGCAGCGCTTCAAACGCGATGCAGTAGCGATGCTGTCACTAATCGTCTTTTTACTCACCTTTTTACACCTTTTTACTTTTTACTCGCGCGCGATTTTAAGCAGCGATGCAATCGCGCGTTTGCATCAATGCAATCGCCTATAAATCCCAAGTGTAGCGATGCAATCGCGCGTTTGCATCGCTGCTGAAAGTTGTCGTGTGTAACCACTCTTTGTTGCTTGTCGATGAGAGATATTCTGCTAAAGGTGAAGAGTAATGGCTTGTCAGTAGCTCTAGCCATCGAGCTACTATTCAACTGCCATTGCAATTTCTTTTTGTATTCTGCTCTTGAATGGCGAGTCGGTGTCACGTCGATGGTGTAGTCTGAAAGAGTGCTGCTGGTGCTGGTGGTTTGTCCTGTTGGTTGTAATGTAGTAGTTGGCTCCGCGGCCTTCATACATCTTGCTTAGTACGTTTAAAGCTCAAAATTCAAAAGGGTAAAAAACTAGTGGGTATAAATCTAGTTTTATAAGTATTTATTCCGGTTTTAACAATATTTATGATTTTTAAAGTGTTTATCTCACAAGAGATTTTTGGTAACTGGTAAACGGTTCAAAAAATTAACGAGAAGACGTGTTCTGCCGCGATCGGGCGGGGAGTGACCAAAGAGAATTTAAGCACCACGTTTAGGAGTGACGATGGAACGAAGCAAAATCAGAATGGCGAGGCAAAGGAATTATTAAACGATTCAAAATTTAAAAACGAGTGGCCAGGACCAGAAAAGGCGATAAAAAGGTGAGATAACGATGTAAGGATGTCACATCGTCACAAGTCTACTAATTAAAGACTTAAGATTAAAGACTCAAAAGTTCGTGGAATTATATCAATTTGCCGAGTTTTATTAAAATCGGTTGCCTGAAATTACGCTAAACCGGATTCATTCCCTAGTTTGCGACTTTTAGAGGTGAAATATTTCCTTCAAATTTAAATGGGCCCAATACTGAGGTACACTCTTTCCAACAAAAAAATAATCATCAAAATTGGTTCAAATAAAAAAAATCGCGTAACATACACAAAAAATACAATCGAATTGACTCCTCCTTCTTTGAAGTCGGTTAAAAATAAAGTAATGTGCTTTTCTACTGTGTCCCACATACAAGATTTACAACTATAGTGAAATAAAGGGTACCTATCACAAGCTAGAAACATGATTTACAGATAGGAAATGAAACTATTTTTCCGGATTTAAATCGCGTATATTTGTTTTTTCAAACAAACCGACGTTTAGGGCCCTTTACAGGTCCCATGGTCACGGTTGACTGTCATTTCCTATGTGTAACAATCGCGAAAACCTAAGAACTCGATACGATTTACAGAATTTTATTTCTTCGAAAACCTTTAGATCTTTATTGAATATACATATTGTTTCATTTGTCCGAAAACACGTTACGGTTTTTTTCATTACACCATTTAATGTTTCACTATTTTGACATATTGACAAGTTATTCTTTTCCCGAATTTTATTTCCCCAACAAACCAATGTATCTAATTGAATATATTTTATTTTGTAAAAAAACTGTATCATGATACATTTTTGCTATATCATTTCTTATTACAGATATTAAAAGTATTAGAAAGTGTCGTACAATACAACTCGTCAAATTAAAGCACTTCGCATCTTCAGAAAATATGGTAAACGAGATGCAAGTTAATTTGATCGAGTTGTAGTCGCTCGCTTCGCTCGTTCGGATCGTGCTGCTTTTTCATATACTAACCTAACATAAACTTACAGGAGGTGGTCGACTGTCTAGACAATGCAAAAAAAAATTCGGCACTGGCACTCACCGGTTGCTATGGCGGCACGCTCGCTTAGCTCGCTCGGCTCGTGCGGCTTTTTCATATAATAACCTCACCTAAACACGCAGGAGGGGATCGACCTAGCTAGGAAATGCAAACAAATTCGGTCCTGGTACTCCCCCCGATTCGGTTATTAAGTTATTTATTGAATACTCAAGACCATTGTTTTTAAATTACATTTTAGATTACAGCAAAAACTTGGCACAATAGTATGATGAAAATTACGTAAGTGGACTTGCTGTGCACCAGCAAAGTACAGTCCATAAATTTGGAGAATTTTGGAGTCGCACAATTTTATCTAAGAATAATAATTTTGTCGAAACGAATTTTCAGCAATCTCAATTATATGGAAAACAGACAGTATAACAAACATGATTAGACCAAACAAACTTCTGCCCAAAGAATACGTATGTGTAATAAATATTCTATTAACTATGTTTTCGAACAAACGATATTTCTGCTGTAACACATTTCTGTGTTGCAAATTTATACCAAAACTGTCATCGCACTAATGAAAAAAAGTCGAACCGTTTTCGGAGTAATGAAATTCGGAAAAAAGAAATTCGGGTTTGTGATAGGTTACCGAAATAAAAACTTTATACTGAAGGTTATACAGCTCCTGCGTACCTGGATAACAAAAATCCATAGTAGGGATCCAATGAGTTCTTTCACGTTGTCTCTATTGATGATATTTGAAATAAATAATGTAAATGATAAATGCGTACAAATCTTTATTTACAAAGAGCAACTTCTAGAATTCCTTAGTCATTCTTCTTGGGGAATCTGCCTTACGTATGAGTAGTAGAGTTTAATCGGTGTGACAAATGTTGTTTGTTTGCCTTCTCTTTCTTGTCGCACCGATGGCGTACACAATAATGGCAACATCGCGGTGAAAGGAAAATTGTAAGCAGTAAGATTGTAATGACAATGTAATATTGACATCCTGGAAATGGTACAATTCAACCTTTCCCAAAGTGGGCGAAGAGGGCGCTGCAGGCCTAAAGGGGGTAAGAGACCCAGAAAAAAATGGGGGCGTTGTGTAGAGGCTTAGGGGGAGATTTTAGATTTGTAATTTCATCTAGGAAGACTCTTAGGGTCGTATTCCAGAACTCTACTCAATACTCAAGTCAGGACTTGAGTATTGCAGTGAGCACTGAAAATCATACTCAAGTCCTTGCCATTAGGGTAGTATTTCCAGTGCGTGTGTTGCCAGTGCAATCCTGACTTGAGCATTGAATAGAGTTCTAGAATACGATCCTTAGACACCGACTGAGCTCTCGACTCTCGACTACGACTTGTGAACATCAACTAATATTAATTAAGAGATTGCTCTAACTAACTCGGTTCGATATTTCTCTCCGTAGTTCATATATGTATCCTGTTTTATTGAATAAACAAAATAAAAATTATATCAATCGGTCGCTCCATTTCGAAATGAAAGTAGACACAAACAAACAAATAAAAAGGCAACAGACATAGTTTTGCATTTTAATAGTTATTAGTGTTCCTATATATATAACTTTCGTAGATAATAGACCACGGGCAATCACGTTTCAACAAGTTTTTGTTAAATAACCCATTTTGTACATTCCTATCAATCGGCTGGTGTATAGAATACTTGTTCTTACTTGTTGAGTACGATTGAGCGTCGAAAGAGATAAACCAGTTTATGCATATTTGTCTTATTCCTGTCGGTGCGTGCTGCTTATGCAATCCTATATAAACAACGTATTATTTATTTTCATTTGCGGTTTCGGTTGCGGCGCGTAATAGATAAGCAGTACTTAAGTTCAACACTTACTTATGTATTACTCAAAACAAAACAATGTCGGAAGTAAAAAAGAAGAGACGGCAATACTGTGCGGAATATATTAAATTCGGATTCATTGAAAATCCCATAAACCCATCGTCGTCTTTGTGCCTTCTATGTCTAAAAACATTTTCGAATGAAGCAATGAAGCCTTCAATACTGCAAGATCATTTGAATTAAATGCAGGTAAGAAAGACAAGAGTGTAGCATATTTTCAAGACCTAGAGAAGAAGCATAATACTCAGTCTAATGTAGCAAAACTCTTTTCGGCGGCTGCTATATCTCTTCTCTTCTTCTATATCTGCTATATCGCTTCGACAATATCTCTTTGTTGATTGGTCAAAAAGGCAAACCACACAACATCGGAGAAGAGTTAATTTTGCTAGCAATAAAGGAAGTAATAACGACTGTGCTTCATAAACCGGCCGCAGATATTATCCGAAAAATTCCTTTGATGAAAGACGAATTGATGAAATGGCTGAAAACATTGAAGAATCATTGTGCAATCATCTGACGACTAGGCAATTCTCAATTCAGCTCGATGAGTCCACTTTACCAACTAATGAAGAATTGTTGCTGTCTTACGTGAGGTTTGTTAAAGATGAGAAAATATGTGAAGAACTATTTATTGTTTGCTAGAAATTTAGAGACCGATACAAAAGGCGAAACCATATTCAATACATTGTGTTGTACACAAAAGTTTTGTGGTGAGAAAGAGATTCCCTTGAAAAATATTATATCAGTTGCTACGGATGGCGCTCCGGCTATGGCAGGGTGCCATTAAGGCTTCATAGCGTACTTAAAAGATAAAATTCCAGATGTCCTTGCTGTACATTGCGTTATTCATAGACAACATTTGGTTGCTACAAATTTAAGTGAACGACTATTTCAATCACTGCAATATGTAACCGAAGCTGTCAATAAAATCCGTAACAGTTCTTTGAATGATAGATTATTTCATCAGCTTTGTGTTACTAACGACGAAGATTTCAACCGTTTGTTGTTTCATACTGAAGTTCGTTGGCTATCAAGAGGCAATTGTCTGACTCGATTTTACAACCTGTTTGACTCTGTGATAGAGTTCTTGGAAACTAAAGATACAGAATTGCGCAACAAGCTCATTACATCAAAGGATGATATAGTTTACATGACGACCTGTATAAATTGTTCAACGACATGAATCTCCAACTGCAAGGCGATGAACTAAATTTAATTAAAACAAAAAATGTCGTAACTGCTTTCGCAACCAAACTGCTTCTACACAAAAAGAATATGGGCAGACGTGAGTTTCACAATTTTCCGAATTTATCAGTGTTCTGCCATAACGACGACTTGTTGGCCTACCGCCAACATTTGGAAAACCTCCACATTGACTTCACCGAACGATATCAGGACATTTTGAACTTGGAAATACCAGACTGGATGTTGGATCCGTTTTAAATGTTAACACAGCAATATCACTTCAGCTGGAAGAAGAACTTATAGAATTGACAACGAACGAGGAAATACAAATCAAGTACAAAAATGGCTACCAAGAATTTTGGCTACAAAAACCGATCCCGCAATTGTACCCTGGATTGTGGTCAATCGTTCAACGATTGTTGATAGCATTCCCATCGTCATATTTTATTTTAACGTGGTTTTAGTGCTGTGACAAAGCTGCTTACTAAAAAGAGAAATCGTTTGCATGTTACCCAACGTGTGTATTGCGACTGTTCTTGAGTAAATTGGAACCTGATATCAACAAACTTATTAGATAGATAGAAGATAAAAGCTTTATTCATATTAAACAGCATCAGACTCATCTTTCACATTAGTTTTTATATTAGAATCGATTATGTTTGTTTTATTTTGAATAAAAGATAATCTGTCTGTATACTATAAAGTTGCGTTTCAATAATCATTCTCATTGGCAGGTGTAGCCCGTAAGAGTTAACTTGAGACCTGAGCGCCGTTGTGTACTACCTACTGCGCTCTGGTCTCAAGTTAACTCTTGCAGGTTATAATTAATATCGTTTAGAATCTCGTTTAGAATGAATGTTTAATCTCCGCTACTATAGCTCTCAATAATTAATTTAATTTGAACTTATAATGGTTTTTAAGTAGGTGAAAAAATGGGGTCGCTAAAATAATTTATTCTCAAAGTGGGCAGTAGACAAAATAAGTCTGGGAACCCCTGGTATAATTGAAATACTTTGACATAATAATAGATTTTAATGTAATAGCCTAAATAAAAACTTATAATATTTTTTATGAGAATATTTGTCCGCCATTATTGGTAGATTTTTTGTGATACCGTATTATTTACTATACACCAAATTGTTGGATACCAAAAAAATCGAAGTCGAGTTATGTTCAGGATGCGCCACATTGTGCAGGAAATGAATGGTGCGCCGTGCGGGAAGGCTGCTTTCGTGCACCTCTATGTAATAACGATTTACTTGAGTGTGAGTTTGAGTTGGAAAGGAAGCAAAACGCGTAACATATTTTTGCCCTCATTGCATGAACTTAAAACTTTTTCTCACCTCGGCTGCCTCTAGGTTTATTCGTAAGTACAAACAGAAATCTGGTTCAGAGCCCAATGTATGCTTATGCAGATGACACTCCTACTTATCATTGTGGTATGGACAAACTTGGACGGAGGTCGTGCAGAGTCTCTTACGAACTATAATAGCTCTTTTTGAACTGACAAGGGTGGCATATAAATACACAGTCCTGACAGCTTATTTACTATTTGGAGCAATGGCAGACTGTAAGTGTGAGAAAAATGTATTGCCTTAAACAGGCAGTGGATACGAGCCAACTGCAATTCGTTCCCTTGGTCTACGTCAAAAGTGCTTTATTACATGAAAATCGTAAAAATAATATGACCTCAAAAGGTCATTTCATTTCATCCTTTTATTGCAATTTATATGTATTATATTAAACTTAACACTATAGTAGGTTTACACATGTGATACCATGTAAGGGCGTAACAAATTTGGCTTATAATTTAGGCACAATTTAAACTTAAGCGTAATTAATTAACTTGGATATTGTGTTACTATTTCGATATTTATTTATTAAGGTTATGGAATTACATCTATTTGCCTAGTTTTATTGAAATCGGTTAACGGAAAGGAGGTGAAATGAAATTTGAGAGAAAACCACTGCTGAGGTATCTTCCTAACAAAAAAACAATAATCGAAATCGATTTACAAATGTCAGAGTAAACGGGTAACATACACAAAAAATACAGTCGAGAACCTCCTCCTACTTTTCAAGTTGTTTCAAAATATGACCTCAGCCCTACCTTCAACAGCAAAAGTTTTCATTTTGCTAGTAAATTTTAGAACAATCAAACGCAACGAAAAAACTTTTGAGTGCCATTTTCGCAAAACTATAGTCATGTTGGTTTACAGTTGCTTATCAGCATAATGTTTTTTTTTGTTTTATATCAAATTTGTAAATTCTGTTTTGCTTCGTCGGTACTATTTGTAAACTTGAAGCGAACTCAAATATGTCTTTACTACATCGAAATCGTCACATTTATTAGGCACTACTACCTACTCATAAAGTTTTTGTTTACATTTAAACCTCGTAAATGGCCGAATATCAACCGGAATGTATAGAATATCTTTTTCCTCGTATTAGTCTTATATCTACCACTATGTACACACATTATTTTCATAAGTGTACTGTGACGCTAGTGTAAGAATGTTTTCTTAAAGTTCTCTCTCTTGAACAAAGATATTATTGTTGTAGCAATCGGTCATATACTACGTTTTCCATGTTATGAATTTCAAGCTAAAATAAACAGGTAATTTCTAAGAACGGGCATTTGTGGGCACAAGGCGTGAAAGGCCCGCCCACTGCTGCCCGTAAATGCCGTGAGCAATAATGGGGTTACAACCTCGACTACACTAAGTGAGTACTAATGTATGCGATAGTGCTAAATGTATTTTCAACTACACTTAACTTGCTCCGTATTACCTTCTATGACACAGGTAGCTCGCCGGCAGAGCGGTTGTTTTACAATTGAAAGGCGAAACTTCTCATTGGTGGATCTCGTGTAGGAGCAGGACGTGTGATAGGTTGGCAATGGTACATCTAGATTTGCAACAGAGGCACTGAGAATTTTCTTGCCGATTAGTTCCGTGAATGACTAAGGATCGTATTCCAGAACTGTACTCAATGCTCAAGTCAGGATTTGAACGGACTTGAATATGATTTCAAGCACTGGAAATACGACCCTAATGGTAAGGACTTGAGTATGATTTTCAGTGCTCACTGCAATACTCAAGTCCTGACTTGAGTATTGAGTAGAGTTCTGGAATACGACCCTTAGTTTCCAGTCTAATGTTGTGGTTGGAGTCTAGCCGAATCTAAGATATTTTTCTTTATGATTGTTCGACCTTGTATCAATATTAATAATAAACTCGTGGAGTATATTCACAAAAAATAAATGAGTGTCACAGCAGTAAAAATATCATGATACTCAGTTACTGAATGAAAATAATGTTTTTGGCTTACTAAACGTATTTATTGTATTTAATTTTAATAAAAATGAGCAGAGCAAATAGGTTGTCAAAAAAAGAAAATGACAGAGAAAGCGAACGAATCATTCAAGCACAGAATGAGGTGCTTGAATGATTTGGTTCGTTCACGAACAATAGACATTCGATAAAATTAATGAAGACACTTCTTTGAAACTGAACTACTTGATTTGCCCAGGCTTGGCGTCCGTTCGACTAGCGGACTCCTCGTTAATAACGATATCCACCAAATTTCGTTCCATTTCGTTACCCATTTGGGCGGGATCGAACCATCATTCATAATATTAAAGGCGTAAACAAGTTTGTATGTTCGTTTGTCGTACGTATTAGTTTGTTGTTTACAACATCGTCACAAGTTCTAAAGGAGAGACCAATAAAGTGCACAGAAGTCTGATCTAGACAGCCCCACTTCAAAACTCCGTCGGCCTCGTATAATGTTGATAAATTTCCCTTTAAATATGAATTACATTTACCAATACGACAAGTTACTTGGTATGGTTGTACACAAGGTAGTTCGTATGGAGTAGGTTACTAGTTGTCCGACATGTAGGTTTCGTAAACTGCACATGATTAAAAGAGATTAGTCGGTGGTGCAGATCGCTTAGTGAGAATCGAATCTAGGCATCGAAGACAAGCGATTTGCCAACTAGGCAATTAACGATTTCCCGCCAATCCAGCAAATCCTAACCAATAATAATAACAGTAAGAAAATGATGACCATAGCTTAAGAACTTTTATATCCATACCGGGGGACGGATCTGGGAGGCGGGGGAACGGGAATCTCATTAGAACCTAATTGAAAGAAAAAACTGACGTCCCGTGATAGAAACAGAATGGAGAGCGCCTGGGGGCAAATTGAAGATGGAAATCGGCAATTGACACTTGTCTAAAACAGGTTCGTATTAGAGTGACAGTATCATCTTTAGCGGAATTGTGAAATGTCAGTTAATTTAACCGTAAATGTAAGTGTAGAAGGTTGTATAATGTATGGTTTCATGTTTGTTTCTTTTTTTAATAAATTGTGTAACTGAACAGTGTTTATTTAGTTTAAGATACTATGTTACTTATAAGTAAACGCTTTCAATCGGCATCATAACAACACAGGTTTTGAAATTTGTTTTTACGCATAAACTCAAAGACCCACACAAGGGAAACCCTTTATCGCGGGCGCCATGGATATACACCTAGACAGCCACAATTACACCCAACCTCACGAGAGAAATGAACGTAGATCATACAAATATCTTTGCCTAACTGTTCAACCACGGAAGCAGTTACTTTGGTCGTTACGGTAAACGGTTGGTCAGATGAGGCAAATAACTTTGTCTTTCAATGAATTATTACTTACTTTTTAAAATAAAATAATACCTCCATGGTGATAAATATCCTACCATGCCATATTTAAAGTACATTCCCTCCATAATTTAAATTAAAATTTTAATTTTCAATCTAATTTTAGTTTGTTTTAAATTTATTATTGTTACTACTAACAATAGCTTTTAAGATGTTTGTGATACTGACCAATGGATCCAAGCTATCCGAATAAAAAAATACCTGTTGAACGCCTTATAGATATTCACGCCAGTGGATTCCCAAACATTGTCTTAGGATATCTTTTTGAAAGGGTAAAATAGATTATAGTTGAAGAAATATAGTTTGCACTCATTGACTTACAAAGTCAATGTTTGCACTGATGAATCTCTTAGAACGGCTTATCCATTACAATAAGGGTATAAAACCATTAATACTTCTTTTACATAAAGCGTATACGGATTTACCGATCTTGGTCCATCGCACCAGTCATGGGTGCGCTAAATGCTTTTTCTGAATTCTACATTTGAATTCTTTTTTTTACTCAACAGGTCGTTTTTTTCGAACAGTGGGTATTTCTTCTTACTAATTCAACAAGTTATTTATATATAAATATAATTATAAAGTTTAGAATTATGTACCAATGCGTAAAAGTATTTAAGTGTGAAACACACAGACAGTGGGGGCGTCGTCCATATAAGTACACGGTATTAGACCCGCCGTGGTCCCTTTCGCACCTGACCCGCACCTGACCCGCACCCGAACCGCACCCGACCCGCACCCACCTTCTGTGTGTGTTCACGCTTTAATCTAGTTGTTTGCACTACACACATGACACGTACGTTACCGAAACGGTTCACTCTTTTGTCCTATTGCGCTCTAAAGATGATGAGAACAAAAAGAAGAGATGATGAACGGATCTGCTTTAAGAAAAGGTTGAGAAAGTAATCTTCATGGGGAATGATTTTCAACTAAACAGTATAGTTTTGACTCCATTTCGAAATGTAATTACATTTCGATTATACACGGCGATATGGAAATGACAGGTAGCGCGTGTGGGCACGTACCAGCGGTAAAACTGCTAACTATAGTAACTGTGTCGAATTATAGTATAGTTGTCGAGGTGTTGCTACAAAACATTCACAAATGTAAGTAACTTAGATATTAAAGTCATAGGTAACTCGAATTCCGACGTCGAGCTCTTATTTGAGAAACAACCTTTTTTTTCATTAGGGCCGAAGCCAATCATTTCATTTTGTACTAACCCCCATTCTTCTCTCCCACTTAATCCCACACTAAAGGCCCAGTCTCTCTCGAGTCGCGAACCCCTCATCCGCTCTTAAGCGCGTCCGTACACAACACGCGTAATTGTCACTCCTGTGAATCTTAAACCAATAAATTTCCTCTGACCGACTTGCACGGTGACAATTCTTATAGAATTAAGTTAATTGAATGTCAGCATGTTTCTCCACCATTCTATCCAACTATTTTTTTGTGAAATTACTCCACTAGTTTGACATATATATTTTGTTTATAATATCAAGTACCGGGATGAACAAGTCGTGCACTTGATGGTAAGGTACTCGTATGTCCGTAGCAGTTGCAGTGCCACTAAGAGCTTTAAATCTCTTTGCAGCTACCAGCAGCTGACTGGAGACGAAACTTTAGTAATTGTAATTAAACGAATTGACCAGCTCAAAGTCACATCGAAGGATTTTTTCCTAATGTTCATTCCAAACATCAAATCAAATAAAGTTCATTCCAGACACGAGCCAGAGAAAGCAGATACAATATTATTAGTTGGATGGGATTTAACAGAGCGGCTAACTTTCCTAATATGAGTTGTCGCGCTGGCGTCCGTGTAGTTTTGGTAACCGACATAATTGATATTTCTCAGCGTAGCGTAAGTTCCTCTCATATTCGTGTTAGTTCAGATTATGGAGTATTTACGTTTCAATATAGCATAAAGCTTATAGGTATTAAGTTATAAAACAAGAATTTGTCCAAATGTGTATTTCTATAACAAATACATACCTCCTTATCATAGGCATCCTCTAAGGCGATTATTGGCGAGTTGAGAACATCACATTTGGTCTCAAGGAAT
Organism: Hyposmocoma kahamanoa; assembly: GCF_003589595.1. Taxonomy (NCBI): domain Eukaryota; kingdom Metazoa; phylum Arthropoda; class Insecta; order Lepidoptera; family Cosmopterigidae; genus Hyposmocoma; species Hyposmocoma kahamanoa. The sequence goes on along the minus strand of NW_020653736.1, from coordinate 3,217,995 downwards.
TTAAACCTTATTTATAAGTCATTAAAGCATCGAATACATGTACCATATTTTATTCAGTGAAGCTGCGTCCAACTTTTATGTCAGCAGTTAACTTTCAGTTCCCGAGGGGTCATAAAGTGCTACGCGCTACGCGCCGGCAACCACGAATGCTACATAATATATTAAATGCTGCTACGCATGAGAAGGTTGTTTCGTATCAGGGTGGTATTATAGTTTTGTACAGTAATTTACTGTAAGTACTAGATACTATATTTCGTAGAAGGGTTTTTAATTTTTTAATGGACCTAAAAAAAGGGTCCTTTTTAAGACGTTGCGAGACGGAACGAACTAGTCTTGTGCCTACCCGTGACATTTGCAGTGCCACTCAGAGCTTTAATTGCATAAATCTGAAGAGCACTGCTGAGACGAAAGTTATATACAATAATAATAAAATTGTTTATTGAATTACTTATTGTACAAAGGAACAACTAAAGACTAATTATGCGAATCAATGTAAAATATAACACATACCTGAACTAGGAGAACGGTGTATTGCACTAATTATAAAGGTGGATGTATTATTGAATTATAAACAACAGAATAGTTAAACAATAAAATGCAAATCATATACTTATGCGCTTAAATTAGACAACGTTTATTTTGGGATAATTAATAAATTCTTTGTATCATCACAGCTGAAGGAATTCTTGAAGAATTTTGTTAGTGTTTCCAGTACTATATGGGAGTGTAACGTGCTGTTTGAGGACTGTGGACTTAATAAATAACTGCCTTACAGAATGTGCCCGTAGTTTCATCAGCACTCGTACTCTTGAAAAATCAGAACATAGGAATGTCACTTTACTGCTTGGCGACGGAAATAGGTAGGGTTGTAATACTTCCCATGACCTTCATAAGGAGCTCTACTACTGAATTTCTTTCTATAGATATTCATACCATCACGCTGGTCTCCTGCTAGTGTATGCGGAACACTAGTAAGAAAGCGCTGTGGTGTGGAATATGTTGTAGTGACCAGGGAAACAGGAATGCTTCGATGGATTAGGTCATGTAGAAAGGAGCTTCTATTGCATCTATTTAAAATAAATGTTAATAACCAAAACAACAATAATAAGAAGAACAATTTTGTGCCTAAATACGTAAGCACGCGGCTGATTTATGCTCGCGCAATAACGCTCGATCGTGATAAGTAAAAACAAATTGCAAGCGCCGTATCTGTTGCTTCTCACGTCCGCACAAAAATTCGTAAGGTATTTTATTTGTGTTCAACCCTAAAATAAACGTTTAGGGTTAAGTTATACGGAGATAATGCTTGAATTTTAAATACTTGACAAATAGACTGAAATGCAATATTACACTCAAATATTGTTTAAATATTTGACGACCTCAATGGCCCAACGTTTTGCATTGTGGGAGCTCAATGAGATGGCCTCGGGCTCGATTTCCGGTAGGATACATTTATGGAACTAATTTTTCTAAACTGGTTTTTGTTTTAGTGTTCTGTAAAGTGCCGTGGAGTGAATTCCGTTGCTCTGGTACTCGTAGTGCAGGGGATTCCCAAGTTCGCGACCAGTGGTGGGTGTCATGCACATCATGGGTGTGGTTGTCGAGCACATTATTATTATTATTTTGGACATCTATTTTAGACTCTTGCTTCTCTCATGGGCTAAAATATTAATTTTAATTTTTTAATTTGAGATTTTTCCCGGCAATGACACAGTCGACCAAGGTCAGGGACTCAGGCACAACAACAAGCGAACAATGTGTGCCATATCGAACATGACTGTGTTCTGTATTTGCCATACAACCGCCTAAAGTTGTTAGTAAGGCTTTTTTTATATAATATCAAGTGACGCGACGAACAAGTCATGCGCCTGATGGTAAGCTACACGCCTGTCCATAACAGTTGCAGTGCCACTCAGAGCTTTAAATCTCAAAGATCTGAAGGGCACCGCGTAACTGTGTCCATAACCCTGAGACATATGTTGACAAGTCCCATGTGCCTATAATTTCACCAGCACCCTTACCCGTCAAAACCGGAACGCAGTAATGTTAACATACCTTGGTTGCGCCCTCCATGCAGTAGGCTAGGTTAGTATATTATGAAAAAGCAGAAGCAAATTTACTTACGTTTCCGAACTTTATTTCAGGTTTTTTTAATGCTCATTTGTCTTAGTTTTGAGGCTCAACATGAAATTATCAAAGTTAATTTATACAAATCAAACATTAGCTCAGAACAGATTAAAATACATAGTGATTGAATTTATTTTATGTCTCATAGAAAAAGGATCACTCATTCAATAAGATCACCATTTAGATTTTTTGTCTGTTGTTTTTGCAAATTTAAAATGGTCATTGAAATACATGCCTTTGTGAAGGTTTATTAGCCTCTCGTTAACCGCGAAGGAAAATATCAGGTTCGCAGGTAGGAAAACAAGTGAAGTTCATAAGCCGTATCGAGTCAGTGTGGTGGATAGTGGCTTAAACTCACTGTTTATTCGGGTGAGAAAATAAACTTTTAAGTGCTTGTTAAAGAACAGGAATATTATTTTTTAAAGGGTTTTCCATTTTAACTGAAACATTCAAAACTCTACTAAAAATTTGTATAAAGCCGTCGAAACCCAGCGGCGAGGATGTTTGCCTCCTATGTTTGTTCCCACCGGATGGCTGTACCACTGAGTGCGCTCATTAACTTTAAAGTGAACGATAAATAAAGAAGAAAGCTGTATAGCGGAGATGGTTTATTATTTTCGAAGACGTATAAAGTCCCCAATACGACAAGTGGCTTCACTACTTACATATGACCCGTACCCAGTGGAGCATTAAGGGTGTATGATATAGTTATTTGGTAAAGATACTCAAAAATTGATGATAACAAATAGAAGTGCCACGAGCCGACAAGTACTACGAGATCGTCTTAGCTATGTCAAGTGCTACAAACCAAGTGGTGACAAGTGCTAAGCAAATTAAACAGAACCGATAAGTGCTTTGTAATTCAGAATACACAGACCAGATTCAATTAAGAAAATATTGTTTTTCGATTAATTAAAAATAGTATCAAGCCCGTAGTTTCTTCTTAGTGTACAGAGTTCTCGGCGCACCGATTTGGTTTAGTATGAGTTTATATCCGCACTTTGTTTCTCACTCGCGCTATGTGTTCATATTCGAATTTGTGACAATAACCAAAGATTCCAGAGTGTAACCAGACTTCTATACATATTACATACCCACATATTAGAAGCTGTAGAGCTCCTTGTGAAAGAGCTCGCCCAGAGAAATACTGCCATTGTTTAGGTCCAGAGAAAAAACAAGAAGATGCTAGTGGACTGTATGAATTAAATACTTGTATTTCGAAAAATATGAAATTGCAGAAATTATAAAATTAGCGACGTGTGTGGCGGTTTCGGTTCGATTCTGTCTGAATCTTTTATAATTTATTGACTACGGGCTGTACTAGATCGTAGGCGTCGTACCTTATTTCTGCCAAGTAATAATGTGACCATTACTGATTTCCAGTTTTGAAGAGCATGGGTGCTGGTGGCTTACAATTACAGGCACATATGACTTATCACTTTCCTCGCAGGGTGGCGGGCGCAGAGGCGATGCTTCTCAGATCTTTGCGTTTTAAACATCTGAGTGGCACAGCATCTGTTATGGACAGACGTATCGCTTACTATCAGGCGCATCCCTTGTACGTCACGTCACTTATTATAAAAAAATATTCTCATGCCTTTGTGGTCATTAGGGTAGGTAGAGACTATTTGTGGCGATTAATGTCGCCACTTCGCATGATTCTGACAAAAACTCTCTTGTTTCACTTACATTCATTAATCTTTCCATACTTGCCCTCCTATTGTTCTCACTACGCACTCTAGCCTTTTTAAGAACACCTCGAATATGACTTTTATTTTAAAAATGCACTCACACATGACGGGCGACGGTAGAAAGAGAAGAGTGCCATCAGGTACATGGTTATACCTCACGTTTTTATTGCGCCGCCATTTTTAAATTAATAAGTGTTCTTTTATCAATTTCTATTTAAAAAAGGTGGCTAAATATAGGAGTAACTCAACAAGCACAGATTACGCTTTAGTACAGCCCAGTTACATGTTAATTATTTTTTAATACCCATCATGGCGTACCCGGCGGTGTCGTGTGGGATTCCATTAACCGCTTAACCGTCAATGTCGTCGTTATGTTTCGTGAAAGTCCTGTATTATTGTATAAAATCATATGTAATCACTAATTTGAACTCGTGTGTTGTGTTCATATCTAGTAGAGTATATTTTGCTAGTATCACAAAGTCAACTAAACTTTTAGTTTATTTTGTTTACCTTATAAAAAGCATGTGATACATTATTGGTAATAAAATTAGCACACGCAGAAAAGCTCATCGCGGCAATAAAAAAAAAGTCTCGTACAATATGATGCAGAAGCGCTACGGGAACCTATTGTATCTGAGTGTATTGTGCTACGCGGCGTAGCGGGATGCACTTTCCTTGGCGCTAGATATCTCTAACATATTACATTTTCTGTCGTTACCATCCCATCATTTATTCAGAAACAATGAAACATTCATAATTTGAGCCTGGACTGTTTTACACATATATATATATATATATGTAATTATGTTTCAATCAGAAAATCAATTTTTTTATTTATCACAATACATTTTTCTTTTAAATAAATCCATTATTTTACCACATTTGGAATGCAAATATGCATGTTATTCAATTATCCACTAATATTATAAATGCAAAAGTAACTCTGTAATTTTCATGTATACGTGGATTTTAACGTACCTGTTCCTTTTCCTCGACTCATACCTAGTACTTGGCAGTTGTTAATGTGTTAAGGTAAATTAACGGTTTCCTTTATTGAGTTGGCGTTATTTACTTGTAAATAATTCGAAAATGCGTGTATAAGGAAGATTTTTTAAACACTTCAAAATTTCATATTATGATCTGCAATGAAAATAATTATATACGTATTTTTTCTTTTAGTATCATTCAGTACTAAAATATTGAGATAAGGCATTACAAAATTATCCAAAAAAATCCTGACGTAAATGGTCACCGCGCATTGCGCTTCCGCCCCCCGCCCCGCCATTTGATTGATAACAAATAATAACATCCATAAGTTGCAAATTTTTCCTTCATACTTTAACGGGCTTAGGACCGTCAGATCGCAAAAGGCATTATTGTACCTACCTAAATTTCATAGTGATAAGGTAGTTTAGGTTACTCGTTAACGTTTAAATTAGCTAGGTAGTAGGTAGGTTTAAATTACTCAGAAGGCAATTTTACAAAGTAGGTAGGTAGGCAGCACCTTTTGCAATAAGGCGTATTTAAAAAATTTGAATCAACTTAGAATGTACAATAATTAAAATCAATGAAATTCAACTTGCCTACAATAAAACAAAAAAAAATATTAAAATCCTAATAACTAAGTGTATTTTAGCAATTGTTCAAAATGCAAACCATTTCTCTCTAAACAGAGTCTAGCACGTTTCTGCACATTGTCTTTCAATTTATTAGGCACTACAGTGTCTCTTTTCACTTCATCAAACGCGCGTATGATTTGCAGTTTTAATGCGTCTAGGCTTTGGGCCTCTTCCACATACACACGTCTTTTAATTTCACCCCACAAAAAAAAGTCAATGGAGTCAGGTCCGGTGAGCGCGCTGGCCACGGGACGGGGCCTCCGCGGCCGATCCAGCGGTCGCCGTGCTCAGCGCCGAGGTATTCGCGCACCGCGGCGGCGTAGTGAGGCGGGGCACCGTCTTGTTGGAAATAAAAGTCGCGCAGGTGCACGAGGGGCACCTCGTCCACAAAGTCCGTGATCACCGTACGCAACATATCCAGATACGTGCCACCGGTCAAGCGTCCCTCGATAAAATACGGCCCAAGTACTTTATTGCCTACGATACTGGCCCACACGTTGGCACTAAAACGCACTTGATGATAGGTTTCCCTTATCATGTGTGGGTTTCGGAATGACTACCAGTGTTCGTTGTGCTGATTGTATAATCCGATACGCGTAAACAAAGCCTCATCGGTCCACATTATAACGGCCGTCGGGTGCGCAATTAGCCACTCGCAGAAGGCTCGGCGGGGCGCAGCATCTGCATCACTTAATGCTTGCACCTTTTGGAAGTGGTAAGGGTGCAACCCTGCGGTATTGAGCAGCTTCCAGACGGCGTACTGGCTGACCTCGAAGCGTCTCGCTGCATCTCGAGTATTTGCACGAGGGTTTCTTTCGAAAAAATCGAAGATTTCTTCCTCGATCTCTACTGGCAGTCTTTGCCTTCCACGCCCTTGTGCATGTGAAGGAGAAGTGAACTGGCCATGATCTAACAGCCTTTGATTGGCAGCGAGAATCGTGGCACGGTTCGGTATCGAAGGATTCACTACACCTTGGTTGCGAAGGCGAGGGAGGCTTTCCGCTTGGTACAGTCTTTGAGCTCCGTTCAAACTTTCGCCACTTAATAAATAACATCGCACGATTTCATAATATTCGCGGTTTGAGTACATCGCGGGGGCTGCGCTATGTATCGCAATTCGCACGAGATAACACGCTTTCGCCGGGCGGAAATGCGCGGGCGACTGCGTGACCTTTGTGCGTGACTTGTCGCCGCTCCCGGTACCCCTCCGCCCTCCCCTGCAACTAGCCCTTCCCGTCTCCGCGCCGCGCGCGCAGGTGTGTTCATTGATGTTGCCGCCTTGCGTACTAGAGAAATTTACGCTAGAAATGGTTACCACGCTTTATTGATTATTGGATCGGGAAAATTATTTTATTGTGAAAATATGACCTACATATTTTATTTCAGAAATGGGTTCTATTAACGATACCTAATGCCTAAAAAAAATTTGGATAATGATAAAAAAATCCCCTGTACTATAGCATCTTACCAAAGTTAGTAATAGTAATCTTAGCATGTTACCAAAATTAGTAAAAGTATTGACTCCGACTATATTCAGCACTTTGACTAAACATAACTAATAACAATAAAACGTGCCAAACAATCGCACCGATTGCCTGGTCTCAAACAAAAAAAAAAACTATGTAGGTATGCCAGAGCAACAGTATTCACTCCGGGCACTTCCCAGGACACCTAGATCAGATCCCATTTAGAAAAGTTCATTTACCAAATTGGTCCTACCGGAAATCGAACCCAGAACTTTCGCATCTCGCCCACAATGTAAACCGTTGGGTCACCGAGGTCGACTGAAAATAATTACAAGTAAATATATAAATACTGCGCATTTGGCCATGTTACGAACCGGCCTACACTTCAAAATGAAACTATTTTTTCTTATCTACCTTTTTTTATAATACTAAGTAGCGGGACTAACAAATCGTGCGCGTAACGGTGGGCGATACGTCTGTCCATAACGGTTGCAGTGCCACTCACAGCTTTAAATTGCAAAGATCTGAAGGGCACTGCCACTGCGCCGGACATCATGAGACTAAGTTATCAAGTCCCATGTGCCTGTAATTTCACCAGCACCCTTACCCTTCGAAACCGGAACGTAGTCTAAAAAGTGTTACAAATTATGAAGTGTTATGTTTCCGACTGAAAGACCTTTTATTGGATAATGAATTCTACTGCGTAGAGGAATTTCTTTTAAAGAAATTGTAATTATATTTTTAATTTTGGACGTTTGTATTTTGAAAATATTTAATTTTTATTCGTATTTTTCTTCATTTTTCTTTAAATTTTTTTTATTTTATATCATTAATAAAATTATTGTTTACATTAATGACGGTCATTATACCTTGACATTGTATTTCGAATTGTAATATTATGAAATCGATAATATGAAATAAACGATTCTATTCTTCTATTCTATTCGGTAATGCTCACATTGTGTTTGGCGGCAGAAATAGGTAAGGTAACTCTTTCACAAGGAGCTCTGCTGCTACCTACATCGCGTATATTTGTTTTTTAAACGAACCTACGTATCGGGCCCTGTACAGGCTTCACGGTCGCGGGTCTTTAACAAATATATGCGATTTGGGTCCCAAAAAAGTTTCATTTCCTGTGTGTAATAATCGCGAAGGCCTACCTTACCAAAAAAATTTCTTACAATTATTACTACAAAGATCGAACACTCAGAAAAAATTCCTTCGATCCGGTCGGATTCGAACCGACGTCTTTTAGCATACCATGCCAGACGCTATACCTACCAACTTACCAACGTAATTTCACAAAAAATAATTGAATATCAATTCAATAACAATTTAAAAAAAAACTTATTGACTCTTTTTTTTAACGCTCACTTAATTATTCAGCTCTTCCTGTCCTCCATTTAAAACATTTCTCAAAATGACGGCGATATATTATGTACTCCTATTGTATACGCGCCTATTTGTAACATCCGAGCAAATACGAGAGATGTGTGGTGCGGAGTGAAACCGGCGCCAGGCGGCGATGGACCTCTGATGACAGCAATATTACTTGTAATCGGAACACCTTAGAGTGCATACATTGTTTTCCGTACATTTTCAAAAACCTATGTACCTAGCAGTTTTAGTATATTTTATTACGTAAAAGTACGAGTGGATTCAATTTCAATAATCCCCCTAAACACGTATACTACTTTGACAGCAGGCACAAACAAGAAACGTTATGATTGCGACAAAATTGCCTGCAGGCACTGATTTCAAAGGTATCAGTTATCAAACGGAGAACAGGAGTCTAGGCGGGGTTCTGCTGCAGTAAAAAGATAAATAACACGCCTCTTTTTCACCTCACCTTTAGCATAACATGATATAACAAAACGTTTCTTGTTTACTATTTACCGACAGTCGAAATTTTAAAGTCAGTGCACGTAGGTTTGCTCCTCAACTTTTGTTGATTTAGGCTTTCGTTGGAAATCACTAAAACCCGTCAACAACACGAAAAACACGATGCGTGTTGCAGAAAATACGTATTTGTGTAAAAGAAAATTAAATTTATTCACCAAGACAGGTACATTGCCCATAGGCAAGTCAAAGTTTTGGTTTTTAACAGAATGTTAGTATAGTATTGTTATAGAGTTGTGTGTGCAGGAAATAAACATTATTGTTACAACTTTGAATATCTATTTTAGAGTCTCGCCTCTCCCTTGGTGCAAAAGATTAATTAAAAGATTATTTATTAATATGATTAACATTATATATACAGGTATATATAATAACGAGCCCTATACCCCCACATGGTGGGGTCGGGCTCGGCCTGCGGCGCGTGGTCGGGTTCAGATTACCGGGTGTGTTTATGTTCTTCGGTGGGACATAGTTAGATTATTACTATAGGCGCTTGATGAGAAAGTTCCAGATTCGATTCCCGAATTGAGCCAATTTATGAAACAAACATTTTTAAGTGTAAATAAGTATCTCATTTCCATTACATTGTGAGATCTTGTACTCGTAATAGATCCTCCGTATACTACCTACATACGGCGGCGTGCGGACGCTTCGGGCTTTGCCCTCGCTGCACCTCGGCCTGTGGCCTCGGTGCATGATTTTGTTTTAAAAAAATTAACATATTAACATATTCAAAAATAGCAAAAAGTAAATTTTGACTGCAAATTATTATTAAATACCCCTAGAGAATCTCACATGCCAATTTTCAGTCGAATTGGAGCAAATTTGCATCAACCACCAAAAGAGTTTGTATGGCAGCCATAGTGAAAAATGAGTAAAACTAAATTTTGACCGCAAATTATTATTAAACACTCATAGAGACCCCGACATGCCGATTTTCAGTCGAATTAGAACAAATTTTTATCTGCCGCCAAGAATACAGAGTGCTTAACATCGAGATCATTTTAAGAAAAAGAAAAAGGAAAAAAGCCGATGGGTTTAAAAATTGTTTTATTTCACAGTGTACGAACGAACACAATGGGGGGAACGGAATGTTGTAAATAATAAAGAAAAGAAATTAAAAAAGCTCACTGAGTACACTTCTTAGTGAAGTCGGGTATGCCACCTGATCCGGACTTATGGCATAGAAACTTTACGCGAGTGAAAAAAAAAACAAAAAATTATAAACGTTTACGTTCAAATCTTTTTTACTTTTTAAACTGCATGTTTACTTAAAAAGAGATCCAAAAATTATTTTGGAGTATACTATAACATTATTATTGAAAAAACAGAATGACAAAATAATTTAATATAATATTTCTTTTTCAAGTGTTATAATACTTACACTGAAATGTTATTTACGTAATTTTATCATTTATGTAATCGACAAAACGTCACAAATCATGTCACATCTTGTCATCACAGCTTTGTCCGAAGGTTTGTATAGTTTCTTGTGCGCCGTTGTCCAGTGTTAGTTTAGGCTGTGCACAACTAACTTGCATAATGCAGTCGTTTAGAACCCTTCCCGACTCACGTTACACATAAAGTGTATGCATAATGCTAGTTCGTAAATTTCACCATCTGCAAATGTATATTTGTAATGTTGATGTGTTTGTTGACACTGTATCGCTGTGTGTCTGGTATGATGAAAAGTATACATTGTGGTTACTACCATATTATGGAGATCGGAGCGTAAAGAGTTTTTGTTTCAAGACCTAAAAGAGAAATAAAATAACTTTAGTTAACTAAATGCTGGATTGCCACGCAGAGGTCCCGGGTTCGATTCTCGGGTCGGGAGAGATGTTTGTATGGCCTACATTTATTTTTCTCATGAGCTTGGGTGTAATTAGTGGTTGTCTATGTGTGTGTCCATGGCACCCGCGACACAGGGTTTCCCTAGTGCAGGGCTATGAGTGTGCGCGTTATTATTATTGTTAATTGTTCTATTGTTACATAAATATGGTTAATATATTTTTAACCACTAATACAAAGAAAGTATGCACTAATAAGAATACCTAAAATATAGGTACTCATTCACTTGGATAAATAGCTTCTTGAAGGTTATATAATAATTCAGGCTATCAGTGCAATAGTGGTGTAACCCATATTCAAATTTTTTTATACAGTATTACTCTAAATGATATTAAGTACATAATTTTTGATAATTATTTTATATTTAGATATTATTTTCCTGCATAAAAAATATTTAATTATTCAGTATACATGAAAATAATCCAAAATATAAATAGCATTAAAATTGTCACATATTGACGTCTGTTAACGAATTATTTCCATTTAATCGATGTTTTTTTGTTTGTTTAAATTATTTTTTAAGAACGAATATTTCGGTCTATGGTCAATTTATGTCATTTTTGTTTTTGGGTAGCCAGCAAAATTCTGTCTCTTAATTGCCATTTTGGCACCTATTTTTTATAGTCGTTTTCGGTCCAAATTTTGTAATGAAGGATTTTTATCTATATAAAAGTTTGCATTCTTTTATGGTTAATCTATTTAGAACGTCACCATAGTGTAATTCTTCGGCTTCGGCTTCAGGTTTCGGTGTATAAGTCAAAAAGTGCAATCACCCTACTTATAGTGCATCAAATTCAAATTCAAATTCAAAATAATCTTTATTTCATAGGTAAGCATTATTACACTTGAAATCGTCACATTGGTTAAACTGTACCGCTCATTCGTAAGGCCGATTCCCCTGAGAAGAATGAGCAAGAAACTGTAGGGGTTGCTCTTTGTAAATGACATTTACAATATTTTTTTTTATTTGAAACATCAGAGATCGAGACTACCTCCATGAGCTAAACGGGTTACTACCACGGATTTTTGTCATCCAAGTACGCAGAAGTTGTATAATAACCTTTAGTATTAAGGCCTTTTTTCACTATAGTTTTAAACCTCGTGAAAGGCAAATTTTGTATATCAACCGGAATCTTGTTATAGAAGCGTATACATTGCCCCTTAAATGATTTTTTGACTTTGTGAAGACGACTATCAAGAAAAGCTACTTTATTTCTATTCCTTGTATTAATGTTATGTCTGTCACTATTTTTCATAAATAAATTACTATTCCTTTTAATATAAATTACATTTTCATAAATGTACTGTGAGGCTAGTGTAAGAATGTTAATTTCCTTAAAGTTATCTCTCAAAGATACTTTGGGGCCCAGATTGTAAATTGCCCTAACTGCACGTTTCTGCAAGACAAAGATTCTACTGGTATCGGCGGCATTACTCCAAAGCAAAATGCCGTATGTCATTAGACTGTGAAAGTAGCTGAAGTAAACCAATCTAGCGGTTTCGATGTCTGAAAGTTTTCTTATTTTTTTAATCGCGTACACTGCAGAGCCGAGTCGTTTTGATAACTTACTTATATGGCGACCCCATTGCAATTTAGCATCTAACGTTATACCTAGAAATACAACTGTATCCACAAGATTCAATTTTTCGTTTCTAACTACAATGTTTGTAACCATCTCTCTAACATTGGGTAATGTAAATTTCACACAATTTTTTTTTTTTCTCTTTAAGAAGTAGGTTATTAACAGCAAACCAATCAACTACTTTAGATATAGCATTGTTCACATCGTCGTAGGAACATTGGTGCCTTTTAACTTTAAATAATAAGGAAGCATCATCAGCAAACAATACTATCTCATGTTTTATACCATAAGGCTCGGTAAGTCGTTAATATAAACTAAAAATAAAAATGGGCCTAGAATTGAACTTTGAGGGACACCCATGCTAATTGCAGATCCTAACGATCTCGTACCGTTAACATCGACCCTCTGTACCCTATCACGCAAATACGATTTAAGAAGGTCGAGATCACGTCCCGCCACACCATAATGGCGAAGTTTCCTGACCAGTGTATCATGGTGCACACAATCAACGGTACATCGGTACATCGGTATCATCGGTACATTGTTTCTCTCCAAAGTTGGGTTATTTTCGTTGGCACACTGATCTCGGGTTCGTTCCATTTTGAACGAAATCCCCCTTTTACATCTAGACGCCTTACGGCGCAATTGATTTTCTTTAAGATTTATTTTCCTATTCACGAAGTTCAACTGGATCCTTTCACATTCTAGTTGGATTTCTTGGCCTCTTTGTCGTAATAGAGGGAGGTTTTTTACTTGGGGACAAAGCGGCCTCAATATTCTTCGGATCACCCTACGAGGGGACTGAAGAGTCATCACCGCTGGGTCATCTGGGTTTGCTTTGGCGTATTACCGCAAGGCTTGAACTACGCTCCTTGCAGATAAACACCTGGTTTTCTTTATTTATTTCTAAACTGGAACTCGCGGTCACACCTTGGCCACACTTACACCGTACCACAGTGGCGCTATTTCTGCTGACTGCTCTTTAATAATAAAGGAGTGGCAGTTGTTTTACACTGTCGCTTACTTCTAACATTTAGTGTTTTGTAAGTAATATTTAATTTATAATTAGATTGTAGTAATGTATGCAATTGATGTCGAGTCACCCGCGAACTATCCGACTCGTGCGCGTGCTTTAACTTTTGAATTTACTGGAATTAAACGACTGTAACCCCACGGTTTGTTTTAATTCTGGGGCGAATATGCGGGATTAATTTCGTAATTGTTACAAAATAAAAAAAATATACTTTAGTACTTTTAAAGTAATATTGTAGAAAAAAAATGTGGGTTACACCACTATTGCGCTGATAGCATCAATTAAGGTTTCATGTTTTATTGTTTTATATCCTTTTTAACATTTGTTTTATTATATTAGATTTAAGTTATAAATAAATAAATTTATCTTTATCCCTATGTACGCAGCGCAGCCAAAAAACTAAATAAGGGCTTATTTTAGCTATCTTCACAAGCAAATTTTCAATATGTTTCTTTTCTTTGTGTAAGTGACATTTGTCAACTGATAAAGTTGACCCCAGTCCTGGTGCTGCCAGCCAAGGAATCACTCATTGTGATTCCTTGGCTTATTATTTCCGCGAATTAGGTCCGTAAATAAACTTACTTCAACAAAATTCCGTTCATATTCAAACTCTTGAACTGCCCTAACTCCATTCAAACTTCCGGCAAACGGAATATAAAAAACCCGAAGCTAAAGCAAAGTTGAACTTGAGCCTGCAAAATAAAAAGAAGCTCGTCAAACAGATTCAACCGAATTTCAATATACTTAATAATAAATTGAAAGCGACCATTTTGAATCATTACTTTATCATCAGATGGATTTCCGCTTTCCGAAATAGATTCACTGAAACACAATATTACGTGTCTCTATAATAATAACGGACACACTCATATGTATACGCATATGTTTATAAAAGTCTTTTACACAATAATATATCAGGTTTTTCACGTTGAATGACTTAAGCGGTGTTATTTGCTAAGCGACGACGTTGAAAAGTGTAATCGGGTAGCATATTTACAGCCAAACTCATTCGCTAAACTTTTATGAATTTTGGGAAACCTCTACATCTATTAGATGTCATTATAATGATGAATTAATTAATATGTACGCAGTTGAGACTTCAATAGTCTTAAATTTTACATTATAATTTTACACAAATAGTTTTTGTCATTATACAAATCAAATCTTTATGTCAGCAGTGAATTATTGTGCAATTTCTGCATTGTGCATTCTTTAGGTTTTTTTTAATATAAATGCGCATTTGACCTCCATCTTACCTGATGATGAAGTCGACGACACTGAAGTAGTACCTGTTTTGAAAATAATGTCTACTTTGAAAAAGCCCAAAGTTTGAAAACTTTGAACACTTTCTCTCAAAACTTATCAACCTCTTGCCGTAGTTAGTTCTGATCATGGGCAGGATTAGATGATTGGCTGCTGTTGATATTGTACTCGTACGTATGCGATGTAGAATGCAAGTTCAGTCTGAATTTTCCAGCATTATTGCAAACGACAGCAGTGCCATCACCAAAGCGCAATGAGCGGTCAAAAAGTTCAACAAGAAGTTTGTTTTGTTCATTTGTTCTTTAGGTTTCTCTCCCATCAGAGGTTGGACAACATCACGACAATTTTGGCTCGCTGCCGCTCTAAAGAGCGACACTTCGTTTACGGCGATTTTGTTTTAAAGTAATTTGTACTTTATTTGATTTTTAATTCGGGACTTAATCACGTATTAAACATATTTTATTTACCTCGACGTTTCGGACGTATTGCAACGTAAATAAAATACGTTTTATACGTGATTAAGTCCCGAATTAAAAATCAAATAATGTGTGAAAATCGTGAAACTTTAAATCAAAGTAATTCGCACTTATCATTCCTTACGACGTTGCCAAAGTACGCCATCGCCCTGCGCTTAATGGTGTTCTTAAACTTCACATTTTTCTTTATTGCCCAATAAAGAAAAACCTCTACATTTATAACCCGGTCACGCCATGTGATCCTCAAAATACGGCAGTAAACCCATATCTCACAAACGTCTAGCTTCTTCGTTGTGTCCCTGTTTGTACACCTGAGAAGATGTAACAGCAGACAAAGCGCAATTTTCAGCTCAATCTCTGCTGAACGAGCCATTTCGATGTAGATTTTGATTTCCGGAGCATGGTCTCCATTTTCATTTACCCGACTTTCCAAATACTTATTGACCTTTTCGAGTATTGATCAACGTCCAAAATAATTAATAAAAATCAACCTTAAATCAATGAACATACACATACGAATTACAGTATTATTCATATCAACCACTACCGGCCAGCTATGAAAAAAAAAACGATTCAGGAGGCATTCTGGATTTAATTACCTACTTACATAATATATTCACCGAGGGACGATGCTTTAAATAGGCCCGGACGCCAGGCGCACTTGTGGGATTTATGGACATTAGAGGTTATCAATGGGGAAGTATTACTTTCTTTTCTACAATTAATTAGCCTGGATCATGAGTATGTTCAATAGAAGTGACGTATGATTAAATTGGCTTTCTATCGTGTTCCAGGGGTTGCACCCTAAACAACAAAAGGAGCCTCCCCGCAACGACGTACGAATTGTATTCCTAGTATGTCTTGTGCACCCGGCGAATACCTTAACGTCGATTGACAATTTTTTTCAGCAGGATGGCAAACATGTCCCATGCACAGTTCTGGATGGCGGCTACTTGTGGCGTGATCAGCGTGGCGAAGTTCCGGATTTTGGTTATAGTCTATGCCATCGACACAATAAGAAGAATCATGTTTCAAAGATTAACGACTTTAAACAGAGTGCTAGAAATGTTTGGGCTTCCCGTACGACGTACCATACCTTTTTTGTACGCACATCTGGCGCTTCCTGGACAACAGTCGGCGAATACCTTTTACGCCGATTGGTAAATCCTTTCACGACTGTGGCAAGCACTACATTGTATGTCATCGACGCGAAAGGAGAAGAAATGTTTCGATTATTTATTACACTGGTAATAATGTCTAAATACTTTGGCGTTATAAACTAAGGTGATGATTTATGTTGATGATGAAGTATTCAGAATGTGTTAAGTGATTTTACAAACACATTATTTCATAAAATATTACAAAAAAGTGCGGGTGCTCATTAGATTTCCGCCCCACGCGGCGACCTCACCCTTCGGTGGCCTGATGGCTGGCGTTGCTGAAAAAAACCTATTAACTATCAACTGACCAACAAGACCGGCCGTAACAAAGGGACCAGTAAAAATTTTGTTCAAAAAAGTTTGTTTGAAAAAATTTGTTTGTTCTATTCCAATGTGTAAAAATCAACAAAAACAAGAACTCAATAAAAATCAACAAACTAAACCTATATGGTTTATTTAATATAATTGAATGAATTTATTTAATGTAATTTTTGGACATATTGATGTCGCTAATTTGTATTAACAGTTCTACAAAGAAATTTGATGAGGAAACATTTAGTCTCCAGGGACTCATCTTAATGATAACCTAGAGAGGCTTTATTACGCGAAAATTGGTCGTTTATTGCCCGTGGTTCAACTGCGTAATCCAACTAGTAGGACTACGGGCAACATTGTTACATGATTGTAAAACAATTATTATTATGCTAAAACTATAGGGCTATTTTAGTGTTCTATATTTTGAGACGGTAACCCAAATGTCTAGCTTATAATCACAATGCATCATAAAAAGCCCTAATTGCTATAGTTTTAGCATAAAAATAATTGTTTTAATTTTTTTCGTGGCAACTTATTACAAAAGTAGGTGCAACTAATCATCATCATCTTCTTCTTCTTCCTGTCCTTATCCCACGCTAGGTGGGGTCGGCACAACACGTATTTATGTGAATACACGTTGTAAACGGATTTGGCATGGTGTTTTATGACTGGCCGCTTGCCTGACGTCAACCCTCCTTGGGAATACTCTATTTAAAGTGTGGCCAGAGCCCCTTTCGCTATGTGTAGGCTGCACCGCGTGCAGACGAGGAAGAATACTTAGAATTTATGGTCTTATTTCACCCTAGATCGAGTTTGCCGACCTGATCAGTCGCCATTCCAAAATAGATATGACGTTGGGTTTTAAAGCCAGCTACGGCGCTCTTCAGTGCACGCACCATGTAATATTTTCACTTAAAAGCGATACTTACAAAAATAATTCACAAAATACATCAAACAGGGTACGTTATTACAAGATTATATCTTGCGATTTTTTATGAACTGTCACAGGGATCATCCTAGAGAACAATTGTAGTTATTTCAGAACCAGTAACATTATTAATATTGACGGTGACTGTACTGAACCGATCAGTAAGTCCAATGCCCATACAATGTTGCCCGTAGTCCTAGTAGTTTGACCAAGGGCAAAGTTCTTTGCCTCTGGTCCAACTAATTGGACTACGCAGTTGGACCACGGGCAATAAACGAATTTGTTGACGAATTAAGCAGTCATATTATTCGTTCCAGATCTATAGTTTTTGCAATGTTTTGCTATTGTGGTCTGTTTCTCGAATCTCAGTCTGAAGTTCGCCTCATGCGTAAGGTGTTTAGAGGTTCCATCCAGATGTACTCATGACTTTGCAAAGGGAAAGTTGACTCAATGAACGAAACTTGATCAATCATTTGCAACCCGCTTAATTGGGTAACTTTTTCTTTTTATACCAATTAATGGAAGTAGTAAAAAGGAAGTCTCTATGCTAAAGTTAAAATGGATCTTCGAAGAGGCTATTTGCTGTTTGTACACTTGTAAATGTTACTATCCAGAGTGACTATGAAGTCACCGTCACCATTTTTGAGTTAATGTTATTTTATTACAGAATTTTGTTCAGAAGTCGGCTCCGACTACCTATCCTACTACCTTGTGGAGTCGAAACCCTAGGCCCATGGGGTCCCGGTACCCTTTATCTACACAAAATTTTATCCAAAAAATTAATAGACTGTCTGGGATACTCAAGGACACAAAGGAGGAACGCTGCCAGCAAAGGTGCTGCACGGTGCCCAAGAGGGTGCCTTGCTCAAGAGGGCCCAATTTTATTCATATAATTTGATCCTAGTCTTAGTTTCTAGTATTTAAGCTTTTATTGTACCTTACCTGTATATTTTAACTTATTGTCTAATACAATTCATTTAGAACCCTAAGTCTAAAGCCATAGAGCACAGGTTATTCGTTTTAGTACAGAGTGAGGTTTTTCTTTTAATTACAAATGTGTTTTATAGCAGTTTGTGATATATAAGCGGCTAAACTTAATTAGGGTTTCTGTCGTATGTTGATGAATGAAGCGTAATTGCGTTTAATATAAAAATATCTAAACTTTCAACATACAAACAAGCCATGAGAGGTTTTTCTAAAATGGTGTTGACTACTTCATCGGTTTAGGAATAGAATAAGTAGCTACTCTGTTAATATTTACTTCAATTATTTGACGTAACAGAGGCAGACTAGTAGCTTATTAAACTACCAGTTACTAAAGGAAACTAAGGAGTATTAATTTGTGATAATAGTTTATATATTTCGGAGGATTAGATCTTGAATTTTCTTTTAGCTACTGCCCAATTGAAATTGCCACAGCTTGATGCACTAATGGTTAGATTAACAATAATCCCTTGCTTTAACCGTGAAGGAAAACGTTGTTAGGAAACTTGCACGTCGTTTGAAGTTGTCAACAATGCGTTCAAGAGTTGTATCCGCTTCCTACACGTAGTTAATACTTTGGGTCGTTTGCGCTGCGTTCGTGACACGTCGGAACTCGTGTCGAAAAGTTACACGAATTTTCGCAATAGCCATGTTTGATGTCAAAGTAAATTCAAAAACAACAAAACGACAATGAATATAAAATAATAATAATAATGAATAACGCGAAATAAAAATGGATAAAATGTTAACCTCCAAATTCTTAAAAGACTCAATGATCATTTCAAAAGTTCTTTGTGAAAGAGTTCGTCTAGGGAAGTACTGGTAAGTTACCTATTTTTGCGGTTTAAATGGTAAGGGTGCTGGTGAAGTATAAGCACATGGGACTTTGCAATTTTATGTCTAAGAGTGACGGGCGCAGTGACAGTGCTCCTCAGATCGTTGTGTTTAAAGTTCTGAGTGGCACTGCAACCGTTTTGGATAACGTGAAAAAAAATGTCAGTTCGGGTGAAATCTCCACTTGGACACTATTTGGAAGAGACGCGTGCCCAGCTAGTCTAAGTTAGTACTGGGAATTGAACTCGGGTTTCTTACAAAAATAGGTAGGTAGTTTAAAATATTAGAGTTACTGCTCTTTACTATTAACTAATTTATATACCTATTAGTACATTGTGTATTAAGGGCGCTAAATAAGAAATTACTAACAAGAGTTTGTTAGAAGCCCGTAGTTAAGGGTGAGGGCTTTCATGACTCGAGGTGTGTAATTTGAACCTCCCGTGCTATGTACAATGTTTTTCATCACATTTGCGAGGAAATAGATACAACGACAATTTATTTCTTGTATGAAAAATATTCACGCGCTTCACAACATATTTATAATAGTTGCACACGGTGACTTTTAGCTACACTTGCGATTTATAGTAGATTGCGTCGACGCGAACGCGCGGGTGCAATCGCCTATATCGCGGATGCAAACGCGCGGGTGCAATCGCCTATATCGCGGATGCAAACGCGCGATTGCATCGATGCAATAGGCTATAAATCCTAAGTGTAGCGATGCAATCGCGCGTTTGTATCGATGTAATGTAACGGTAGACGATTAGCGACTCCATCGCGTTTGCATCGCTGCTAAAATTCCCCGTGTGTAACCGCTCTTGGGAATTTGAAAGATTTTGCAAATGGCGGGTTTATGTTTTTTTAAACAGATTGCCAGCTATTCTTGCACAGATAATACAACTCGAATTAAAATGATATAAAAGCACAGACGCACGCAGCCATAATGTATAAATAAATATTATATATATAAATATAAATTATATATAAAAATATAAATAAATATATAATAATGTCTAAATTCTAAAAATACTGCAGAATTTGAAATCACAAAATAAATCCAGTAAAATATTGTGAAATTGCAAATTTTTTTTATACTTCAAGTTTATGCGAATATACGTTCAGGTTTTTCGAGCATAAAAAATTCATAGGGCGATAATGTAATGAAAAAGCCAATGGACACAATTTAGGACATGGTCGACTTTGCCTGCGTATACTTTACGAGCAAGTGTGATGGAAATGTATATTGTTCATTATTACTTTGGTTATTTATCGTCTGTCCTTCACCCTTAAAATAGAAATTTAGATAAATTAGATATATTTTGAATGATGAAATGGGCCAGACGGTGTACTCCCTTAGTGGCGTAGTCGGCCGGGGTTTATTAAATCCAACCGCCTCAAATTCGTTATTATTATTATTAGAAACGCTTATTTTTAGAATAGTCAAGTTAAATTTCTTTAGTCTGCGACGAAAGTATAGGTAAATCAAGAAACAATTAAAATTGATAATGGAAAGCTAAGGAAAAGGGCATTGTTTCAATTTAAAGCTTGAGGGTTTCGGGGCTTGGGGTGAAAAAGGTTTATTGGTTAGTGGGGAATTGACTGGCTATCAAATTAGATTGTTTTTATTGGTGGAAGTGTAATTGTTATACGAAATAATGTTCTTTGACAATTACGTAATATAAAATTTACTTAGGTTTAAGACAGCCTGCGAGCCGGATCTGCGCGTTTTTACTAATATCAAGTAATTATTCTCTAGCGTCTATAGGGACAGGATCGTTTTGTTGGATTTAATAAAATTGTCTCTATAAAAAGAAATTTGTCTATTTCTAAGTAATCTGTTTTTACCGTGCACAGCAGGAGGTCTAACCAACTAGCAAATGCAATCAAATTCAAAGTCAAGTCAAAGTCAAAGATTTATTCCATAGGTAAAATAAATTTACACTTGAAAACGTCACATTTAAGCTACTGCTCGGTCACTACGCTGACCTCCCTGAGAAGAACGAGCAAGAAACTCTAGGGATTGCTCTTTTCAAATAAACTTAAATGCTATGGAATACACTTTGAATCAAATTTGTGTGGATTCTGGAGCCATGTCGTCTTTCCATACATCTTTATCTAACACGTAGTCTTCAATTTGTAATATGATTTTTCGATCAAAATATTTTTAATGTAGTTTTTAAACTTAGGCAATGATAAACTTAATATATGCTCCGGAATCTTATTGTAAAAACGTATACAGTTCCCCATAAAAGAGTTGTTTACCTTGGTTAAACGAAATCGTGGTTTGGACTTAGCTCTAAGGTTAATATTATGGATATCTTCTTTCTTATTGAAATTTTGTATATTTTTACGGGCATATAAAATATTTGAGTAAATGTACTGTGACGCCACAGTCATGATACCAGTCTCCTTAAACTTTTCTCTGAGAGAAACCCGAGAGTCTAGACGGTACACAGAACGAATCGCTCGTTTTTGCAATACAAATATCGTTTGAATATTTGCCGCTTTACCCCTCATGAGAATCCCGTAGGACATTATACTATGGAAGTAACTAAAGTAAACTAGTCTAGCAGTACTAACATCGGTAAGCTCACGTATTCTGCGGACTACGCAGTACGCAAAATACGTGTGTTTACCTATGTTATTACTGCATACTCATGCAGCGGAGCTTAATCTGCTGGCCAGGGAAGATATATGTGGAAACGATTAAAGTTTACTATCTAAGGTCACTCCCAAGAAGACTACTTTATAAACAAGGTCTAACTTTTCTCCGTTTATTTCTATGCTTGGACTAGTCGATTTTACGTTAGGTAATTCAAATTTAACACATTTTGTGTTCTTGGCATTAAGCAATAAATCGTTAGCATTAAACCAATAAACTACTTTAGAGAGTTTGTCTGTCTGTTTTAAAAATCAAGGATGTGTCATCAGCAAACAACACTATTTCGCAATGGTCCTAAACAAAGAATGGCAGATATTTAATATAAATCAGAAATAAGAAAGTTCCAAGTATTGAGCCCTGCGGAACACCCATTTTTACCAGAGAACCCAAAGAAGTCACTCCATTTATGTCTACTTTCTGAATTCTACCGTTGAGATATGACAAGTTTCGACGCCTTGCCATTTACACCGTAATGTTCCAGCTTCCTAATAAGAGTAATATGATCAACGCAATCAAATGCCTTTGAGAGGTCACGGAAAACACCAATAGCGTTCTGGGACCGTTCCCAAGCATCAAAGATGTGTTTTAGTAACGCTACCCCCGCATCACTAGTCGATCTACCACTAGTAAACCCGCATTGTTCACTATGAAAAATATGATTCCTACCGAAATAGGACAGTAATTGAGTTAGCATAACCTTTTCGAATATTTTACTTAAAGCTGGTAAAATTGAAATAGGCCTATAGTTGCTAGGATCAACTTTCCTACCGCTTTTAAATAAGGGAATAACCTTTCTGTATTTCATTAAATCGGGAAAAAACACCTTCGTCAACGCACCTATTGAAAGCTACAGCTAAATTTGGGGAAATTAGATCAATAACTGAGTCTATAACTTTAGTTGATATGCCCCAGAGATCTTCAGTTTTTTAACATGTATTGATTTAAAGGCTTTTATGATGTCTTGTGGGTTAACATGACGGAAATTAAATAAACTGCCACAAACATTGACTTACAATTATATGGACGTCGTGTCCGCGCTAAAAAGTGTCCGAACTTATAGGGCGTTAAAATCGTATACAGAGCGTCATTCACGCTTTAGTCTTTGTTTATTCGACTGACAGCGAAGCAAGCATAATTAGACAGTACTGCGATGATATTACTATTAAAATTCAACGTTTTAGCTTTTTTATATTCCTTTACATGTCACTACGCTTAAATAGGTTGACTTGGAACATTTTTTCGTGGTTTTTGTATTAGACCCGTCGTCCATTTACTTGTAAGTCAATGGCCACAAACGTTAAAATTTTACTTTAGGAGATCAATAGCAAGTGAAGGGGAGGAATTTAATGATTCTGTAGTATTCACAGCAATTTCCGAAAAGAACGATTCAAAAGCTTGGGCTACTTTATCTTTAGATTAGATTAGATTTTATAAGTTTGCTGTCTAATTCTAAAACCATATCTCTATCGTGTTGTTTAACCCTGCCTGACTCTATATTTATTATTTATTTATTATACTTTTTATTTATTATTCGGTTCTGGCACTCGCCGGCCGCTGTTGCGACACGCTCGCTGCACTGTCTCGTCTCTTGCAGCTTTGTCATATATTAACCTAATCTAAACCTACAGGAGGGGGTCAAACCAACTAGCCAATGCAAACAAATTAGATCATGCACCATTGCACATAAATTGACCTGGAATTATATTTATTTATTAAATTTTATTTTTTTTATTTCATTTATAATACATTATACTCTGTGAATGTTATATGTGAAGTGTTTACATAAAATGAACATTATGCCATCGGTACATTAGATTGAAAGTTGTTATATCAATCGTTTATTATACCCAGTGACCTTTATGACATGCAAGAATATGTCAAATGTCTGTATACCATAAATTAATTAAAACTGTTGAGCGATAAATCGACTAAATTTGTTGTTATATATTACAAGCCGCACCCAAGAAAAATGCCTTCAGCATACCGTGCTGGACGCTCTCCCAAGGCAGACCTTATGAATTTTTCTATGTGCTTGTTTTTGCGGATCTTTGTTTTTTGTTTTTAATGACTGTAAAAGTTTTTCTTCACTCAGCCAGGTTCTTTTACAGCTACCAACGGCTGACTAGTGTATATATATGTATAACTATGTATTTATTTAATTACCAATAGCAGCGGTGCGGCACCAAGATTCCGTCACGTTGCTGGTAATTAAGCTATAATTGACGACTCATGGTACATTAATCGCGCTGCGATTAAATACGAGTTCAGACGTAGGTGATTAACTGTAACGCATATTCATCGGCACGCTGTGTTCGAGATGACGTGCACGTGTTGTGTCTGAACATGATTATGAATGAATCAATTACGTTTAAGTTGAATATTGCGTGTTCGAATTAAAATCAGAGATCACTGTTTTGGTGTCGTTTAGTGAAATACTTCGCGGGCTTTCCTATTACTTTGATCACAGTTATTTATCTCCTAATTTTATTGTTAAACTTCGTCCATTTGTAAATGATTAGTAGCAACAACTCTCACTTAAGAGTGACGGAAAAAGCAGTAGAGTTTCATGTGAAAGAGTGCGTCCAGGGAAGCACTGTCACCTTTTTTTTTTATTGTGACTCGGCAAAATGACTGCACCGCGCCTGATGGAAAGTGCGAATACAGTCCAGAGATGAGAGTAACGGATGGAAAACACAAATATCTTCACTCCGTCACTATCATTTTGCCGGTCTGGCCAAATGCTTCTTCACACTACGTTTGAAGGACCCGATGTTATAGAGGGGAGGGAATACATGCGCCGGGAGTTAGTTACCTTACCTATTTCTGACACCAAGTAGTAACGCTAGCATTACTGTGTTCCGGTTTAGAAGGGTAAGAGTGCTGGTGAAATTACCGGCACATGGGCCTTGTCTACTTGTGTCTTAGAGTGACGGGTGCAGTAACAGTGCCCCTCATATCTTTGCGATTTAAAGCTCTGAGTGGCTCTGCAATTGTTATGGATATGCGTGTGACAGGCCTTACCAACAGGCGTACGACTTGTTCGTCCTGTCTCTTGATATTATAAAAAAATCGGGATTAACATTCGTCATCCCTTCGAAAACGTGTGAAGTGCCCAACCCTTATTATCCTGCGTGGCGGATACGGAGGACACCATGCCCAGCAGTGGGACTTATAATGGAATGACGATGCTTCTGTGCTCACATGTCTAAGCGATACGATGACGCATATGTGTAAGAGTTCCGTAGTTTTATAGCGCTACGGGTTAAAAGCCTTCAGCGCGCCCTTTTATTGTCCGATGTCGCAATCAAAGCTATAGGGGACAAATGTTAAATGTCTTTCAGAAATAATCTCCGTACAGAGTACTAAAAAAACCGACTTCAAAAGTTCGTGGATTTTCATCTATTTGCCAAGTTTTGTTGAAATCGGTTACGGGAAAGCGCGCGAAACCGGATTCATCCCCTAGATTGTCACCCTTTGAGGTGGAATATTTTCTTTTAATTTAAATGGAACCACTACTGAGGTACCCTCGTTCCAACAAAAAAGAATCATGAAAATCGGTTCACAAATATCGGAGTTATCGCGTAACATATATACGACAAAAAAACTATTTGTCAAAATGTCGCAACAAACTGGTCTCTTTTTGTTAACACTGGATTGTTAATACCTAGAACCCTCTTGGTACCAATGCGGGTCTAACTATGATTAAAACCATCTCACATAGAAACGTCAAAGAATATACAATTGAAATATTGAAAGGAAAAGCGTGACATTAGGGTACAATGGTGTAAGACATCAAAAGGTCCATAACCTGATTTGGGTCACCCGCCGTCGCCGTCCGCCGCTGACCCAACTGCCTCGCCCTAATTGCCGGCAAGGGCACTGGGACGATTTCTTAATAAGCACTTCTACCCTCTTTATTTAGGGATTTTGAATCTATGCCTCAATTTATTTTTGGGTTCGGCCTAACAAGTTTTCACTCGGACGGACACTCTATTTATTTCTACCGCAGCAGAAGCAGCCCTGCTGTGATGCGAATTGAAAGCTTGTGGAGTTTAATCATATTAACTCACAATATCGATGTTTGTGCCCTTATTAGTACAATATATTAGCTCTCAATGTGCGAAGGTCGAAATCCAATCAATTTTTCATATTAACAACATCGCTACAATATATAATAACGTATCAAATGCCACACCCAGTTAACAAGCTCAGAGCGTGGAAAGGAGGGTTGAATAATCAGGTTATCAAACAGCGACGGGTCTCCGCTATTAGCGATTGGTACTTTAACGTGTCCCTTATAACATTTCTCTATCACATCCAATTGTCGTTAACCGAGTGACCAAACTTCAGCTGAAAAAAAAATTGTAATTCAGAAGTAGTCAATATTCTTAAATGTTTTTAGAGCACAGACGTTGGGTTACTGACCTGTTATTTCTACATAACGCTATAAATAACAAGATTAAATGTTGCGATCTTCTCAACAAACTTAATCTTGCTGTAGCTTACAACTATACCAGATAACTGGCTGCACTTGCCAGCGCAGAGTTCATATCTCTTAATAGTCAAAACAATTATTGCATTACAAGGCAGCTAAGGCGTTCTGGTTTGTTGCAGGCGGATGGGCGACACCAAGCTCCCAAAATCCAGTCGTCTCGACCCACCCCTGAAATCGCTGCAGGTAAATAAAATTCTTCACAAGTTTGTGGTTATTCTGTCAGCACGATCACCTTGAATGCTTTAAATGATTTGAAAGCCATTACTAGCTGTGCTCTGTGGTGTTGCAGCAGGCGTCGGCAGCATGACGGTGGCGCGCGGCGAGAGCTCGCCGGAGCGGCTGGGCGGCGCGCTGCGGCGGCTGCACTACAAAGCCACCCGAAGAACGCACTCTGCCCGACACCACGCCACCACGCCGCCCAAGGTACACAAGACTTTATTCATACTTTGAGATAAATTCATCGATATTATCAAATTCCTGAACTTGAACTATTCATAGTTACATTGGTAACTCTAGATAAAAGAAGATTGATTATCTTATAGGTGTTTTACAAAAAGAACCGATTTATGAGAAAATAAGAAAACACAAGAATCCATACTATTATTCCTTATACGCGCACGTAGCGCTGGACCCGTTAAGGTGATAGGTATTTAGGCCTTTTCATGCAATCTGTCAATCTTACTTAAAACTACTAATCTGTGAGTGAAGTGAAGGCAGAGGACAATCAACGCTCTGCGCATTCAGTACAACACGCGTTTAGACTGTTGTTGGAGTTGTTGTATCAGTTATTTAAGTTATCAAAACAGCTCAGCGCTGCAGTGTACGCGATAAAAATACGAAAACTTTCAGATGTCGAAACAACTAGATTGCTATACTTCAGCTACTTTCACACTTTAATGACATACGGCATTTTGCTTTGGGGTAATGCCGCCGATATTAATATAATCTTTGTCTTGCAGAAACGTGCGGTTTAGGCAATTACAATCTGCGCCCCAGAGTGTCTTTGAGAGACAAGTTTAAAGAGATTAACATTGTTACACTAACGCCACAGCACAATTATGAAAATGTTATTTATGTTAAGAAAAATAATTTTTTTTTATGAAAAATAGTGACAGATATAACATTAGTACGAGGAATAAAAATAAATTAGCTGTTCTTGACAGTGCTCCTTATAAAGTCTCAAATTCATTTAAAGGTCAATATATACGCTTCTATAATAAGATTTCGATTGATATTCAAAATTTGCCATTTACGAGGTTTAAAACTGTAGTGAAATAAAAACTTTATACTAAAGGTTATTTGTTATACACATTCTGCGTACTTGGATGACAAAAATCCGTGGTAGCTCTTTCAGATAGTCACGATCTAAGATATTTGAATTAAAATACTGTAGTGATAAATGTATTTAAATATATGTATAATATAATATTTACAAAGAGCAACCCCTGGAGTTTCTTGCTCATTCTTGTCAGGGGAATCTGCCTTACGAATGAACAGTAAAGTTTACTCAGTATGACGATTTCAAGTGCAATTTGCTTACGTATGAAACAAAGATTATTTGACTTTGAATTTGACTTTGATACATTCGCGAAAGGATGGCGTTCATACTATTTTCAGAAGAAGGCCTGCCTGCTTAGTTGAATCAATTGCAGCACAAATCACATTTTCGATGATGTTGATAGGGTGGTTGTTGGATACCTGATCACATTACAATGTATCACTGTAAGGTGGCTATACTTCCCTGGACGAACTCTTTGACAAGAAGCTCTACTGCTATTTAAATATTACATTCTATATCTAAGGAAACCATTTAGAAATGCAATAAACATAATACGAATTCTACAATGTGATCCGTATATATTGATCAATATATTATGAGCTATTACTGGCACAAAGCGATATCACAATAGGTACGTCACAATGTGTACGTCGCAATTCAAATAGGAGTTTATTATGTTTAAGTAATGTACGTAAATTATATACGCTTCAGCGTATAAGTCAACGGGGTAAATGTTAAATGGGGACTTGAATAGTGTGGGATCGCAAAGTTACCCCTCTCTCTACGTACATTTTATGCATTAAACGTATATAATATGAATTGAAAGATAGAACACGAAAAAATCCTTCGATCTGGCCGGATTCGAATCAGCATCTTCTAAAAGCCGTGCCAACTAAGCCACGGAACGAACCAGCGGACCTCACGAATTTCTCTATGTGCTTGTTGCAGAGTTTTGTTTTTTATTTTTAACGACTTTTTGCCGTAGCGCCATCTGTGAGAAATCTGCTTTGGTATGTTTAAAGCTATCGGCTGTACATGTTTTTTTTTGTAGTTTATCAAAAGCTAGAGAAACAATGGTTTTGTTCGTAAACACAAATTTTACATTACACTTATTAAATCAAATTGTTCACTTTTTTCATTTTAAAGAAACCAGTTGTTCTCTACATCTAATAATATGAACCTGTATAATGCGCCATGCAGGTTGTTACTTGCTATGCATGATAATCAAAATATGCATGAATACGAAACTCTTGGGACTGCAACAATCCAGTGGCTATTTCCCGTTTTGATCACAGTCGAAGTTGTAGCATAAATCTTTTAAAACGTTCTCAAATATATACAATTTTTTTAGTAGAAGTAGAGCTTCTTGTGAAATAGTCTTTCCAGGCATTGTATTGCTCCGTTACCTATTTCTGCCGCCGAGCAGTAAAATCAACATTACTGCGTTCAATTTTGAAGGTTAAAGGTGCTGGTGATAGCACAGGCATAAGAGCCTTGTCAACTTCATATCTCTGAGTGAGTGCCTTCGCATCTTTACGATTTAAAGCTTTGAAGGGCACTGCAACTGTTATGGATATGCGTGTCGCCTACCACAAGACCCATAGGTATTTCTGTAAAATACATCCGCGGGATATCGTCCGATCGGACGTGTTTTTTATTCTGCTATGAATGTTATCGAGTCTATACCACCAGAAATAGGTAAGGTGGCAGTACTGCCCTCGACGAACTCGTTCCTAACGAGCTCTACTGCTACTAAAATGACGGAGCAGTGGAGAATTTTGAGGGAGACCTTTGTCCAGCCGTGGGACATAGTAGGATAATAAAAAAAATTGTCTGCAAAAGTGGCACGCGTGTGGCGCGATAGTGACCATGCAGCAGCGACGCTAAATATTGTATAAAAAAACAATTGTATAAAATTAGTAGGGTCGCGGCTACAGCGCCACCGACGCGCCACTGCCGCACTTCTACGTGTGTCTAATTTGAAGGCGCCCTAATACGCACTATTGGGAATAATTACATTTACATTTGGACATTCGCAGAAATTTTTTGATTTCACTAAAGTATTAGATTCTGCATATGGCGTAGGACATTCACAATTCGTTAAAAAAAGTAACTACTTAATACGACGGGCTTTCCAGTGGCGAATGCCTACCAGATAGGCCCTAGCCTATGTTTCCTAAGTATTGTGTTGATGAATAACTTTTTTTATTGTATTTCATTCAAATGCAACAAAATAATATTTATGCGCAACATTTATTGGTTTCGGTAAACATTAACTATGAAAATCCAATTTTAATTTCGCTACGTATATATTTTGCTGCAAAAGACTTGTTCACTTTCGCTTTGGGTTTGTCTTATGCCCTTGTTTATTCTTATTTTGTGCGCCGTAACACCGATCCCTGTGTTTGTAGACTAATCTGTTTATCGGATCAATACACCATTACATCTGTACGATTCTAACGCTTCTATAATTTATATCGTCCAGCTCAATTGCAATTTCAACGGAAAACATACATTTAACAAAGTTGTACCGAAAACACATTACCAGGCGAGCAAAGAGAATGAAGAGGTAGGCTCCAAAGCCTAATTGAATCCTGCAGTGAAGCCGGTACTTAATGGGCACTTCAAACGTGATTATCCTCGTCCTCGACAGTCGCGAAAAGTCTTTAATCCACTTTTTAGTAATTCTTCCATGTATTATACCTTCGTAATACCCTTTAGGACCCAATTTAAGCGAATAAGTAGGTAGTTGTGTCTTTGTAATCAGGGGTTAGAACAATAAATAAAAATGGTCCCAGTGTAGTACCTTGTGCGACACCTTTTTGTATGGTAGGTGTTGATGAAGTTATTTTGTGTGATATCTATTACTAAATTTCTCGCACTTTCGGGTTTAAGTAGTATTACTTAAAATATGAATTAACGTCTGTTTTAATGGTAAAAAAAAAACACTTAGAGAAAGTCCAAACTTATGTCGTTGCTGTCTCTCTGTTGGGCAAAAGCGTCCCTCATTTTCTCTCTCTTATACCTGATTCGGGTATTTGCGTACTAATGAAATTATACATCTATTGAAATTTTGTGCTTAAGCGGTAAGCACTTTTACCACTATATTAGTGCTATTAATTATTGAAAAATGTAATAACAAGGCACATTTTCTGTAACGACTACCACCTGTTCATTGGTAGTGTACAACCTGCAATTTGCCGATTACTTTTGCATGCAACAACGGCGTGTCGTGACAAGCTGTTACAACATGGTTACAACTAACGTCTGTAGTCTAATGGAATACTTTATTCGATTTTCGCCTTGGCTTTAAAACAAAATCTATTTTTAAGACTTTAAGATTTTTTCTGAAAATGCTTTTTCTAGACCTCACACAATTTTAACAAGTTTAAGTAGCTCTTGCTGCATATAAAATAAAGATGAAGTACAATGTAATCCGGCTGCTACGGAACGTTAGTCGGTTTATTTGTATTAAAATTTGAAACTGACCCTGTAAACCATTTTCAAAAAAAGAAAAAGCAATTCTACAACGTTCTTATTGTTGGATAAGACATTGTTATGTAAGGAAGAAACGACATAATTCGCTGATGTGAAAAATAAAGATTCCTAGATCATAAAGCCTCCGTTGTCATGCGGCAGTGCGGCAGCGGCGGGCGTCATTACTTACGGGAAATGGGCTGGCGGAAACAGAACCGGGAACCGGCTATTGGCTGTCACCATTGCGCCTAGTAAGGCTTTGTGCGTCTGATTTCTCTCACATGTTGCTTAGTGATATAGTTCATTATTATTATAATAAATAATAAATAGTGAAATAATTTTGTGTGAAAACTTGCCTTTTAACTTTCTTTTTTAACCGACTTCAAAAAAGCAGAAAGTTTTCAATTGGACTGTATTTTTTTTTTGTATGTATGTTACGCCATAACTCCGGTATTTGTGAACCGATTTCCATGATTCTTTTTTGCTGGAAAGAGGGTACCTCCATAGTGCTCCCATTGAATTTTGAAGAAAATGTGAAAAATGTTCACGCATGTAGATTCATTTTTATAAATAGCACCTAAATTTTATTTTAATGGTTGATTTTGCTATTCTCCAATTCAAGGCGTTTTTCTCTCAATATGCTTTGAGTAGTAAGAACCAATTTTTATTATCTCCTGTGTCAAGTCCTATAGTATTTTCACACCGTATAGTAATCAGCGTATACCCTCAATTTTACTATATATATTTTTAAAAGTGGTTGATTTAACATTTTCATTGTTATACGGAATTAGCCAAAGCCATTTGAGTTTGTACAGACACTTAGCGGTTTGTGTTTATAAGAAGGCGAATTTAACCGGGATAATTCAGAGCTGTTTCATGACATGTAACTGACCAGTGTCCGTTGTTTCAAGATCATCAGCTCTTTTCCCAGTTAGCGTATTGGTAAACTATGTAAATCTGATGACTCTATAATAATGTGGTGATTGTCTGATGTTGCAACTAGGACAGGCTGCAGGCTATCCAACGTGTGTTTTTATAGCTTAATCAAACAAATATCGTGTTTGGGCTCATAAATTTGGTCTCGATGTGTAATTATAGATGGTGACTACGGTCTGGTGATGGAACAAGAGGTGGACATTGGAACTAAGCTTTATTAAAAAAAAAAACCGACTCAAAACTCATTCACTCAGTTATTAATTTGCCACCCTTAGAGGTGGAATATTTTTTTCAAATTGGGACTCTGCCCAACAAAAAAATAATTATCAAAATCAGTTCACAAACCGCAGCCGGAGTTATCGCATAACATACACACAAACAAAGCATACAGACGAATTGAAAAGACGAAGACTTTTTATGCAATATTTTGAACTATCTATCTATCTATCTATAAGTGTTTTTACAGGACAGGCTTTTAAACAGACGGTCGGATATTTCATAGTAGTATATTTCTTTCGGTCACGAAGGCAGTTAAATTTAAAAAGGCAAGTCAAGTTACGGACCTGTCGAAATTCTCCTGTGTTTTTGTTATACATATTTGTACTGCATTTTGCTTTGCCTTCGGCATTCGTCGCCGCCAGTGACATTTAGTGATAGATTTTGATTTTGATGTCGCGAAATTATTGCTTTATATTATTTTTCTATTCTTTCTGTCATGATTTTGTTTTATTGTATTGTTTTTTCGCTTGTCACTGTGCCGAGAATTATATTTTGTGTTTCATCCACAATTGATTGTGCCCATTTCTTTGGTTTCTTCATTCCAATTTTATACAGTCTTCATTGTCCACTTCATTTTAATCAAAAATCTTTCACTAGATGCCATTAGTAACGACCGATGCCGAAAGCCAGTTCAAAGATCTGTAAAAAAAACACATAGGAGTGTTTTGACCTGTGGTTCAGTTGGTAAGAGTAATGCTAAGTTACTGGTCGTGGGTTCAAGACTCACCGGGTCAAAGTACTTTTCTATGTCTGTATTTCTATTAGTGAATGGCGATCGCACGCAGTTGTGACTATCTTATCGTCCTTATGATCCTTGCTTTTGTGACTTTACTTTTAATATGTGTGCATCTTATCCTGCTTATCAAATTTTCTTTCAATGTATTGTTCTTTGTTGGTATTGAAGTTGGCTGTTTTTAGTTGTTTATCAAAACTAGAACTATATTCGATTTTGTAAGAAATTTATGAATGTGCCAAAATTAAATGTAAACCGCCTCTCTTTTTGTTCTACTAATCATGTTTCATAAGCTTATTGTAATATACTTAGTTATTGTAATAGGCTAAGTTATTGTTATTTTTAGGCAACTCACTTGACGGACGTAAGACCTAGCTACCCATGGCAAAGGGGATCCTAGTTTGGGAGCTCGGCACATCTCTGTACCTATTTTTCTGTGTTTTGCAATAATGATATTGTTCAAAGATATGTGTTCGACTTTGTATAATTAATCAGAACAAACCTAGTGGAGTTAGTTCACAAAAAATCTCAATAATACATTTAAAAAGGAAATTTAAATTAAATAACCACCGATACAAAACAGTGTAAACCAAAAAGCCAATAAAGTCACCATCTGTAAGTTAACAACTTGTCGAGAACAATTTAATGAGATCCGAGCTCCACGGTACCGCGGAGAACCAAGTTAAGTCGATCGGACAAGCGGAAGTAAAATAAATAATCATTTTATGACTGAGACCCCTACACTAATAGGGAAAATGAGCTAAGCCATCCCGGTTAAATTAGGTTTCAAATAGAAATACCCCCTTTGCGTTTAGTCCCTCCATTTGGAACCTGTAATACTACAGACAAAGCCTTCAAACTCGTAACTAACCTCTTTATGCGTCATAGATTAAAAAAAAAATTCTAAATAAAAAAGACTTAAAAAATGGCTCGTGTAATATAAATAATGCGATCTATAACTTTTACTAGGCTATCAATATAGTATTTTGTAAAAAACCGACCTCAAAATATTGTGGTCAAAATCTATTTGCCAAGTTTTATTGAAATCAGTTAACGGAAAATGGGTGAAATCCAATAAACCGGATTCGGCCCCTAATTTTCCACCCTTAGAGGCAGAATATTTTCTTGAAATTTAAATGGGATCACTAATGAGGTAACATAGAAAAGAATCAATTGAAATCGGTTAAGGAATGTCAGAGGAGTCGCGTAATATAGACCTAACAAAAGAAAAATACTGTCAAATTGAGAACCTCGTTCATTTTTTTAAGTCGGTTAACAACTATAATATTTCGTGAACGTTCCTTCTCTCCACAATCGACGGGATGATTGACTCGACAGTGGCTGGAGCAAAACGAAATGTTTCATGTTGATTCGTTTTTAGTTTGGTGATTTTTAACGGTTTTAGTTGCTTAATTATTTTACGCAGCTGTTTAAAACAACTTTGTGAATAATTTATTGCCAAACATTTCCTTTTGAAAAGTTCCGTGGTTAAATTATTAATAGTATTTTATGCAATACGAACGTACTTAAAGTTGAGCACGTATGTACGTATAGGTACGAGTTTTTAATACCTAATTGTGTAATGATTGCATACAATCATTGACTTACAATATATGGACGTCGGGTCCGCGCTAAAAAGTGTCCGAACTTATAGGGCGTTAAAATCGTATACAGAGCGTCATTCACGCTTTAGTCTTCGTTTGTTCGACTGACAGCGAAGCAAGCAAAATTAGACAGTACTGCGATGACATTACAATTTAAATTCAACGTTTTAGCTTTTTCATATTCCTTGACATGTCACTACGTTTAAATAGGTTGACTTGGGACATTTTTTTCGTGGTTTTTGTATTAGACTCGTCCATTTATTTGTAAGTCAATGCATACAATGCTTTCTTTACGAGTAAATAAAATAATGAAACACAATCAATATTCAAATATTATTTTATTTATATTGTTTTTAAATAGCTCTTTTTTGCCAAATGATTACGCCTTTCTACCCGTTTAACTTGAGATATTATTTAATGTAATTATAACTTTTTAATTAAAAAAAACCCGACCTCAAAAGTTCGTGGAATTACACCTATTTGCCAAGTTTTATTGAAATCCGTTATGGGAAAGAGTGCGAAACCGGATTCATTCCCTAGTTTGCCACCCTTAGAGGTAGAATACTTTCTTCAAGTTTAAATGGGACCAATACCGAGGTACCCTCTTTCGAACAAAAAAACATTCACCAAAATCGGTTCACAAATGCCTATGAGGCATACCTATATTACGCGATAACTCCACATCGCGTACAAGAAATATTAGTAACCTCGCTTTGCCGTTAGATGGCGTTAGGATCAAAATAGAACGCGTTATCGAACTGTTCACTAAATTACCATATAAGCTGTTAAAGAGAATTGTTTACATAATACAAAATGCTTTAGTTCTCTCAGAAAGATCTTTAGGTAGTTACTAGGTATGGGTAATATAGCTTTTTCTGAATATCGTATCGAAACTTTTCTGAAACTATATTCATGGATGCAGACGGTGTGCGCGCTGCGTTCATACATTGCCGTTACTGATATTCGGAATCAGATTTCGAAACAATATATTACTGGATATAGCCCGCGTGCTCCCTGACACGTTGCCGTTTGATTAAATGGTATCGTCCACTATTGGATGTGAACGCGTCACGCCAGAATACAATAATTTCCATCAAAAAATTAACTTCCCTTCATACAGTATACAGTTTCGAAGATGCACAAAAAACGGTTTGGCGTTGATATCTACTCAGTGAATATTTGATACGAAGCAATATCGGTATATAGTTTGGAAAATATATGATTTCGTGTTGGTATGCACTCGGTAATCGCTCGGCTTGATTCGGCATCGCTATAAAATACGCGATGCGGAGCAATATCGATATATAGTTTCTAAAATACACGATATCGGATATTCGATATCGTGTATTCGCCAACGCGGCGCGGGGCTGCATTAAAGCGAGCAATGCAACATAAACTTTATCCACAACAAAATAAGACAACATTTCATTAAACAAACACTTGAAAACGAAGCTCCTTCAAGAGGCGGCGGCCTGCAGTGAGGTGTGGTGGGCGCACTTTATAAAATGCAATATACTATAGAACATATTCTTTATTTGATAAAGTATACATTTCTTCAAACAACAAAAAACAAAAGAGTAAAACCGCGTGACGCGTCGTGCTTCACGACTCCGCCCACTTGTCTCGCCTCTGACAATACAAAGTGTAACTTAGCTTCTCAACAATAAGGTATATTTCTTTGAAAGGCAGATTGCGTAGTAGATGCAATGTTGTATATAATATTATTTTATATAATGTAAAGCTACAAATCCTGACTCACTTAGAAAAGTAGAAGGCATACTTTCCGATATGGTGGAAAAAAGATATTTATACCGTTGTATGCGGATAGGCTCCAATGCAAAGAATCAAATATGATAAGACCTGAATGTGGAAAACGTAAACGAGTGATTAACGGCCTGCAAAAACTATAATATATGGGGGGGATTTTTGTGCACTTTTATGAGATTACACCTTGGTCAATTTCCGCAGAAAGTAAAAAATGTTCGAAATTCAAATAAACAAGATGACCGCCATACAAATTTCGAAGCCTTCTCACGGAAACTATTAGAGATAGGTAGGAGGTGCTGGAAGGAATGTCACAGAGGATAATAGTGGTCAACTGCCTGTGTAAAAAAAATCAAGATGGCCAATCCAAAATGGCGGCCGCAGAAAAACTTTCTTCGATGCAGCTGAAAACTGGCATGCATGGGGGTCTTTAGGAGTCTTTAATCATAATTTGGGGTCAAAAGTTTTTTTCGCCATTTTTTTATATGGCGGCCATTAAGTATTTTTGTCGTTAAAACTAGCTGTTGAAAGAGATTCGCTCTGTTTCAGCTAAAACTTGGCATGTGGAGGCCTCTAGAAGTGCCATATAATAATTTGTGCTCGAAATTGGTTTTTCGCCATTTTCAAATATGGCCGCCATACAAGCGTTTGTTGGCAGTAGAAAAAAAACTGTTCTGATCCCTTTGAAAGTTATCATGTGGGGGTCTCTAGGAGTGCTTGATAATAATTTCGGATCCACATTAGTTTATCGCCATTTTTCAATATGGCTGCCATAGAAGTGTTTTTGGCGTCAGATGAAAATCTGCTCTAATTTGATTGAAAATCGGCATGTGGGTCTCTATGGTGTTTAACAATAATTTTCAGTCAAATTTACTTTTTAATTCTCTTTATTTATTGGAGAATATATTCTATAGTGTATTAACTGCCACCGTGGCCCAACGGTTACTATGCCACGCAGAGGCCCCTGGTTCGATTCCCGGGGCGGGAGAAATATTTGTATGGCCTACATTTATTTCTCTCGTGAGTTTGGGTGTAATTTGTGGTTGTCTATGGCACCCGAGACGCAGGGTTTCCTTAGTGCGGGGTTATGTTGAGTGTATGCGTTATTATTATTAATAATATTGCATTTTATAAAGTGCGCCTACCGCAGCTCTCTGCAGCCCGCCGTCGCTTCTGTTTTCTTCTGTCTGCATCTTCGTTTTCATTTGTTTGTTTAATGAAATGTTGCCTTATTTTCTTGAGGATAAAGTTTATGTTGCATTGCTCGCGTGTGTATGTATGCGTGTGTGTGTGTGATTTAAACCACGGACCACATAAATATTAGATATAAACCTAATCCGGTACGATAACTAGTTTTTCAGTCGACTCATAGTCGAGAGTGAACAGCCAGTTAGTAATAACTTTCTTACATTCCGCTCTGCACAAAGGGTGAATATTAAGGACACTGTTAATCTGATTATATATGTAGCCTCCCGGAAAATAAAGATGACGCTGTGCAAAACTAGTGAAAACTGTAACTGAAGGACAGACAGTGTGTTTACGTCTAATAGTGTTGAGTTTATTAGAGTCATATGGGATTTTAGTGTGCATGGTAAAAGCAGTTTTGTAAAATTTTTGTATATCAATTTGCGGACGATACTTGCATAATTTCCTCACACAAAGAGATTAACGAGGCTCAAAAAATACTCCAATACAACTATGACCAAATTTGCAAGTGGGCTCATAACGTAGGGCTCGTTATTAATTCAGACAAAACTAAAGCTTTGCATGTACATTCTCCGTACATAAAACCATCATCAACGCCTACCATCGTGTCACACAGTCACCAATGTTTACATAACTTAACAAGCAACGTATGCTCTTGTCGCACCTTGCAGTTGGTCGATCGACATACTTATTTAGGACTTATTATAGATAAACAATTTAGCTGGAGACCACACATAGATCACGTTTGTAACAAATTAAGAGTTATTGCGACTAAACTATATATTTTAAAATGCAAGCTCCCGTATAAGTCACTGAGAATGATTTATATGTCTCTTGCCGACTCCATAATAAACTATGGCTTATGTAGCTACGGGCGCACTTATCCTACCTTCTTAGATAATATCTATAAACTGCAGTTATCCTTGTTAAAATTAATTGTTCCTTTCAACGTAAAATTAAAATTTAAGGATAACTATGAAAAATTATTTGGTTATTGTAAGGTTATAAATGTATTTGACAAAGCAAAAATGCTATGCGTATGCCAAGATTACGATAATTGCAAGCACAATCTGCGAAAGCGAATGCGCGCTGAACAGTTGCGCTCGCTTTCATATATGCCGACATTTTCGTTGCCGGGTTACAATAACGTTTATGGAATGCGCAGGTCGGACTACATGCTGCCAAAAACTTTAAACGATCTTCCAGGCACAGTACTAGATGCAATTGAGGGTGATGCCAGGAAATGCAAAGCTATTTTAAAGAAGTACTATCTTGGGTCGTAATGTAATTTTTCATTTTATTTGTATTTAGCTCTCTTAATTGTAATATATTATTTGTATTTTAGTAAGTAGTAAGCTAATTTAAGTACTGAGCTTGTTAGCTCATCGCTAGGTGGTTAAACCATTAAGTTTTTACCCAGCGTTAATGTAATAAAATAGTTAATGTTTTTGAAATTGAATAAATTAAAAAAAAAAAAAGTATTGCATCGAACCATAGGGCCTGTGATCGTCGGCTGCCGCTTCCACCGGGTGGGACGGGAGCTAACATCGGTGATGAGCGTGAGTACGTCTCCTACGTCGATATATACGTAGTTGTAACGTCAATAAAAGCCGTTACGCATTTGGAGATTCAAGCATCTTTCTATACCTATTACAATTTTAATTATTTCACAAACAGTGACGTTATTCTTTGAATGGAGACTCTTTTAATTAGCAAAATACGACTTTTTTAAATATTTTGGTTCAGTAGCGAGTACCATAGACAATAGAATTTTGGTTCAAAGTTAAAAAGAGCGCCTTTGTGATATGGTTTCTGATATTATAATTGACAGATTACTCGTAAAGTACAGGAGTAAAAAAAACTTCATGAATAATTTATTGCCAATTACGTCCTTTTTAAAGTTTCGTGGTTAAACTATTAAATACAGCTTCTACATAATTGTATGTCTGTTTTTATATCATGGTACCTACTTTAACTCGCTCATTGACTTAGTTGTTGTCGTGAAATTTAGGTTGAAACGAAATCAGGTACTGGATGTACCTACCCTACCACTTTATTTGAACATGGGACCTCATTGGGCTGATAGAATCTAATAGACTAGCCTGTGTCAGAGATAAGGCAGGGACGCAATTACATGAAGAGGAAGAAAGTG
Organism: Hyposmocoma kahamanoa; assembly: GCF_003589595.1. NCBI lineage: Eukaryota > Metazoa > Arthropoda > Insecta > Lepidoptera > Cosmopterigidae > Hyposmocoma > Hyposmocoma kahamanoa. The sequence goes on along the minus strand of NW_020653736.1, from coordinate 3,178,179 downwards.
TCCTACAGTTTTTCTCAAGATATCTATTGAACATCGAGGTAAGGGTTCACGTTATATTGGTTATTTGTATTAATAAAGCTACGTAGAAGTTGGAGCACAGTGGTTTCTTTACGTAACAAAGGCGAAGAGGAAACAAACACAGTCCAAAGACAAGTCCTCTCAAAGCGATATGAGAAGAGATCTCAATAGTACTATGTATTAATTACCTCCATCATGTGTTGTATTTACTCGCCCATTAATGGCATAACCACAACTCACAGAAATTGAGTTAATTATTTCTAGAAAACAAAAAACTCATTGTCATAGGTCGTTACACTTGCGGTTTTTTACGATACCAAGCGAGCGGTAAGCGACACGCCTGTCCAGTATCCTATGCAGTAGCACTCAGCTTTAAATCACAAAGGTCGGAGGGGTACCTGACTACCTTGACGACCTCCGTGGTCGAATGGCTTGCACACTGGTGCCGTCATTTCTGAGGTCCTGGGTACGATCCCCGGCCGAATCAATGTAGGAAAAAGTCGTTGAAAGACCATGTACAAAGACACGACGCAAGCACATAGAAGAATTCGTGAGGTCCGTTGGTTCGTTTCCTGGCTTAGTTGGTATAGCGTCTGCCACGGTATGCAAGAAGACGTCGGTTCGAATCCGACCGGATCGAAGGAATTTTTTCTGAGTGTTCGATCTTTGTATTAATAATTATAACAAACTAGTGGAGTAATTTCACAAAAAATAATTGAATATCAATTCAATAAAAATTTAATTAATACAGTGAATAGCGACATCTCTCGCCAGGACTGGTAGCAGTAAAGGTACTAACTGGGTGATAAATCTGCAATAGATTTCTCATAGATGGCGCTACGACTAAAAAGTCGTTGAAAGACCAAGTACAAAAGACACGACGCAAGCACATAGAGAAATTCGTGAGGTCCGTTGGTTCGTTCCGTGGCTTAGTTGGTATAGCGTCTGGCACGGTATGCAAGAAGACGTCGGTTCGAATCCGACCGAATCGAAGGAATTTTTTCTGAGTGTTCGATCTTTGTATTAATAATTATAACAAACTAGTGGAGTAATTTCACAAAAAATAATTGAGTATCAATTGAATAAAAATTTAATTAATACAATGTAGGAAAACTAACTTTCTATGTTGTCTTTGGTCTGAATGTCTGTGGTACCGTTGTTATTCAGATTTCCATAACACAAGTGCTTTAGTTACTGACTTTGGGATGTAACGTATGTGATTAGTCTAATATTTATTTAGGTCACCTGAACGTGTAATTTCACCTGCACCTTTACCCTTTAGAACCGGAACGCAGTAATACTCATATTACTGCTTAGCGGCAGAAATAGGTAAGGTGGCAGTACTTGCCTGGACGACCTCTTTCACAAGCATCTCTACTGCTACTTACAGTAACCCTTTCTCTAATTATGTGTATAATAGTGGATTGTCTAGTGTATCTTTCTCAACTGCTCTGGTGTGCGTGACTACGTGACCTGCTGCTATTTTTTTGTCCGTTTAAAATTGTACGTAATGGTCAATTTCTTAGGACTTATAAGTCAAGCGTTTTGTATGAGGAACTAGACGTTGCGCGGCTAAAATATTCAGTCGTTTTGTAACACTGCTGTAGCACTGTTACACTACATGCCTTACATTCTAAAACTCGTGTCTTATAAAGAGTGACGTAGGGCAGGGTATTCAGGAGATGGCAAAACTTTCTATTTGTTGTAAATATTTTAACGAGGGTGTTAATTTGGGTGCATTACTTTAAGAATAGATAAAAGCCGGTGTGTGAATATGAAGGAAATGTGATGTGAAGGCATTGACTTACAATTATATGGACGTCGGGTCCGCGCTAAAAAGTGTCCGCACTTGTAAGGCGCTAAAATCGTATACAGAGCGCCAAACTCCGCTTTAGTCTTCATTTGTTCGACTGACAGCGCGATACTGCGATGACATTACAATTTAAATTTCGAATAGGTTGACTTGGGATATTTTTTCGTGATTTTTGTATTAGACCCGTCGTCCATTTATTTGTAAGTCAATGTGTGAAGGCTGTAAAATTTGTATATACAATCCATTTTTTTCATATATTTTTATAATATTTTATTTCCTTGTGATTTTTTGTGTTAATGTAAATACGTGTTTTCAATTTTGTTCATGACGCCAACCGCGTTGCAATTTTTTTTATCTTGCGTAAGTGGGCGGTGAGCCAACATTTTGGGAACTCACGATTACACGGTTTACATTTGCAGTTGACTGTAATATATTGGGAATAGCTAGCTGGTTTACAGGTGTAGTATCATTAATCGTTAAACTATGGTGGTTTGTTTAGGAATAACAAATCAAAAGTGAACTGTCTTTTTGAGCTTTGTTAGTTTGTACATAAAAATGCGTTAAATATGTGTTAGGGAGAAATTAACGTGTATGTGGTGTTAGCTGATTGGTGCAAAATAGAACCCCCCGGCCTACGTACATGTGCCCTTGACCAGTGTTTTGTTACTGCTTCCAAAATTACTTTAACTTAAATAACAAAAATTTTATTGCGTTCACAACACTTTGGCGTTGTTAATTTGTTTATGGAGGGATAGAAGTAATGAACGGATTGTGGTTGTGATTGTGGATGGTTTTTGGTTAAAAATTATAACGGGCCGCTAAGCGTCACGGGTGATCAGAGTTTAAAATAAGTAACGAGTTTGGGAATTTTAAAGGAAAGGCGACGGTCAAGTTATACTTGTCGCCACTGATACGTAGGCAAGCTTGTACAGTTAGACTCTCGTGTGTACACCGTTTCATTGCATTTTTTTTATGATTGTTTGTGGTAGACATTATGAACCGCCCCTATTTCAATACACCTGACTTTTCTTATGAAGCAAAAACGGTATTTATACCGTTAATATTTCTGCCACAGTACATATTTTTTGCTGATGGTAATAGAAAGGGGCTAAAAGGTTAAATCTGGGCTTAACAGCGTTTCCCTTTGAGATTATATCTCTATTACAATATTTCTGTTGTAACACTGTTTATAAAGGTCAATGCGGATAATGAAATTTCATCGGAAAATTGCTTGTAACCTTGTGTGTATATGTGTTCAATAAAGCCCTTTAAGAGAACCCTAAAACTTTCATCTACAGTGGCCTTTTGATTTATTAAATTAGACGAGCATATTTCGCGAGACTCTCGCCACTCGGCAAAGGGCCACTGGGCGCAGCTGTAGAACAGCAGCGTCGCCACTGCGTGACTACCAATATGGAAATGTACAGAGAAATGGGGCACTTGTTGGTTGTTTACAATTGATGACCTTCACACGATAGTAGGGTGTTTGATTTATGGGAATTGAGCAATATTTCATTACTTAAATTTACTTGAATGTGGCACGCACGACCTCAATTACATTGAGTATGTAATGCGAAACAATTTGTACATAAATTGACCATTTACCCAGCGCCCTCATGAGTATTGCTCTGCTCCTCCATCACGCATATGAACTGACAGTGGGCGTTACAGATTAAAAAATTTTATTGCTTCAAACATGAACATGTTGAAACAAGTAGCAGTAGAGCTTCTTGTGAAAGAGTTCGTCCAGAGAAGTACTGCCACCTTACCTATTTCTGTCGCCAAGCTGTAATGTCAGAATTACGGTGTTTCGGTTTTGAAGCGTAAGGGTACTGGTGAAATTGCAGGCACATTGGACTCGTCAACTTATGTTTCAGGTTGACACGGGCACAGTGGCAGTGCCCCTCAGATCTTTGTGATTTAAAGCTCTAAGTGGCACTGCAAATGTTATGGATATCAGGCGCACGACGTGTTCGTCCCGTCACTTGATATTATATTAAAAAAAATGCATCTCCAATTCCTTATTGGTTATTTATGTATATATTTTTTCTTAAAGCCATAAAAAAATGATAATATTGTAATGTAAGATTTTATTAATACGTTTATATTTTTACCATTGGGGCACTACGTCTGCCCCTCTGTTTAGTTCTCCTCTGCATCAAAGGTTCTCTGGAAAAGATCTCTTTCAACGACAAGGCCGCCTTTGCCCACATTAATTCTAAGTTATCTATGTATCGTTTTTGTTTTGCGTGTATCAGTTTATACTTCTAGCAAAATACTCATTCGTACGTATCTCGTCGGGTACCTTAAAGAAAACAAGAATTGCCGTATCTTTCAAATATACGGTTCTTAAATGTATCTACATTACTTTACAGACGGACTGTTTTATTATACGGAACCCTGTTGTGTTTTCACGTTTGATCATCAATTTATGTTTCGCTACTTGTCGAATATAAAACCTATACAGGGTCTTTGCTCACTGACTCACGACTCACGGACTGAATAGAAATAAGCTTGCCCCTAAAGGATCAAGAAGATATGAAAGTTTTATATGAAAAAATGATTCATTTTCGAGATTTGAAAAGGGTTCCTTAGTAACAGTTGTTTTCATGTGTAAATTTACCTCTTGCAATATATTGCCCTCAGAACGAAAAAGGGCACAACTACTGTATAAAATACGCATAGTTGTGCCTATTTCCGACTCTTCGCCAGTGTGAGTTGAGTCTAAGTCTTGTGGTTATTCATTGAATCACTCAATCAATCAATTATCACTAATTATCGCTGTTTTAGGAAATGGAACTATTTTTCCGGATTTAAATCGCGTATATTTGTTTTTTCAAACAAACCGACATTTTTGGCCCTTTACAGGTCCCATGGTCACGGTTGACTGTCATTTCCTATGTGTAACAATCGCGAAAACCTAAGAACTCGATATCCATGTTTTTTTATTCATTAGGTTCATCAACAATATTGTTACATCAAATAACCTACTCTGTTTGCATAGATAAGAGTATTTTGACAAGATGTACATACAACTAGTGACAGAAGAAACACTACTTGCATTGAGCACGTTAATATTAATACTTAAGTGTTATGACATCGAATACAAATACAAAAGAAACAGAAACCAATATAGATTAAAAAAAATTAAAATCAGTAATAGTAATTATATGTAGACTAGATGTTTACATGTTAATCATATCTCTACGGAGACCGGTTAGCGAGCCCTAGAAAATATTGTGTGCTCATTGTGTAATCTAACAGACGGCAAATTTAGATCTAGTCTGCTTCTTTTAAATTGTGGCGACAGAAGGGCAACAATCTTACAACGAGGGTATCTACGCGGTATTCTAAATTTGACTATTGCTGCGGGTTGCGGGCAATCAATTTTGTTATTTCAAATTTTGTGTAAGAAACTAACGACTAAAGGATCTCTGCGCTTTTCGAGCGATAACATTTTAAACATTTTCAGTCTCGATTTAAATGAGCGAATTCTTGTAACCGCGCCAGCCGCATAGATCAGGCTACAAATAAAGCGTCAGAGGACGTCAGATAATACCTCCTTTTTTTTAAATGCTTCGAGCAAAACAATTGTACAAGATATTTTTTGACTCTGGATTCTTAAAATGTTTTGAGTTACATAGCATAGCATAGTATAAATATCCCGTAATTTTGGAACGGTTATACACTTCATGACTTTGACTGGCATTGTTTTGACTGGATATCGGCAGTTGACAGCTTTCAAAATAGACATATCTGTCTACCGTCTTATGGTCTACCCTCTTTCGCTGTCGACGACTACTTTCATCTCGATTTCTTACACTTTTTTCAGAGAAACGACATCCACTTTATCCGAACGTGAAACTGAAATCAAACATTTTTTCTTTGTGACGCACTGGAAAGTTTGAGTAGTTTTCACGGTTAACGTTTGGCACTTCGCGATTTCGGTGGCAAACCTGGTACGTCGCAACTTTCCATCGACTTTACTTGGGACTATGCAGTTCGAACCAATGGTTAGTGTCACTTTGTAATACTTGTTGTGCTATAGCTGAGTTCTACACGTCCATGTTTTTACACGATCGATGTACGATCTTGAAACTGCAGTTAACTTTAAAGGCTCTAGGGATTTGAAAAGGAAGGTAATATTTAAAAAACACTTTTTATGGAGAACTTCCTTAATAACCTACCTATTTTATTCCTTATCACTTACACAAAGCGAAATGCTGGTTGTCGTTGTACGATTGTATGCTTTTCCATGTGAGTAATGGTTAACATGATTTTATACCACATCCATTCTGACGCAAGACTAACTCTTGTTGTTTTTTCATTTTACCAATTGACGGCACGTACAAGTCGCGCGCCTGTTGGTAAGCGACATCCCTGTCCATAACAGTTACAGAGCCACTCAGAGCTTTAAATCGCAATGATCTAAAGGCGGTTTACCACCGGCGAGACGAGGATTGAAATCTCGCTGACCTATTTCCACCCGAAATCGCCATGAATAGCTCGCGCGAGCTCGCTATGTAGTGTATAGAGAAGATTCAGTGCTCAGTTCGTCTAGCAATAAACACGCAGCTGAAGTAATGTGTCCCGTAAATTATTATTATTAAATATGTAAACGTAAGGAGAATCAGATAAAGCCACCTTTCTTAAATATCAAATCCTATGGAGTACATATATACAATCTCGTGATTGATATTACTAGCCGACGCGAGATCGTGCGAGAACTCACGAGCTCGCGCAATAAATTATATTTGCGTTGTAGAGTATAAATACTCAGTGTAATTCAATATTACATCGACAAATATTTTAATTCTCGTCTCGTCTCGCCCACCCTCGTCAATCCAGACCATTTCCACTGAAGAAACGCTAGGAGAGAAATTAAATTTTGCCGTACAAATTTCAATTCTCATCTCGCCTCGTCTCGTCTTGCCTCGCCGGTGGAAAAGCACCTTTAGGGGCACTGCCACTGCGCCCATAACCTTGATACATAAGATGATAAGTCTCATGTGTCTGTAATTTCACCGGCACCCTTACTCTTAAAAACCGGAATGCGTAATACTCACATTACTGCTCGGCGGTAGAAAGCGTAGTTAACTAATCACCTGGTGCCAGAATTGTAGGTGTTATGGGTGATAATGCGAGGTGACGTGCAAATTTGTCCGCGTGAGTAGGCTTTCTGTAGACAGACTGACCAAGCGAACATCATTTTTTGCAATTTGTCCCGTAACCAAAGTCACTTTGTGTACTTTACTGAAGTTTATATCGAATTTATTTGTTGAAAATAGTGCGTTGCAGTTTAAAAAGTGATGATTTGTTTAACTATCCATATCTATCTAGTTTTCTATCCAGTGTTAATGCAACCGCCGGTTCACACAGAGCTTCATAGAACCATGATTATGTAATTGACGAGTTGATAAATAACAGTCGCTGTTTTTAGAGAAGTATTAATACACAGCAAAGTTCGGTAATTATCGGTAACCAGTTTCAGTTGAAAAACAATCATTTGAGTACCCTCATTTATCACTTCGGCTCAGTGTCGCAGCTAAGGCAGCGCGCGGACCCTAGAGAGCGATATTATTCCGACGCTTGATCGAGCTCATTTCGTTCGTTTACATCAAAATTAATTTGTCTGCTTTGCGGGGATTTATTTAACAAATTCGCTCTTTCCACCCACCGTATAATAGAAGCCAAAACAATTATTTATTTGAAGTCGAATACAACAAAACTATGTTGTTATTGCGTACAACATATTCGGCACAGTCATTTTGTTATTGTAAAGTGGGTGTTTGTAGGTATACCTAACTCCGACCCTGTTTCGCCTTATGTCGCTTTATTTAGTTAAGCCTCTTTCGTGATAAATGAGGAAAATATTGCACCCACGACACTCCATATGCCGGAGGAAACACTAATCGGGGGCTCAAGGGTTTTCTGATTAACTGTTGAAGAGAAAACAATCATTATGTTCGGTTCGATGTAAGTGGTACATAGGAAAAATAATAAATTATATACAATATCACGGTTGTCTTTGGAGTGAATAGAAAGAAGGAAACGAAATAAAAAAACGCCTTTAAACGCGATTATCAGAGATTTAAAGCTGTGTTTGCGGGGCATTTTTTCCATGACTGATATGCTAATGCGACAATGAAATGCTCTTCCAGACTCGATGAGTAAATTAGAAAGAAAGAAAATACATTTATTTGCATATCACAAATGACACCACACAAGAAAAAAAATAAACAATACGAAAAAAATAAAAACAACAATAGAAAAAAAACACAATTAAAAAACATTTACCCGCTACCCTCAGGCTTGAGCCATCTGACGAAACATTTAAGCGCCGGCTGAAAGATCTTTTCTTGAAAAATCCTTTATACGCTGTAAATGAATTTGTGGTCCTAAAATTGTAACGTTATTGAGTATTTTCTATTTTATTCTAATCTTTATCTTGACTAATTTTGTATATCTGTTATCAACTTATGACGATCCTTGATGGAGAATGATATTTGATGTGAAATTTAATGACAACAATGTTATAGAATTAATTGCTAATTTTCTAATTGTCGTGTATATTTGTTATAATATTTATTTTTGTTTGACGATCTCAATATAATTTCTTATATTTTGTCGACAGGTAGTGCAATTTTTACTGCAATGTTATATTTGAGAAATAAATTTGTCTGAATCTGAATCATTCACACTTACATTCAGATAAATAATAAAAAACACAGATAAATAATAAAAAAACCAAATCACAAACAAAACGAAAACTGACACTTTTTTATTTATTTTTTCTTTCGTTATTTACTTCTCCTTGTTAACACTTCGAGCCTGAAAATTACTATTACAAGCAAGTTAGATCCGAAACACTGAGCAGTAATCGTGAAAACCTAAAAACTCTATTCCAAACCAGGCTTCATCGTGATCAAAGCAACCATCCATAACATTTTTTTGACGTTATCTTCATTTTACTGCTTTTTCTAGGCTTCTTTGTATCGTAGTCGAGTACTTCGAGTCGCTTATTATCAAATAAGATTGTGTTCTAATAATAATACTTGCGTAATAAAACGTTATTGACAGATTCTAAGAAATATAAATCTTTGCAGTATTCATTTTATTGAATGTCATGATGTTGTTACTACCGTGATATTCGGATATTTTTGTGAAAATACTCCACTAGTTTGTTATTGATAAGAAGATCGAACAATAAGAAGAGCGTTTTATATAATGTCAGTACAGCGTACTAAAAAATTGACCTCAAAAGTTCGTGGAATCACGTCTATTTGCCAAGTTTTATTGAAATCGGTCACCGGAAAGTGCGCGAAACCGGATTCATCTAACGGGATTCGAACCTGCATCTGTGCTATACCAGGGCGACCGCTCTACCAATGAACTGCAGATCGAGCAGCTGCGAGAAATCTTTGCAAGTTTTTCTTTGCTCAACCAGGTACCAGATACCAGCTAACAGAGGTTGCGAAGAGATGTCGCTTTATAAATTGTAACATGATTTTATTATTTATGCAAAGATCGAACACGTACAAAGAAAGTTTGCCAGACTGACTGCCAGACAAACAGAGACCGGTAGACCCGTCTACCGCTACGGAATGAAACAGCAGACCTTATGGATTACTTTATGTGTTTCTTTTTACGTTTCTTGTCAAGGCGTACACCTTGAATCTTTCCCTGAATTCCGCAATCCTGTACATAAACAAGGTAAAATGTCCCCCACACAAGTCGAAAGTGCAAATTGCGTTACACGAGGCGTCATGCATTAATTATAACATGCTGAAGTACGATAACAAGCACTCCGCCTTGTTTTAGTGACTCGGTTTGTTTTGCTTCTCTTTGCGTTTCAATCACATCATATTTTCACATGTTTGAAAAAAACATGTGGTCTGATCAAAAAATCTGTGAAGAAAGTAAAGTGTTAGTTAAGTAATGTCTTGCACTAGTGGTATGGAAAGTTGGTGGGTATGACGTGTAAACAATCTCACCTTCCACTCGACAAATTCAATTCAACTGCCTCCGTGGCAGAACGGTTACCGTGCTGGACTTCCACGCAGAGGTCAAGGTTTCGCCAGGCCAGGAGAAATATTTGTATTGCCTACATTTATTTCTCTCGTGAGTCTGGACGTACTTTGTGGTTGTCTATGTGTGTTTCCAAGGCACCCGCGACCATAGATATAGAAAAAAAGGAGAGATATGTAATGACGCTACGTAAGATCGGGTGCCGATGTCGCCACTTTTTAGCTTGTGAGCAACTACTACGCTGTATTATCTACTACCATAACCTAAAGATTTTGATTGGGTCGGGCTTAAAACGTGAAAACGACGTAAAACAATTTTAAAATATAATAGCCACTTAAGTAGAGATATATCACAATATTTCAGTATTTTTTAAATCCTGGTTCAGCCATTGACCATCAGGTGGCGTTTTAGTAAAAATGCTACTATTATATAATAGCTAACTATTACACGTTAGATGGCGCTGAAACTCATTTTTCGTTACACTAAGAACTCACGGAGCGGTTGTCACCCGAGTCTGTCGCGGGACCGCGGCATCTGTAAGTGAATGTAACAGTTAAGTATGTAGAATTAGTAGCACATTTCACGGCGCGTTTTACGCCTGTAGTGGTGACGGTTGCTCGCAGTTGTCGCGGCGGGGTATTAGTAGGACCGCGCAGGACGCGATGACCTGCGCGCTTGGCGACCGTCGTCGCCCGCACACTTTGGCGGTCGGTTCAGGAACAATGTGGTGCAGGCGCACGCAGGGTAAGTTCTCTATTAACCGCGCGACTTGCAATTAACTCCCACTAACTTCGCGATCCGTTCCGCAATCGCAACGGTTTCGTGTCCGCAACCGCGGCAGCTACGTGCCCGCAACCGCGGCAGCTACGTGCCCGCAACCGCGGCAGCTACGTGCCCGCAACCGCGGCAGCTACGTGCCCGCACAAACTTGCAGGGTCGTGAGTATTTAAATAAAACTGCTGTTTAGCAGCACCGGCGGGCGCGGATGGAAACCGCTCCGTGAATTCTTAACCTTATTAACCTTAAACTGACGCTACACAACGAGGGATGTGGTTCTACCTAATCGATAATTGGAAACCATGTGTTGTTTTTAATATTAAAAAAATATTCCATTTTTCATACTATGTCTACACTGGTACTGGTGTATTGTTAAATGAATATAAATTATTATTATTTTCTTAATGCTGGCCACTAGGCTTGCACCAATGTCAGTTATGTAAGAATAATATAAAAAATATGGCGACTGTCGCCAGTGTCAATTTTCCATTATACGTTACCACGGGTTGCTGAAGCTGTCAAGAGTAAACTCGAACCACCAACGAATTTAATAAATTAAATCATGTTGTTTTTTATGAAGGTTTTATGTAATTTTCGATAATTGTTTCTAATTTATTTTGCATGCACATGTAAAATTAAGCCGATTTTATTTTATTTATTTTTTAAATGCATTTGCTATGGGAATTGAAACAAAGTCAGAAATAGTAAAAAGAAAACCAATCTTTCGATTTTCCTGCAGCTTCAATCCAACCTTCTTTTATTTTAAACTCATTGGAAGAACGTAAAAATTAAAAATACTCAATGTCTAATCTACGAGTATAATGGAATTTAAATATCCAAACACATAAATTTTTCCTCAAGCACATCCAAATTGTTATGAAATTGAAACGGTTGTCCGAAATATGAGTTGTGTTAAAGTTACTCGAAATAAAATGTTTAGTAATAATAAAATAAAAGAAATCAATTTAACGTGAATGTTCTTCGCTTCAATATTTTAGGGACTTTAATTACAAAAGTCATAGTAAGAAATTCAAACATTTCAGTAAAAATTTATTGTCGATAAACATCAGTCTTCGTAAATGAACATCACTATACTTGAGTCTAGAAATTTCTGTGGAGACAAAAAGAAAACATTGAATAATAATAATAATAGAAATAGTAACCAAAAATACAAATAGCCGGTGGAATGTTATTTTATTGGTTTTAAAATTTTTGTTTTCACTCCAATTTTTACAAGGTGTATCGCTACAACTTGGCATTTTCACGTTTTACGAGAGATCTTGTATGTACAACGATCGCCATGTTACTGTGACGATGTTTGTAGGCGCGTCATCTCGATGTGGTCATTTTGACCATATCGATGCGACGCGAACCACGCCCCCATACCTCGCCTTTTTTTCTATATCTATTCCTGCGACACAGGGTTTCTCTAGTGCGGAGCCGTTAGTGTGTCTCATACGCTAAAAAATCAAACTATGATGTTGTTAATCAGATTCTTTAATAAATAAATTTATTCTAGTTAAATACTTAAAACAACTGTTAGCGGTTGCGTTTTGTGGCATCCTTATGAAACTTATATTTATATTAATGTTTACTACAAGTTCTATCTTCGGACACTTTCAATGAAAAGTAGCGCAAAAAAAATAAAAAATAAGCGCACCAGTGTCGGCTGCTGAACAAAAAAAAGGCGAGAGTGAGGTGTCATTGGGGCGTAATATTTGAATGTGGAAGTAACGAAAATTTACCGTATGCGTATTGTATGGTTTACATTATTAAACTATCTAAATAACAACATTTTATCGAGTTCTTAGGTTTTCGCGATTGTTACACATAGGAAATGAAACTACTTTTCCGGATTTAAATCGCGTATATTTGTTTTTTCAAACAATATTAGACATAACTGGTTGAAGACTGTACCACCTCGTATATATAAGTATTTGTACCCGCGTCAAAGAACATATAGCTGATGTCAAACACCGTCGCGTAAACAAGTCTGCAGTCTGCGAGCATGTCATGGATAAAGCTACACATTCAATGAAGTTTGACAAACCCCAGGTCCTTGCAAGAGAAGTCCGTTATCAACCCAGGATGCTGCGAGAGGCCATTGAAATTAAAAAACATCCTAATTTCAACAGGGAAGATGGTTTCTCCGTACCACCAGTTTGGGATCCAGTATTTCCTCTAATGAAAAATCCCAAACAGACATAAGACTGCAGTACTAATTAATATGTTTTAGTTTATTCTAATTTCTATTAATAATTAATAATAAATTGAACTTAATTAAAAATTCATTCAATAAAATAATTTGTAAAACTTAATATAGCGTAAATTGGAATGTTTTCTTTGTAAAATTAAAAATAAGGTATTTAATTAATAACTATTGTAACTATAGTGAAAAAATAGGGTGGTTTGCATCAATATTAGACATAACTGGTTGAAGACTGTACCACCTCAGTCAACCGTGACCATGGGACCTGTAAAGGGCCCGAAACGTCGGTTTGTTTTTTGAAAAACAAATATACGCGATTTAAATCCGGAAAAATAGTTTCATTTCCTATGTACATAACGTTATGGCGTTCTAAATTTTTATTACAATTACATAATTCCCTGACCTCTAACCTATGAAACCTTATACCTTATAGAAGTGAGTGATTACGTACTAACTTTCCGTTTCTTCTCAAATGCTGGACTCTGGTAACAAAATTATCATCAAGTCGACGGCGCAAAGCTCAAAATGTTAAGCGAGAAGAGCTTATGTAAATCTTATCAGTATGATAATGTGACGAGTCTATCTCCTGAAAGTCCCAGATAAGTTCCCCGATTCAGCAACTGAAACTCCCGAAAGTTGGCGAATTAATATTAAAGTTGGCAAACACCCCGGACCCCGCGCTTAATGAACATCATTATCGTGAATCGTATCAAGCTATTTGAACGCACTTTTGAACGTTGATATCCTGCCGGTGCTCAAAGATCATTGTGTGATGGGGGTGATTCTTGAAGTGGTAGTCACGTTTTTATGAAAAGAACAGAAAACGAATAAATTATTTTTCTAACCTGAAATAATGTTTCTTATAATTATTAATACAAACAACGAACAATAATAAAAATCCATCGATGAAATGTTTCTTGTTAAAATTTATTATTTTAAAATACCGCAACATGGTGGTTTCGTTCAAAAATATCGGTTTTTTTTTTTGAGAAATCGGAACTAATGTCGGAGACGTTCGTGTACTTAGCGGGAGGATAATACTTTTTTATGATGTTTGTTCTATTGACTGGGTTTGATTACAATTGCCTCCGTGGCCGAGTTACTACGCCATAAGTGGCAGTCGAGTTTGATTCCCGAGCCGGGAGAACTATTTGTACGGCCTACCTTTATTTATCTCCTTATTAGACAACATCACATACATTGCTCCGATCCCAAATTAAGTAGCTAAAGCATTTGTGTTATGGAAAACGGAAACAACGACGGTACCACAAACACCCAGACCCGAGATAATATGGAAAAGTTAGTTTTCTACACTGACCCGGCCGGCGAGCGAACCCGGGATCTCAGAGATACGACACCATGAAAACCGGTGTGCCAGCCACTCGAGCACGGATGCCGTCAAGTTAGTTTGGGTATAATTTGTGGTTGTGTATGTGTGTATCCTTGGTTTTCCTAGTGTGGACCTATTACGAGTGTGTGCGTTATTATTATTATTACAAAATTAGTGTGAAAGCCTGGCCGCGACGACCACCCGCCGTCAGAATAGCCGTAGGAATAAAAACAATTATTTTTGCTCCGATCATCTTACGGACTGGTTAGAAGAATCTGTATATACACGTAATAAGGGTGAAACAGATTACGCGTGTTTCGCGTCAGTAATCTGAACGGAAGGTAAACACGTATTTTTCGCTCTTAGCTTTTACTGACCAATGAAGCCGATTCCATTTATTTTCACTAGATAAGATAAGTACATTATCCGGTGTTGGGGCTACTTATAAGCAAACATTACCTGCATACGTTAGAAGCCCCGCTCTTCCACGTTACATTTTTTATATCCGTAAATAAAGTACATAAGTAATATAGAAAGTATAAGAACTTCATTGCAAATTCAAATTAAAGTAAGTAATGTAATGACTGAATATCATGGTACAAAAATTGCAATTATTAAAGTGACATTTCTAGTCATCTGCTGGTAGCTGGTTGAGTGAAGAATAGATTTGTCACAGATGGCGCTACGGCAAAAAAGTCGTATTTAGATAAGAGCGTTTGTATATGTGTGCGTGCGTGCGTGCGTGCGTGTGTGTGTCTGTAACAGAACGCATGAGTACTATGTAGGGAGTCACCACGGATTCGTATTAAGCGGTCAGAAAAATGTTTACATCTGTGCAATAAGACCGAAAAAGACGTCGCATTTCGCTTCCGGCATAACGTCATTTTCGCTCTTATTACATAGAGATAGAGATTTGTTTGTAGTGTGGTGACTCCCTTATTTAACGATTCCGCTTTCATAAATGTGGTGACTCCCTTATGTTGTAATCGAGTATTTCGAGTATTATTTAAGCATTGCGCTGGATGTCAAAGCAACTAATCCTTGTCATGAATGTAACACAAGCTGCTCAAAATTCGCCCCCAGCGGCAATGTCGGTTAATTGGTGTCATTTTCGACAACGTCACGTTAACGGTCACTGCTGTGATTAAGCATAGGTTTAACGATTACTCGTCAATTGGTCCCTCCCTTTTAAACTTTGCTCATGTATTAATTTTCACATTTTCGAGCTGAAAATATTTTCAAAAGCGCTGTTATCTTTTTCTAACAACTATTTTTATTCAATATTTATTATATTATATTATATATTTATATATATATATATATATTTATAATACCTCCATCTCACCTATATAATGTCTGTTCACTCTCGCCTTCTGCAGGCAGGGAATTACACTCCATAGCCGTCCGCCATATAAATGTAGAAACGTAACGCTTCGTGCGAATCTTTGGAATATCCACAACTTAGGGGTGGAACCCAAGCCTGCGTCTAATCCCCCGGTGATGGAAAGGGGAAGGCGGAATTAAATCGTGTAATTCCATCGCACACTCTCCGTGATATATCCTGTAAAATATCGATAAGCTGGCAACTTTACGGCGGTGTTCAAGGCTCTGCAGTTTCGCCTCCACTAATTCCGAGTCACCTGTAAGCCTCTTGGCACGGTTGTCAATTGAATCCAAAGTGGCCAGTTGGTATGTAGCAGAGCCATCCCAAAGGTAGCAGCAGTACTCCATGCACGACCGGACTTGTGCTTGGTACAGCTGAAGCAACTGTCCCGGTGTAAAGTAACACCTCACCCTGGAAAGGATGCCAAGCTTCCTTGCTGCATTTTTGGCCATGGATTCAATGTATCTGCCGAAATTCGAATTGGACGACAGGTCCATTCCAAGTAGCTGGAGACAGTCGGCTATCGGTATGAGTATACCACGAAACGTCGGAGTCAGCTCAAAGGGACTCCGTTTTGTGGAGAATAGACACGCCTGCGTGTCCATGGCACCCGCGACACAGGGTTTCCCTAGTACGGGACTATGAGTGTGTGCGTTATTATTATTATTATTATTATTGTTATTTTATCGTGAGCCGCGCCACCGTGCCTCAGTGGCTGGCAATATGTGCTCTATGATCCACAAACTTAACCATATTATAGTTACTCGTATGTTATATTTACATGTATTTAACTGAAAGCTCGTTAGCGGGGAGTTTCACCTTTTGTTTGTCGGTAATGGTGGAGCAGTAATTAGTTAGATCGTTAGTGGCAAACTGTGTTCATTTCCAAATAAAAAACAAAGAAATCATAAATAGAAACGGCAATAATAATTTTCGACAAAGTAAAAACAAATCCTGCATTAAACTTTTGTGTTGCATTGTACTAAGATTTCACTGAATAAACGCGATCAAAAAATGTAATAGGTCTTTGCACAATCTTATAGTTTTCAAAATACCGCACAAAATACTAACGATGTCCTTATTCTGCACCAAAGCAATATTTGGGTAATCAGTCGATCGCGAGAGAGTTTTGCCATTTGTTTTATTATACCAAGTCCCTGTAATTACAGGTGAAAAGTGCTGGTGAAATTTCACCAGCACTTTTACTATTCAAAACGCAGTAATATGGCCATCACTGCTAGGCAGCAGAAATAGGTACTTCCCTAGACGAACACTTTCACAAAGAGCTTTAGTGCTACTAAATACCTGATCAGATGCTACAGATAACTTGGAACCGACCTCCTAATTGAGATTTTTGGATGTTTTTTGATTGCTTCAAGCGCAACTCTTGAATAAAAATGGCGAACGGTGGAGAAATTATTATAATATTCGCGTCTCGAAATGCATCTAAATCCCGCATTACTGTCGCCAAATGTCCCGCAAAAATATAATCTCAAATGTACAAAGAGACGGTTTAATGGGAACTTCGAGCGACTTCTGTCATCCCTTAATCCAGGCCCGCACCTGAAAGCCTTTGACCGCAAGTACCAAAAATCTAGAATGTGTCTGACTGTCCATTGACCACGGTCCCGTAGGCGTTATGTAATTCGCTTAATCTTTTTCCTAAATCTGTTGAATGTTTCAAAAGCTATATAAATGTGTTTTTATACCACCTGCTCAGAAAAAAGTAATTTCCTGCGCAGAGGTATATTTTTTATTTTCTAGGGAATACTGACACTTAATTTCACGCTTGCATTGTGAAGGGAAAATTTAACAACAGAAACATGGCCATTAAAAAAAAAAGATTGAAAATAGTGAAAACTGGTTGGCAAGCATTACACACTCAACATCCCTGTGTCGCGGATGCCATGGACACACACATAGACAACCACAAATTTCACCCAAACTCACGAGAGAAATTTACGTAGGCCATATAAATGTTTCTACCGGCCCGGGAATCGAATTCGGGACCTCTGCGCATCAGTCCGGCATGGTAATCCTTCGGCCACGGAGGCCTTGCCTCAATTATCAAGCATATGGTAAGCAACACGCCTGTCCATAGCATTTGCAGTGCCACTCAGAGCTTTAAATTGCAAAGATCTGAGGGGCACTGCCACTGCGCCCGTCACCCTGAGACATAAGTTGACAAGTCCCATGTGCCTGCAATTTCACCAGCACCCTTACCCTTCAAAACAGGAACACAGTAATGCTGACATTACTGCTTGGTGGCAGAAATAGGTAAGGTAGTACTACGCTGGATAAATTCTTTTACAAGGACCTCCACTGCTACTAAATTGTTTTTTGGAGCCTCTGTACTTGTGTGTCGGTTTTTTACCTAACGGCTTATCTAACAGGAATGGTTCTTAGCTATTTGACAAACATCTCACCAGCTGATTATCTTTAATTCGCTTTTTTTCCAGTTAATGTAGAAATTTCAGTCATAAAACGAATATTAATTATACTTTCACACATCCGATAGACTTGAAATTTGATGTACTGTGGAGATCCGATGATAGGAATTACAATAACATTGTATACCTTGATCTAATACTGCAACCAGGACCGTCTGCCAACAACTTATTCCTCAACTCCATCTAATAGAACTAATTAGCTCAATAATTTCATCTGAAAGAGTTGTCAGTTTACAGATGGTAAGTTTATTGAATTTTTAGAGTACACAGTTCTGTATTGAGAGAATTTTGAATTAATCTATTATTAAATTAGCGATATATCGTCATCTTCACACTAAAAAACCATAACAATAGTTGCATAAATACGCAAAGAACACACAAAAAAGTTCTGCACGTAGTCACGTGCGGGACCCTAAAAATACCATAAAAATAAGAGTAGAAAATAAAAATCTCAATTTTTCGCGTTAGCAATTTTTCTCTTCGACACGTTTGCTAACATAATTTAGACGCTTCAACAAAAATTGCTCGTAAATCTTTTATCACTTTAAATTTTGTATTACATGATACAATTATTTTCCTTGGTTTACAATCGCGTTTCGTTTACTGCGAATTAATATCTTAAATCATTACCTTGCTTTACTCTGTGATGGAGTAAACCTCTAGCTCATTATATATAGTACATTTAATTCTGTTTCCAGTTTTGGGCGTTGAACAGATCAGTAACATATCTATTATTTCTTTTATTAAACCAATTGACGGCACGAACAAGTCGTGCGCCTGGTGGTAACCGACACGCCTGTCTATAACAGTTGCAGTGCCACTTAGAGCTTTAAATCGCAAAGATCTGAGGGGCACTGCCACTGCGCCTGTTACCCTGAGAAATGAAATTACACCACTACATTAATGTACACAACAAAACCATTACTGTTATTAGGTACTGTTTGATGGCAGAAAACGGTAAGATGGCAGTACTAACTTGGACGAACCCTGACACGAGGAGCTCTACGAAAAATAACGTCTTTTTATTGTATTTAATTTAAATAGAGCACGGACAAAATATTGTTGTTGCTAAACGTTTAATATGCAAATAAAACAAACAATAGTTTAAACGGAGATACTAAGTTGGAAAGATACTCATGTCTGGCTTCGCTGTAGAGTTGTCCCACAGGGACATATAACTATACAAAAAATGCCTCAGGATAATTCAAAAGTTACGCTCTAGAGTCAGTTGTTTAGAGTAAGAAATGTTTACCCTTCCATCTCTCTTCTCTTTTCAGGAGAGAGGTTTCTAGATTCTACCCTATTTACCTTAAATGTTCATTTCAATTTCAAATCGCTCGGCCGAAATGGAACTTTGGTCTTCCGTCTGAAGCTCTGTATCGTATGTTGCTTCCCAAACTTTTTCTTTCACCGCCCACTTCGGCAATATGAAAAGATTTCGATGCCCACCACCACAAAAAAAAATTGAAAACACGTATTTTTATATTAACTTATCACAAAAAATCTCAAGGAAAAAATATACATAGGCATGTAGTTTATATTGTTAATTCTGTTTTTTCAAATCCGGTAACACCTCTCTGGACAGCATCAACACTTTTAGTTGCTTTCGAGACCCCTACCATTAGGACTCTTTAGCGCCCACTGGCGGGTGGCACTGCAATTGGAAAACTATGCTCTATATTCCTTATCAACGAACTGGTTTTTTGTCTAATTCTTTTACCCTTCACGCATTCCACGCTTCCGCTCCATGTAAGAGAAGGTCAGACCAAATTATCTTCTGGAGCGTAAGTTACGCAAGCATCTTTTTGAGAATTTTCCAGATCAACACTGCGTAATGTTTCTAGAGTACATAAATGTATGTTTATTACGTACGCATACTAAGTACGTGATATTTATTTTATACCACATATATTTTATCAAAAATCAAATTTTTTCTTTTTTTATAAAACGAATCATCAGTCGTGCGCCTGGTGGTAAGCGACACGCCTATCCATAACAGTTGCAGTGCCGTTCAGAGCTTTTAATCGCAAAAATTTTAGGGGCACAGCCACTGTGCGCGTCACCCTGAGAGATAAGTTGACAAGTCCCATGTGCCTGAAATTTCACCAGCACCCTTACCCTTCGAAACTAGGACGCAGAGGACGCAGTAATGCTCACATTACTGCTGGCGGCAGAAATAGGTGGCATTACTTCTGCTACTAAAACTGTATGACTTTTTGTTATTTTTATATGAAGAGTGGCACCAACCTCCTGTTTTTTTTTCTGTTTGGTCCAACGGCCCCAAGTCCACCATTCGTACTTTAGTGTATTGTGCAAAAAACTTTAAATAAATAAATAAATTCTTCGAACGAAATTAATGGATAGAAATTTATGCTTAAAGAGGAAAGTTCGTATTATTTTTATCACTTTCATGTGATAAAAACACTTTATTGTATGACGGGGTCGTGGTGTAGCTTTATTATACCACGACTTACGTTTTTGGAGTTTGCAAGGCACCTTTGGGCGAATCAATAAGGTTAATTTATTGCAAAATCCCTGAGTCCCCTATACAGCGCCTAAAGGTACTTGTGTGTTGACACGATGTGTATAGAGGTATTCTTTCTTTATATTTTCTTTGTCAACACGATGCCAAAAGGCTTTGAAATAATACCCCATAATACCCAATAATACCCATTGCCAATAGATACGTTGCAATAAAATTTGATTAGATCAACTCCAATAAGTCTAAAGCCGATTTAAAAGAGATAAAATAAAAAGGCTGAGTGGTTGGAACGGGTTGATATATAAAGCGGCAAATCCACTTGGCGTACATGAGGAAAAAAGGCTGGAATTCCAGTCGTGGCTGACGCTATGAGATAATTCGATCAACCAAGGACTGAGATACGCATTTGCATTTTGTATTTAATGAGTTACAAGTATCGTTCAAAAATAAAGTGGACTATTTTTTTTAATATCATGTGTTATTACTCCCATCACAACAAGCGCCCGGGTTTTAATAGCACTAGCATTGTTAACGCCGGGTTGAAATCAGGTTAAAACCCAGTAAAGCCCAAAATCGAAGATTAAAAACTATTTACAACTAAGTATGTGTTGTAAATCGAGTTTCCACTCGATTACTTCTGAGGTAACCTCGTTTCAACAAAAAAGAATCATCTAAATCGGTTCACAAATGCCGCGGAGTTGTCGCGTAACATACATATAATAAAACCTACTCCTTTTTTGAAGTCGGTTAAAAAATCGAATCGTAATGTGCAACCTTGATAGTGAGAATCTTCAGGATTCGAACGTAGGTATTGTGTAGAGATGCTTCTTTTTCGTCTAAAAAAGATTGTTTACAAATGGTTTACGATAAGCTTTTCAATAAGTATGGATTTATACCAAATTCCGTTTTCGCCGTTTCTGCCCGCGATTTTAGGCAGGTATGGGTTAAAATCCGGCGCTTATAGTAAAAACCCGGTTAAATCAGGTTGATTGGGTTATAATCCACTGCCTGTCTACGATTACCATGCCATTCATTTACTTTTTGTAAAAATACTTCACTAGTTTCTTATTATTATAGTTACAAAGAAATAACAAACACAAATAAAAATCCGTCTATCCCACTGGACTCGAATCAGAGTCAATTCCCTCGACGGATGAGCCAGCAGATCTTACGAAAACCGGTTGGTATCAAACCAGTGCTTAAAACCAGCCGGATCGAAGGAATTTTTCTTTGTATTTGTGCTTCATTTCCCGGTAACTGACAAACTAGATCTAAATAAAATAAAGTATGAAACCAAATCTAATCTGTCTATTAAGTACATGTGAAATAGAATTTAGTCCACTTACGTATTTTGTTTTCCTTTTGTTTGAAAGACAAACAGTTATATACATAATATATACAAAATATATTATATTTTTCTTATATCAAGCAACGGGACGAACAAGTCGTGTGCCTGATAGTAAGCTGCACGCCTGTCCATAACAGTTGCAGTGCCACTCAGAGCTTTAAATCGCAAAGATCTGAGGGGCACGTCACTGCGCCCGTCGCCCTGAGACATAAGTTGACAAGTCCCGTGTGCCTGTAATTTCACCAGCACCCTTACCCTTCAAAACCTGAACACAATAATGCTGACATTATTGCTTGGCGGCAGGAATAGGCAAGGAGGCAGTACTACCCTGAACGGACTCTTTCACAAGGAGCTCTACTGCTACTAAACACAAATTAAAACTTTATTTATAACCAAACTACAGTCCCCTAATTATACAAAAATCAAAAACTAGGTAAACATTCGTGTTAAATCTATATTGACAGATTTCTAAAAAATACTTTTCGAATTTGGCATGAATGAGGCAAATGTTAAGGATTTTCAGATGGGCGGCAGTAGTCATATTCCATTTGGAGGACCGTCTCACTGTCAATCGGCTTGCAAAAGCATAAAAATACATTGAAACACCGGTTGTTCCTCCGGTTTAGCGTGTTTCACCCGACTTTGGTTTTATTGATCCGCTGGCAACTTATTTAGAATATTAATGTCTGATCTAATAAAATACCAATTAAAAATTTGATGTAATTTAACGGGTTTTTATCGATTATTTTGGCAAGGTGCTCGATATTTTCTTACATGCGTCACGATCACAAGACGTCTAATAGATTTAACGTATTTCGTGTAAGGTTAATAGATAACTTAGTAGCAGTAGAGCTCCTTGTGAAAGAATTCGTCCAAGCAAGTACTGCCACCTTATCTATTTCTGCTGTACAGCGGTAACGTGCGCTTTACTGCGTTCCGGTTTTTAAGGGTAAGGTGCTGGTGAAATTAAAGGCATATGGGACTTGTCAACTTATGTCTCAGGGTGATGGCCCAAGCAGCACACCCATATCTAAATGTATACTACAAGATATCTAATAGAATTTAATTCGATTGAATATTTTAAGATCTCAAATTCCCTCAAGATATCTCGAAGAAGGTTTTTAGATAATTTAAAGTAAAAGTGGGCACAACTTTATTAGTAGATCACAAGAGTGCTTTGAGAAACTATCTGTAGTTAGTGTTAAGAGTCATTCTTATCTTTTTTCTGAAGTAACCCTTCTAGAATGCTACAAGACCATTTGTAGAATGTAGACAGTTTTTATTTAGTATTGTAGACTGCTTTTCGATAATTTATAGTCTATGATAGTTTTCTTTATAATGCTATTTTAAAACCAAAATACTAAAGCATAACAAACATAAGACACAATTCTCTTAATACTAATAGATTTCAAGTTTAATGGCTCACAAAATATAAACTATCAAAATTGCAACATGGCGAAATTAGATATAATATTTCTGAATTTTTCGCGGAATGTTTAATCGGTTAGAATGCGCAAATTGACGTGCGACTTTAAATACATTGTGAAAAGTGATGTAAAACCTGCCATAAAAGTAATGCGCTCGCTAAATTTTAAATATTTATGTATAAAATATAAACTTAATAAAAATACAGTTACCGATTTTCGGTTTTAAATATTTATAGAAAGCTTAAATATACAAAATAACTCACAAAACAAACCATTTCCAAGAAGTTCTAGGCTTCTTCAAGCTAATTTCAACTTAGATTTACTTTTTAAAAAGAAAAGAAATTTTTCTCGGCTACTTCATAGTCATTCTTTAAAAATAAAGATAGCGATAAGAATTTAAAGCTTTTTTCAAAACACAGTTGGGAGCATGTTGTCTATAGCTTTATCTAACATTTTTAAAATCTAACATTGTATAATTTTGTTTATCTATCAATTGCTGATGCATCGCTAGTTTGATCGTTACTGTTAGAAACACTGTGATGGACTATATCGACGTGTTATTCAACATCGCACATCACTCGTATTATTAACAAGCAGCTTAAATAGAATTATTATTAGAGCACTTGGTTCTGAATTGTAAAATTGCCAGTCGGTGCGTGTTGAGTTCGCGATTCTTTCTGCCGCTTAGGACGGTCCCCGGTATGAAGCAAAACGAAATCAGCTATGGATAAACAAAGCCGAGCAGTTGGTACTTCCACACCACGACTTACCATTCGTCAACTTTAAATATTAAACGTAGGTCGAAACTCATTGATTATTTCTAACATTAACATAGTGTCACCAAATGCACAACAAACAATCAATTTACATAATTTTGTAAGGCAAAAAAAATGATTTTTTGTTCAGATTGATTACAGATTAATGTTGAATCTAATTAATATTATAATTCATATAACTGCCTCCGTGGCCGAACGGTTACCATTCCGGACTGCCATGCAGAGGTCCCAGGTTCAATTCCCGGGTCGGAAGAAATATTTGTATGGCCTACATTTATTTCTCTCGTGAGTATGGATGTAATTTGTGGTTGGCTACGTGTGTGTGGCACCCGCGACTCAGGGTTTCCCTAGTGCGGGGCTATGTTGAGTGTGTACGTTATTATTATTATTATTAAAATAAACAAACGATTTAAGGTCATCTAATTTTACAATTAGTTTTACATTTTGCATTCTGTTTACATTCACAGGAACGGTAATAGATTATTACATTATGAGTTTCTTAATTCTTTATTATATTTTTAAGCGATGTATTTCTAATAAATAATGAAAATTTGAGATGTGGAGAATTTGTAGGGTGCCCCTCAGATCTTTGTGACTTAAAGCTCTAAGTGGTACTGCAACTGTTATGGACAGGCGTGTCGCTTACCGTCAGGTGCATGACTTGTTCGTCCCGTCACTTAGTTATTATAAAAAAAATGATACTTATAACAAAAAGGGACATATATTGTTGAAAATAAGAAAGTCATTACGAACCACGGCTATAAACGTGCCATCAACCAGGAACAGGACTAACCGGGAATAGCTGCAATCATGAGCTTTATCAGCGTCGCTATGCAAGCCCCGGCCACACCGTTAGTCACTACGCAGACAGCCAGGTTCCTCTTTAAAAGTATTCCGTTGCTAACTTACGGCCAGCGATAAAGCTGAATTTCAAGTACCGACGATAGACCGACTTCAAGTGTACGTGCAGTTTATCTAGAAGTATAGCCACACATACAATCCTTATTTCGGTTTCCATATCTGAGGCCTTACTGCCGCAATGACTTCACGGTAATAAATCATTGTGGTATTTGCTTACTATTTAATAAGTGCCAGTGCAAACTGGCACAGTTTTGTTACGCGTTTTGTTATACGTATTCTTTTTTCCTTTTAAGTTTTTGGCTCTTCGCGCTTTGCTTTGTACCCAACACAACATTTCTCAATTTTCATTATTAATTTGTTATCTGCAGCTGAGCACAGAAGGGAATATTTTCAAAACAAGTTAATGAAGCAAGCGATTATAATTTACAATTTAATGTCATTTTAAATAATAATGGTTGATATACTGGGTGTAATCGTTAAGCTTGCCCTGGCAATTATTCCATAAATATAAGAGATAAAACTAGAAGTATCCAAAATTTTAACGTTAAGCGCCCCCACACATGTAATATGACATTTGTAGAGAGGCTTTATTTGACCTACTTTAAGAGGCAACAATAAGTTTGCTGATAACAAGACTGCTGTAAATAAAATAATAAAACTATCTTTTAATGGATCAAATTTTTAAGTAAGTACAAAATTTTGTATTCAAAGCAGTTGCTCGAAACTTAAAACTAAATTTTTAATTTTATGATGTCGTTTTGCTCATTAGGTGACGTAATTTCGATATCAGTTTAAAGGTTTCTGCTATCTCATACATTTATGAAATAATCGCCTGGATACACTTAGCGATTACATCCTGTATACGTGCTTACATAAAGAGGGATTTGAAAATATCAGTATCTCACCGAAAGTAGGGAGAGAGGCGTCAATTTGTGAATAAATAATACTCTCTTAGACCCGCTTTTAGTGTCCTTGCTTTGTGACGTCATTTATCCTCTGCGAAAGGCTACAGTAATTCCTACCTTTTGGTACTGCATAGCAAAGTGCTACCAACACAGCAGATATTCCTTATTTCTTTATGTACATAAATTCCGAATAGAAAGACGAGAGTGCTGTGACGACTATCATACATAATATAACAATAACACCATCAATATACAACAGCAGTAGAACGAAGTGTCGGGCGCAGTGGCAGTACCCCTCAAGTCTTTGTGATGTAAAGCTCTAGGTGGCACTGCAATTGCTACGGACAGACAAACTTTCAGTGCCTGTTACTGTAAAGCATTTATATATTAGATGACTTCCTTTCTTATATTGTCACTCCCTCTTTTCCTATCCATCTACCTCTTCTAGTATTTTGAAATAAAGTGGTAATATGTGAAGGGAAACAAGTTCAATATCCATGTATCCACATTGAATAATGTACGTTACATTTTCGCCTCATACAATTTCAGACGTTGCATCCATTCGCAAGAAGCGCATTGCTTCATTCTGGACGATGAAGGATGAATCGATCCCGAAGCATACGCCACTGCCAACATCTGTGTTTCCCGAGAGCTAGATCATTGCTTGACATCAAAGGAGATTACTCTCAAACATTCGTCGACTTTATGTAAGAAAGTCTATTTAACACCCTGTATGATAGTATAGCTTGCCTATCTCTGAGTAAAGTTAAATTGGAAGCGGATTGATCGTGTAACAAAGCAATAACAACTTTCGCCACCGCATTATAAACTTTGCAACAATCGCCCTGTAGTGGAGGAACTAGTCAGCACTTAGTATTTTCTATACGCTTTTCGCCATACGTTGATGAATCAATGGCGCGGTATAAAGATCTGCAATCATCTAGCACTTTATTCAATTAGGTACCAACCAATCAACGCGTGACTAGGATCTTCATGAGGCCTTTCAGTCTTTTTATATGTTCTTGAGGAGTCACAAATTTCTTGTTTTTGGGATTGCTTCCTTGCTGAAATAAAGATCTGTAAATTGTCGATCTTTATTATGATTATTAGTACGAATATCGAACACGTAGAATAACTTTTTCGACCCGATGGGACTAGAACCCACGACCATATTGCACCGTTTACTCTTACTATATGCTCCTGATCATGCGGGATAGAGTGAGTGTGTAAAGGAGGCTAATGCGATCTGGTTTATAAAGCATTGACTAATAACTTTTACATGGCAACCCTGCCAACAACGATTAAACTGAACATATTCAAACCCACCCCCTCTGCGAGCTCACCCTGTTTAAGTTGTCTAACTGACGAGACATTTGTAAACAAAGAAACCACGATCGGGACTTAACTAGTCCCGATGCGATTCGTAAATGTCTAAACAATTTCTCTAATAATTACAAAACAAGACCGAATAATATTAGAATATCACGTAAACAATAAACAGAATTATGTTACATTGCTTTTGAAGTGGTAACTGGCTTCGACGTTATAGGAAATATCTTTTAAAATGATACACACGCTTAGCCACAATCTCAGTTGATGATATGCGGTAATGTAACCGTTGAGGATGGTACGAGTTTGTCTAAAATATGCTTATTCTCTGTAGCTTAGAACAGCCTATGTCGTAGTTTTCGTGACATACAGAATCTGCATCTGTATATATAGGGCAGTACATTTGATTCCTTAGCGCGTGCTCTAGGAAGAATAAAAAAGTTCGTGTGGATACCTATTCACACAAACTTTTTATTCTATCGCCTGATATGTTAGTGTTTGTAGTCGATGACAATGCCTGAAAGATGACAAACCATATTAATTAATCACAAACAACAATGATTAAAAACAGCGTTTACCCAAACACCGACATCATTAAAAAGAATCCCAACTTCTTAACGCCTAAATTTCAACTTCCGTACATTAAGGCCAACTTTATCTGTTCCAAATTAGCCCGAGTTAAGAACTTTACACTTCACCGTGCTATAGTTTTACACAAAACACTTACTATATACCATATTAATTACCTTTATTCTCTACGACTTTGGGCTTAAAATCCCTCATCTCAAAAGCATTGTTCGTTGGTATCTGTGTCTCGCATTTCAGCCTCTAGACATGTGAGGAGGTTCTTATATTAATGACGTTAAGGTTGAAAATAGTCTATGTTGTTTCGGCACCCAGTCGACCGCGTGACCTACTTAGTATCGATCGATCGGTCGTTGACCCCCTGAAGCCTGAACGCTGAAGCACAAAAGTACCGTAATCAATTAAGATAGGGATAGTATTCGTATTAAAACGGTTGCGGCGCGTAGCCGGTGACTCGGGGTAACAAGGGACCATTTGAGTGCCACGCAAAAGGTGAGAGGTTCGATAGGTGATGACGGTGGACTGAAGTGCAGAGGAGTCTCGTGATCAAAACAAGAATTTCGTACTTTCATTGTAAACTGCTTCCACTTCGCTCTCACTAAATTATTTGAGCATTTCTGCATAATAACATTGCATCTCTGAGGTGAACGACACTTGCCGAAAGCAGTGATAGAGATGTCGGAAGAAACTTCGAACCATTGCGATAAACATAGAAACTATTTTCGAACGGAGTCTTTCTAATGTATATATTAATTGATTATGAAGATTTAAAGACGTTGTTATGCACTAAATTCTTATCACTGCTGTGAAAGATATTATTAAAGAATCGTTACATTATATTATAATAATAATAATATTTTTATTTATTGAGACAACTGAGATCCAATCAAATGTTAGTAGGTACAGACTTAAAACTATATTAGTACTTATGCTTTACCAGGCACTTTGTATTATGTATTAAGTGCCGCATAATTCGGCACTCATTCCTGTCAGCAACTGTCTTCAGGAGGCTATTGGGGCTGTCACGTATTCTCTTCAGTACCGACGCCGACTTTTTACGTACAACAGCCGTAAAACTATCTAAGCGCGCGTCAGTGAATATGGCTGAGGCACTGCAGAAACGTGACAGCCCCAACAGCGTCCTGAAGGCATTGTTGTATTGCACGCATAGAGCATTCCGAGAGCAATGAGTCTTGAGCTCTTCCACAGAGCGCTAGCGCACATTGGTGTGCAGTAAGCTTTAAACAATGTTTTCTTAACTGCTGCCGTACATCTGGCTAACCTGCGGGTAAGCATGTTTGCTCTCACCGAGATTGTTCTCCGTTCGCGCTGTATATCCAGGCCAACCTTGAGGTCGTCGGTAACATAGTGTCCCAAGTATTTAAAGTGGCTAACCCTTTTTAACGGAGAACCATTAAGTAGTACAGGAAGTGCACACGTAGGACTCTTCCTACCGGCGGCTCCAAAGATCATAAACTCCCACTTTTTAACATTATATAACAAGCCATGGGATGTTGCATATGACTCACATACTCCAATTACTTTTCTCAAGGCACTGATCGATGGCGCCAGCAGCACCATGTCATCGGCATAGCTAATGTCGATTAAACAAATTCCGTCAACAAAGCAGCCCACATGCGTGCTGCTGAGTTCACCAATCAGTGCATTAACGTACAAATTGAATAATCTAGAAGATGTTAGTCCACCCTGTCTAACCCCGCATTCCAAGTTATACGGCTGCGAAAATTTGTTCGCCCACCTTACAATATTCGTTTGATTCCGGTACCAATTACCTAAAAACGTTCGTTAGCTCCACAGGCATACCCGTGGCACTTAATAATATTATGTTATCCAGTAATTAGGTTAAGAAATAGACCACAAGCACTGACTCCTGTAACACAGGGTATACCTAGCTCATGAAGGAGTCTTGACTTCATTACCATGCTGTAATTTTTTCAGCATTACATTACTGCGTTCCCATTTGGAAGGGTAAGGGTGCCAGTGAAATTACAGGCACATGGGACTTATCAACTTGTGTCTCTAGGTGACGTGCGCAATGGTAGTGCTCCTCAGATATTTGCGATTTATAGCTCTGAGTGGCACTGCAGCTGCTATGGACAGGCGAGTAGCTTACCACCAGGCGCGGGACTTGTTCGTCTCATTGTGTGGTACAGCACTAGGTTAATCGGTAATCTACGGGCACGTCTCTATGGCCCCTGCCTCTGTTCTACTTGCTTGCGTGTAGCTGGGTAGCATACGCATAAAGTAAGTATTTAATTATAATAAACTCAAGTGTTTTATTGATAAACAACGGTACAGCCATCAACGGGAATAAAATGCTGGTAAAATTACAGGCACCTGGGTCTTGTCAACTAATAATAATAATTATAATAAAATCGTTTGTTCCAAAAAAAATACATTTGGCTAGAAATTCAAAGTCCTCCAAACTGCAGAGCAGTTTATTGGCGGAGATACACTCCTTACCTATCCCACGAACCTTACCTGTCGTACGTCATAAAATATACTCGCATAGATATATCAGAATCAATAGTACAATATAGTATTCTATTCTATTCTATTCTATTCTATTCTATTCTATTCTATTCTATTCTATTCTAATGTCTCAGGGTGACGGATGCAGTGGCAGTACCCCTCAGATGTTTCCGATTTCAAGCTTTTGAGTGGCACCACAACTGTTATGGATAGGCGTGTCGCTTACTACCAGGCGCACGACTTATTCATCCCGTTACTTAGCATTAGAAAAAAATCTGTTTATACTATTAATAATAATAATAACTCACGCTGTCATGGCCCCGTACTAGGGAAACCCTGTGTCGCGGGTGCCAAGGTCACACACATTGACACCCAAACTCACGAGATAAATAAATGTAGGCCATAATTGGTAGGTCAAGGAGGCCATATAAATATTTATTCTCGCCGGAGGTAATTAAATGTTCAATTGGTATCATAAAAAAATATGATTAGTGTAGTAAGAGCGGTCGTAGCCTAGTACGAAATGCTTGGCGGCAGAAATAGTTAAGGTGGCAGTACTTCCCTGGACGAATTCTTTCACAAGGAGCTCCACGGCTACTTATGTATAGAAATGGAAGAAAAAAGAAAGTTCACAATACCCGTGCCCACCAGTGGGACATATAAACACACAAAGAAACATTAAGGTCAGATTTTCAACGTGTACACAAATAGCTCACATACGTTACTTTGAATAGGCGAGTTTGTGATACCACGCTACGCCGATCGCCGTTTAGTGCGTGACGTGTAGCGTTTCGGAACAGTGTTAGAAATTTTGTCTTTGTGGCACCACTCGGCAACTGGCCGTTTGGGGAGCACGCGGGCAATAAATTTGGCAGATGTTGTTTTAAATCGTTATATAGAATTCGGCCATTCATTGACGTTACTACGATGTGCTTGGTGTGTCAGTCAGTCAGTTGCTACATTTTACCTGGGTCCCAATTCTACTAATTTTAAATCATCTCAGTTGTTGTCGATAGAGCGTCAATGGCAGGATGTTTACGTTTCGTTTTCTGCTACTTATTATTTTACGTTTCTTTCGAAGGTTTTCACTTGCAATGATTATTATTAATACTATGTGGAAGAAAGAAAAGAATGGAAATGGCATCAAGCAACATTTATATCAAAACCGGTATCGCCACACGCGCACATTAGAAAACGTAATATTATATTAGTACTAAGATAACATAATTTTGATTGGTTATAAATTATCAAACGAAAATAGATAATAATAAAGATATTTTGGTAAAAAAAATTGAAACTCATTTGGCGCTATAAACTTATATACGCTAAGAATCATATGAGCATAAACTTCTTTGAACAAAATCAAAAAGTTGACAATCTACAGATAGGGATGTGACATTTAATCGATATCGACATTATGTTTTGTAACTAGCGGAACATTGAACTAGGCATTGTTTTATACTTGCCATAATTAGGGTTAACCACGGAGTATATGGAAACAACACAACTACAACTAGAGTAGCTGACTATTGCATACATACATTTGTTAACAAATACCCAAAAGGTTTTACTACACGCAAGTATTAATTGATATTAGCTACACAGGCGTAAGCGTATACGTAGCTACATGCTACAATCACAGTATTAATGATTTATTATACTGTCATCGTACTTTTATTAACCTACTAGATTTCAAGTCAATCCGATCACTGGAAGGGTTGAAACATTAAAACACAGTCATCATAAAAATCTTTATTCTCCCTGAAATATGATATATTTGTTCAACAATTACCTCTTTCTGAACTGACTGAATATGACTACGCCTATAGAGTCGACGAGCTTGTCAAGAAAATGAACATATTTATTTCCGAAGGCGAAGAAGCGAATCATTTGTTTCATGAAAGTTTGACGAAAAATAACTGACAATGCTTCAGAAATGTTTTCACATTTAGATGTGGTCTATAATTTGTGAAGGCGACTCTGAGTTTTATGTCATATAGGTATTACCTGATTAACCAAATGATTTATTTCTTAATGAATATGTATATTATAATTTAATGTGATGTCATAAAATGCCTATAGCAAATGGTGCTACATTTAGTAGGTACCCAGCTTTTACTGCCTGCTGCTTCACCCCATTTCTCCTTTAAAAAAGATCCGGCGGGAAACTAAAAAAATCAATACAAAAACTGCAAATGTAAATCATGCCTGTGATAACACTAAGAACTCAAGCGGACCAAGGTGACGTATAATAAGCAAGTAGGGAGATAGGAACCATGTAGATAAGGTAAAGAAAATCTCCAATCTCATAAAGTCTTCATTTGATACTCCACGGGCTTACGTGCATTGTAAAATTATCGACACTGTACCTCTTCTCTTATTTATATTTCTTTTACATTGAAAATTTAAGTAATCTAAGTAATCAAAATTGTTAGCATTTAAATACCTGTAAATAATTTATGTTTACACATTGGTACCGCTATAATAAAAGAAATGTTGAACTGAACCAAAACCGGGTTTCTAAATACAGAGTTTCTACATATCGATAATTTGATTACTATACGCGGACCCAGTACCAAGTGTAATACGACAATAGTGCAAGCAATTCATTGAGCGTCATTCGAATTGTTCTTTTGACGGCGGCGATGGCTAGCAACCAATGTATATTGTTATTACCGGGTTGCAAGAAAATAGTTGTTTCGCAACTATAGTATTGTATTCTTCAAAATGTTAGAA
Source organism: Hyposmocoma kahamanoa (assembly GCF_003589595.1). Lineage (NCBI taxonomy): Eukaryota > Metazoa > Arthropoda > Insecta > Lepidoptera > Cosmopterigidae > Hyposmocoma > Hyposmocoma kahamanoa. The sequence continues at coordinate 3,145,228 of NW_020653736.1, read as the reverse complement.
AATATAGAATTTTAGTACTTACCGATGAAATGAAATCACTCCCGGAGTATTTTTTAAACTTTGGCTTCTTACGCGACATGATATAATGGCAAAATTCGGCACATTTCTATTTTTTCCACAAAATAATCCTGTATCACATTTGAACGACGACTGACGCGCTGTTGACACTCATATCACCGTCTGGTAATAAGCTAGGTAACGCGGACCCCTCCTGGCCACGTTGGATGGGGACCCCTGGGGGCGCTTGTGCTGGTGTGCAACAAGTTGCAGCACCGGGCGCCCCCCGCCGAGACGATGGAGACGGAGCTTCTCGGTCAAGTGGTAGCTGGCCTGTTCCCGAAAGGGGATGAGAGTTTCCCTCCTCCCTCCATGGCTTCGCCGATTGCGGAGCCGGAACAGACCGATACAGTTCCTCCGGTCACACAGGCCGGCTCAGGGCCACAAGAAAGGCCCCCGGTCCGGACGGTGTGCCAGGGAAAGTCCTGGCACTTGCGTTGGAACACGTGGGAGAACGCGTATTGAAGCTCGTCGACGCCAGCTTGGCGTCAGGGAGCTGCCCCCAGGTGTGGAAGGAGCGCCGCCTTTACCTCCTCCTGAAGGAAGGGCGTCCGGTTGAGTCCCCGTTAGCGTATCGGTCCATCGTGCTGCCCAATAAGGCGGGCAAGCTCTTCGAGCGAGTGCTCGCTGCCCGCATCATCGAGCATCTCGATAGTGTGGGCTCCGATGTGTCGTCGCACCAGTTCGTATTCCGGGCTGGGCGTTCGACCATCGATGCGATAGCGGACCTAAGAGGACAGATGAGGAGGGCCAAGGTAGAGCGGGGGATTGTTGTGGCGGTGTCGTTGGACATCGCCAACGCGTTCAACAGTCTCCCGTTCTCCGTCATCGAGAAGTTCCGCCGCCTGCCTCAATATCTGAGGCAGGTGGTGTCGAGCTACCTCACCGGAAGGAACATCTCCTTCCTTGACTGGAACGGGGAGATGAGGGAGCGGAGCATGTGCCGCGGGGTTCCACAGGGCTCGGTTCTGGGCCCGCTATTGTGGAACCTCGACTACGTGCTCCGAGGATCTCTCCCCATTGGACTGGGTGTCATCTGCTACGCAGATGACACTCTAGTCTATGACCGGGGGCGGGATTGGGGGAAAGCGTCGCGACTGGCCACGGTGGGAAGCGCCTTAATGGTCAGCCGCAGTGGGGAGCTGGGGCTCACGGTCGCCTTCGACAAAACAGAGGTCACAGCATTCTATGGCCTCCATCGAGGGCCTCCGCCCGGCTCCTGGGTGAAGGTGGGTTGGGGTGAGCACTCATATAAAGTATTTTGGGCTCACCCTGGACAGCCGGTGGAACTTCAAAGACCACTTCCACCGGCTGTCGCCGCGCCTCGTGGCCGCCGCAGCGGCGCTTGGGCGTCTTATGCCAAACGTGGGCGGACCCAGCTCCCTATGTCGTCGGCTTTATGCTGGCGTCATACGGAGCATGGCCCTCTACGGGGCGCCGATCTGGGCGGAGGCCCTTACCACTAGACTGCGGCCGCTTTTACGCAGGCCGCAGAAGCTAATGGCGGTGAGGGCGATTCGGGCGTACCGGACAGTTTCCGGAGAGGCGGCATGCGCCCTGACTGGATCCGCACCCTGGGAGCTCGAATCGTCCATCCTCGAGCAGACCTACAGGTGCCGTGCGGAAGCCAGGGCACGTGGAGAGCGCCCCATACTAGGAGAGCTAGTGGGGGTTCGGCGTGCCGCCAAGACCGCCGTCCAGGCGGGGTGGGAGGAGGCACTCCGATTGGCCAGATACGGGGAGCGCACCATCCAGGGGGATGGTGTAGGGGTCCGCCCAAAGGCGAATCGGCACCACCGGACTCGCGGTAGCACCTGAAAGAGACCCCGCGGCTCCGCCGCCAGGTGCGCGCAGGAAGTGAGTTTTTTAGTGGGTTCTTGGGGACCGACATAGTCCCCAGGAGAGAGTTCCACATATCCCCGCCGTCTCCCAGCGGCAGCGGGGACTGCGTAACGCATTTTCCTCACGGTAATAAAAAAATGAAAGGTAACGCGGACCCCACTTCCTAACCAGTCTATTAGGTACTAGTATTTATGTGGTCTGTGATTTTACAAAGATACGCACACACTCATAGCCCCGCACTAGGGAAACCCTGTGTCGCGGGTGCCATGGACACACACATAGACAAATACAAATTACACCCAAACTCACGAAAGAAATAAATGTAGGCCATACAAATATTTCTTTCGGCCCGGGAATCGCGACATCTAGTGAGAGATTTTTTGATTTGGTGAGGTTTCAATTAATTTATTCATCGCTGCCATTTCTCTGGCACTTTTTGAGACTCAACTGCCACTGCAATTTCATTTTTATAAAATTTCGTGCGCCTGATGATTTTCGTGGGCACTGCCACTGCGCCCGTTACCATGAGACATAAGTTGCCAAGTCCCATATGTCTGTAATTTCACCAGCACCTGTACCCTTCAAAACCAGAACACAGTAAAGCTGATATTACTGCTTGGCGGCAGAAATAGGTAATGTTTTAGCAGAATAACAAATATGATCCATTGAGACTTCACTGTCATATTATATATAAATGTGTAACGGTAACAATGGAGTCTCATTGCAATTACAATGAATACTGGTTTTGAAAAAAATAACAATCGGCCCTGAGCTACCTTGGACGGACTTTGCTTTTCCAAAAAACTGTAAAGCTGTTCCTAGAAGCGACAACATCAAATCTCATTTGATGTCTTAAACATGAACACTCAAAAAGAAACTACAGATCTACCTGTTATAAAGAAACTTGAAAAATTTGGCAATCTCTCATCGCCTATTTAAAATACTAAAAATATGTTTGACAGCTGCCCAGGTCTGCTTCAAACACGCCACATCTAAAATATGGAACGACCTACCTCCTCCTTTTCGAATGTCTTGTCTTAGCACTACCTAAATATTTTGTTACTGTTTCGGATGCAATCTCGAAAGGTACTGAAAGTTTTTGTTTGTATTTATATATACATACGATTAATATTATTAATTTATTATTATTTATGTTTAAAAGTCAATTTATGCCAAGATATATGTCTTGTTTATAGTGTTCTATTCAATTACTAGCTTTAGCAGAATAACAGCGACGGCTATGTGTGAAAGGGTTGTAACCTTAACTAGCCGTGAATTAGTTCACGGCAATGAAATGGGAAACTTCCAGTCCACAAAATTTATTAAAGAAGTAAAGTTTAAAAAAGGCTGTAACAATATAAACGTAAATGTAAAAAAACAGGTATAACAGTATAAAACACTCCCTACACTTTGTTATTAAGGCATTTACCCCTAAATGGGCCGAGAAACTGAATTACAGAAATAGATACATGAAGGGTGTAGACTTATAAATTATTACACATGATTAGCTTATTAACAACTTTGACTGTTGTGGCGGTCGAGCTGGGAGTGACCGTGGTACGAAAACAAAATGAGAAAGTGAAGGAAGAGGGAACAATTCAAATTTAAAATTTAAATACAAGTAAAATAAAAAAAATGATAAGATACAAGAGGAGAGAGGCGATACAAAGAGATGAGATGATGGTGTAAGGAGGTCACACCGTCACATGTGTTCGCAAAGATCAGAGATCAGATCAGACTCAATAGCTTGTGGGAGGTACAAACAGTCACACACATGAGAAAAAAAATACATATTTAAAATTAACAATATCTAAACCTACAGTCCCCTAAATATACTTTACACAAAACAAAAAGATAACCCGGCAAACTGATACAATTATACATATGTATATAGGGTACAACAAGGAAACTAAAAACAAAATAATGCAACACCATCCGTATCTCAAACGTGTGTCCCAAATAATGCAACAGTGCACACAGCCACACAGGCAACTCACTGCGTTCGGGAGTGGTCGTGTTTTCCGTGGAGTAATATTATTCTGTGGTCTTGTTATGTAACGAAAATGTATGTGTCGAATCTAAGTGACCCAGACAAGTGTTCAAAAAGGAGTAACGATTGTCCACTCCTTCAGTGGACTAAGACGCCGTATATCGAGTATTCCTCGTTTTGTAATTGATTATTATCCGACTAAAAAAAAAGGTTCTCAATTCGACTGGTTTTTTTTGGTATGTATGTTACGCGATAACTCCAAAAAACTCCAAAAAAAGGAGAAGGTCCTCAATTCAACTGATATTTTTTTGTATGTATGTTACGCGATAACTCCAGTATTTGTGAACCGATTTTCATGATTCTTTTTTTGTTGGAAAGAGGGTACTTCCATAGTAGTCCCATTTCATTTTGAAGAAAATCAACCACCTCTTAGGATGGCTGATCACGCATGAACATTCATTTTTATAAGTAACGCCTAAATTTTACTTAAGGCGCAATTATTTTAATGGTTGGTTTTGCTATTCTCCAATTCAAGGCGTTTTTCTCTCTCAATATACTTTGAGTAGTGAGAACCGATTTTTATTATCTCATGTGTCTAGTCCCGTATAGTGGCTAACTAGGGGATATTTCAATAAAATTAGCAAATAGTCGTAATTCCACGTACTTTTGAGGTCGGTTTTTTTAGTACTCTGTACTGAGATTATTTGTGTTTTGCGTTTGAATGTATCGATAATGTTTTGTTTTTCTTCAGTTTTGTTTCGTTTTTCTTTCTTTTAATAGACCTTTAATATAATAACTGTATTCTCTTTTTTCTATTATATTGTTTTTTTTCTGTTTGTTAAAATAAATCCGGGTTTATTTAATTTAATCACAAACTGCCACGTAACTGCAAGCCAAGTAATAGCTAGCTATCTGATACACAATAAAACACAGTTGTTTTTACAATGACTAGGCCGTGATAAGCCATGATTAGGCACGATGGCCAAAGTGAAGCGATTTTTGTGCAAAAAGCTACTCGCTGTCATTGTTACATCATGATTGACTGCCTGTCAATGACTTCGATCACAGAGTTGTCAATTTCCTGTCCCTCATTTCCTACACGATCGCTGATAACACAGATATCGCCTGAGCGTAGTACACTTGGCCACAGGTTGAGCCATAAAATGTCGCTATTTTAAGGAACAAATTTCAATGTAAATGACGTAATGTAAGATGTTGAACGAAGAATTTTGACAAAAAGCATACGTACATTTTAAGGAGTGGCTAATGTTGGCAAGTTATGGGGAAAATTTCAAATAGTTGAAATTATTCGAAACATTTTTTCAGAAATAACGGAAAAATGTAGGACTAGCAACGGAAAAAAAAAATTATGACCCAACAGTAGGTGTGGCCCACGGTAGTTGATATTCTTAGCTTAATTATAGAAAAGTTACATATAATTAATAACAAAAAACCCATAACATAAACTTAAAAAATAATTTCACTCTATAATTATAACGTAACGGATTAGTACACACAAACGGGTATGGTATTTGTCGAGTTCTTAGGTTTTTGCATAAACTTAATTTTGTTTTTTCAAACAAACCAAAGTTTGGACCATGGGACCTGTAAAGGGTTCGAAACGTTGGCTTGTTTCATAGAACATTTCCTGGGTATGGTATTCACTTATTCTCCTAATATTAATGGATTGTAGTTCAAGGTCATGGCGGCATTTGTCATCGGTTTAATTTTAATGGCGATGCGTAGTAACTTCGTTTTGCTTTCACTAACTTTATTTAATAACTCGGCGATCGTATATTATCCCTAATACACTCTTTATCGATTGTTAACATAGGGAGAATGGTGGCTACTCTTTTACGTCTCTATTTCTGGTTATATACTCGATGGAATCGACACGCCTACCCACAACATGCGTAATTTTGTTCTTAATAATGGCAAATAAGTTAATGAACTGTCATTAACTGCACTTGCGTTGCATTGCATTACCTTAAGGCCACCACCCGCGCCCGCATCATTACGACCGCGCGGTTGCCACTCACACGCAGTACACTGGATGCTCAGTGCTTTTAATACACGGTGAAATATTAAACTGCCCTGCGCTAACAACACAAAGATCGATCTGAGGCCTATCTACGCAACACTGGAAATAACTCCGACTTGTTTGACTGGCTTGCCATTGATGCAGCAATGCGTGGCAAAATCAAATTCCGTTGAGTGAAAATCTAATTTATGATGAAAGTATAAGACTTTATAATGTTTATTCCAATTTCCATTCGTAATCGGTTGAACGAATCGTTGGTCTCATTTGATCCCACAGTCAAATTGAATACTCAGTTTTGTGGAACTATGTACTTTATCTAAGGAAAACTGTAATGTTTTTATATACTAAATAAATAAATAATAAATAGGGAGAGCCCCAGCTCGAGCCGTAACAGTGCCTGTTGCACTGGACTTACTTGATTGACTTTAAAGGACCCAAAGTAGTCCACATACTTGACTGGAATAACCTAATTACGAAGATGAAAATAATAATTGTCCAACAAAAATTTTTCTAAAATTTTTTTATTATATTTTTTTATATAACCATCACACACACAGTTAGATAAATTTATACAATATCGACTGTGGAAATTTGAAAAGTCGTAAGGAATAATTTGTCGTAATGGAACACATTGCTTACGACATTTCAAAATTCGATACAACGGCGAAATTATTACCCTTATATCGATGATGGAAATTTGCAATGTCCTAAAAGACATTTTAATTTTCCACCATATGTCATAATTTAGATTTTTTATGATTCCAAGCAACGGGATGGACAAGTCGTGCGCCTGATAGTAAGCGACACGCTTGTCCATAACAGTTGTAGTGCCATTTAGAGCTTTAAATCGCAAAGATCTGATGGGCACTGCCACTGCGCCCGTCACCCCGAGACATAAGTTGACAAGTCACATGTGCCTGTAATTTTACCAGCAAACCCTTGAAAACCGGAACACAGTAATAACGAGCAGACGAACTCATTAATAAGGAGCTCTGTTGCTACTAAATACAGGTTCACCATGTATAGATATGATTTAAAAATAACGTGCGTGCCACTTGCTTACGTTGCTGGTTATAAAACCGGCTCTGACCGGGTTTTACCTACAATCATTAAAACATTGTCGTTCGTATGAAAATAATAATGAGAGTTTTTTCCCATGGCGTATATGCTCATAGTAAGAAGAAAATATTAATGTACATTTATGCTTGAAATAATCTAAAAACATTTTCAAAAAAGTTTTCATCAGATACACTCAAAAAGTGATACCACCACGTAGTAAATGATTTACTCCGTATTATTTTTATTCCATGATAATATTAAAGACATATTTCATAAAAACAATAGTATTAAATTTGTTCCCCGACCGAGCTGACATCCAACGTATCCACTAACGTTAAATTGAAAATCTAAAACAAAGGAGACGTTACGAAAACCAATTCGTACCGTTTTAGAAACAAACAAAGAACAATTAAACATTCCCTGTAAATATTTTGCAAAACATTTGTTGTAAAAACAAAGTTTTGCTAACACAGCATTGTTGGCTGGACTGAGTCAATGTTAAAAAGTTATTAACCTGCACACTGGAGGGTTCAGATTCGATTAAAACAGTCGTCTTTATTGCACTCGTTTAATTAAACGTAAATTGAAAGAGACAGAATCTACATCGACGTGCCTGAATGTCAGCTCGGTCGAGGAACAAATTTAATACTATTGTTTTTATGAAATATGTCTTTAATATTATCATGGAATAAATAATACGGAGTAAATCATTTACTACGTGGTGGTATCACTTTTTGAGTGTATACAGTTTGTGACCTTAGTGTGACTTTGGAAGACGTTTTTGTAGATTGGCATTTACTTAGGTTGTTATTTGTAATGAATTTCGGAGTTTGTACCTTCACATTATTATGCCCTTCAATCTCTCTCCACCTCGAAATGTTATATTTTGTAAATTTTAGTATTTTGAGTATATTAAAAGAAGTAATGCAAAAGAATCTATAGACAGAAATAGAACTGTGAATATAATAAAACTAAAAGTACAGGAGTCTACAATTATCAAACCGATTTATTATTTTTATCGCAGTCACCCTTTATCGAAACTGTCCAATATGAAAATAAACATTAAACTCCAAACAAAACAAACGAGCGTATCACCTCTATCCTTTAATACTCGCCCCACAACTTGCGCGAGCGCAGTCCGCAACATGTCGTTCAAACGGCACTACGTACTTCACATCCTTTTCATATCCATTGTAGTTGTATCTACCTATGTGTATAGACCTTTATTACCTATAAAGGCGGAAACCAAACAATCCCTTGGATATCCGAAAGATTCATTACTAAACTTCACACAACTAAGTTATAAATATGGTTATATATCTGAAGAACACAATGTGATAACTGAAGATGGATATATTTTATCAATGTTCAGGATACAGGGACGGAATTGTATGAAAAGAAGACAACCACCGGTACTCCTAATGCACGGATTGCTTCAGAGTTCAGACAGCTGGCTGGACGCAGGCCCTCGTGCAGGCTTAGCGTATTTATTATCCGATGCTTGCTACGACCTTTGGGTAGGAAACCAGAGAGGTAACTACTACGGCCGAAGACATACAACCTTAAACCCCGACAAGGACGAAAAGTTCTGGGAATTTTCTGTAGACGAAATAGGATTGTACGACATACCTGCCGCAATTGAATATGTGTTAAAGAAGACATCCTCCAAAAAGGTGAACTATATAGGGTATTCTCAAGGATCTGGTAGCTTTTTTATCATGTGCTCTGAAAGACCTGGATTTTGTGACAAAGTGAATTTGTTCATTGGTTTAGCGCCAGCTTCTAGACAAACTCATACCAGGTCTGTTGCTTATAGGGCTTTATGTGGTATAATGGAGAGATTTTCAATTTATTTTACTTTCTCCGGAATTCGAGAAGTGTTTTCCAAGGGTGCGTTAAGTCAAGAGTTCATGGCATATTTGTGCCAATCGAGTACGTTGTCCAATAACATTTGTGGAGAGTTTATAGCTCTTTTGGATTCATATCACCCTGGATCGATTACTAACAAAACAACACAGGTTTTGTTTGGTCACTTCCCGGCTGGAACTTCGTTGAAAAATTTCGCCAGATACGGACAAAGCATGAAAAGTAGGGATTTCAAGAAATTCGACTACGGAAAGTCGTGGAATATAAAATTTTATGGCAGCGAAAAACCTCCATCATACAATTTGAGTGCTGTAACAGTACCCGCTGTGGTTTTATATGGCAAAAATGACTATTTAGTGGACGTTAAGGACGTAAAGTGGCTTTTAAGAAAACTGCCCAATGTGTTAGAGGCAGTGGAGGTCAGTGACCCTTTGTGGAATCATTTAGATATGACGTACAGTCGGCACACGAATGAAGCAGTGTTCCCTAAAATAAATGAGTATTTGTTAAGGTACAGTAGATCGTAGAATAAACGGTTTAAAGTACACAAAACGTAAAGTTATTTTGACAATATTCAGGACGACGTTTTTTGCGTCTATATAAAGTGAATAAACAAACATAATTTATGCAGATCTCATTTGTGTCATTTTAGTTTTTTTTTTCAAATTATCGCCAGACGATTAAGTGTTATTATGATAACATTAATATTATTTTGTATAATTGTTCAGAAGAGCTGATTAATATTTTATAGGCGTTATATCCGTATCAAACCATCGTTTACGTCTATACGTTGACGTTACCTATATACCAACTAAGAATCAAATCAAAAGTGGTCTTAAACAATGACTGAAATTAATGACGAAATTGACACAGATTCCTTTTTTGTGTTTTACAATAAATATTTTAAAAGCGTACGTAACAGTCACTGGGGTAGCCAGAGACAATAGACCTCCATTAATTAAATATATTTAATCATGAGCGACATTCGAATTGGTTGTGTATACTTTGAATGGCGGTTGTGATTGTATTAAGTAATATTTTAAATGTCTGTTTGTGTAACAATAACTCCAGTGAATGAAAGAAACGAATTGCAAATGATTTTTTTGGCGCTTTGAAATTAGTGACCTAGTCGGTGTTTGTGATAATTTACTTTGTAGAAATATTCAGTAAAAGGTATAAATAATAGTATTACCGTTACATAGTTACTTGTTTTCTTTCTTGTATATATAATGGTCGCTTGACCTTGCGCTTGCGCAGATAAAAAGACATTGCGTGAGTGTGGATGCAAATATTATGTATTTCCATCTACACGCTCAGATTCTGCGTCATCCGAAAGCCTAGTACAAGAATTACTAGAGTTGTTGCTTTGTTATTTTTATAACATCAAGTGACGGGACGAACAAGTCGTGCGCCTGGCGTTTAGCGACAAGCTTGTCCATAACAGTTGTAGTGCCACTTTGAACTTTAAATCTCTGAGAGGCACTACGCTTGTCATCCTGCGATATAAGTTGACTAGTCCCATGTTGTTGTAACTTCACCCTTACCCTTCAAAACCGGAACGCACTCATGCGAGCATTACTGCTTGGCGGCAAAAATAGACAAGGTGGCAGTACTTCCCGGGATGAAACTTTCACATGGAGTTCATCATCGTCATTACATGTTTCACAGCTGCGTACGGATCTCTTCCAAAAAGAGCGTTTAGGCCATAATCACGGTGGCCCAAGGTAGGTTGGGGACTTGACATGTTTTCCAAGGGCTGCCTTCTTGATGTTTGATATTTTCCTCCATAGTTAGCGAGAGGAAAAATGTCTACCCTCTATTGAGAAGAAACGATTCTCTCCCTACTGTCGTTTGTTTTATATACATTTTTATATATAACAATTATTAACACGGTATCAAATAAATGAAATTGTACACTAAACGTATTTAGTATAGAACCTCCGTAGTCGAGTGGCTTGCACACCGGTTTTCATGGTGTCGTCATCTTTGAGGTCCTAGTTTCGATCCCTAGCCGCATCACGTGAAAAAAAAACTAACTTTTCTATATTGTCTCGGGTTTGGGCGTTTGTGGTACCGTCGTTGTTTCCGATTTTCATAACACAAGTGCTTTAGCTACTTACTTTGGGATCGGAGCCAACGTATGTGATGTTCACTAATAAGTAAATAGAAGTCTATGACGACGACACGTGCATTTTGTTGATTTTATTTACTTGCGACGACACGAAAGCGAACAACACGTTTTTAGGCACGTTAAGTGTTAACCGCCTACTTACCCATGCGCAAAAACACACAAGCGTGACCGTTGCACTGGTTTTTCCTATCACTGATTACAGGTACATAATTTTCCTATTACTAAACCGGTTAATTTGTATTTGAAACCCTTAAATGATTAACTGTCGATGTTTTTTCTGTAAATTTATTTCAAACGGAAGCAGAATGATCTTTAAGTCTTAAAACCTTGTTTAGTGGCCAATTATTTTTTATTTTTTGACTCTTTGAATTCTTGTCGGGTTTTTTGGTGCTTATAATTAATTTTATGGTTTGTATGTCAAATATGTGACTATTAATATGGCGGTTGACAGCGGGCAGTTTTTACGTTTGTTACTAGCATCGAGTATATAAACAGAAATAGAGACGAAATGATATTATCTTCATTACGATAAATACAGATTAGTTTTGGAATACACGTACAGACAGGTCAGTTGTAGGCGCTGTACTATTTCAGCTTTCTAATTTGTGATTTCAGCGCAAACAAGATTTGGTATTTAGAAGTGATATAAGGGACATTTGCCTGATGACTTGCCAGGGATGGATGGCCCTTATTTCGTCTCCAGTAGCAAGTTATTTCTGTGAAGTGGTAGCGTCGGTAATAAACAATATCAAACGTAAAAACCAATGGCCGCTCAGTTTACTTTTTCCAAAAGTACAAATCTAACATCTAATTTGTGGAAATCGACTTAACGTTTAAACTGTACTTTGGGTAATACCAACATTCAGATAACATGTGAGATAACCAGGTGTGCGTTAGTAATGCGCACGGGGTAATTAGACACGTAAACTTCACGGCCTTGGTGACTGAACGATTTGTACTGCGAGCGCTGAACGAGGCGGTTCCGGGTTCGATTCCCGGTAAGACCAATTTGGGAAATTATCTTTTTTGATCCAGCATAATATTATTCTTTCATTAAAAAATAAATAAAAAAGAAGTGAGAAAATTTAATTTGCAACATGAACTTCATTTAGCTTGGCCGTACTCGAGATAATAGCATGCAAGTTATGATGCGGACAAGGTTAAGTGCGCGTGCGCTGCGCCGGCCGGCGGTCGTCGCCCGCGGAAATGCGCGCGCGCCGCTAAGGTCATTATCATTATGCACAAACACGATAACTCAATCACAATTGTAGCTCCACTGGAAACAAGTTAAGAAAATAATTATTTTATTTGGTTTATTTATTTATTTGTAGTAAATTAAACAATACATGCTTTGTGGTTTACCACTCTAAATCATCTAGGATTAACTTGTTGCTTCTCTGGCCTTTCCTGCTTCGAAATGGCAGAATATATTCATTTTATGAAACGAATATGCCCAGGAGTGGACTATTGCGGTTTCATGTGAATATCTAGTGAATTCCACCTTTAGGACGGCTCTGCCCAATACCAGATAACTGCCTTGAACTCAGTGGAGCGAAAAGTAGAGACTTATTGGCGACGACTTTGTTGTGGAATCGATGTTTCGAAATCTCTACCACGGTAATTCTCGGATTAGTGTTCAACACCATTATTAAGAAGGAGGAAAAATTCAATACAATATGCAGCGTATTCACCAGATTTGTACGCACCCCAAGTTTTTTCGAGTTACGAAAATTGTGTTCTGTAGCAATTGCCTCTCGGAAACCTTGAAGGTAAACATAGTGATGAAACCTGAGTGGTGAAGAAGATTCACAACGTGTGAAGTCCCCAGCTTGCATTGGACTAGCGTGGAGGACTACACCTTCTCCTTACAGGAGGCTCTTGCCCAAAAGTGGGACGTAGAATGAGGTGACGAACAAGTGGTAAGCGACATACCTGTCCATAGAAATTACAGTGCCAACCAGAGCTGTAAATTGCAAAGATCTGAGGAGCAATGTCACTGCGCACATTGCTCTGAGACACAAGTTGATAAGCCGTAAGATATGTCAGCAATTTCACCACCAACCTTACACTTTAAAACCAAAACGCAGTAACACTCACATTACTGCTCGGCGGAAGAAATAGGTAAGGTGGTAGTATTTTCCCGAACGAATTGTAAATTTTATTCTTATTCACATGTGCTATAGCAATTACGCGCTCTATGGTTACGGATTGACTGAACAGCGGCAGTTGACGGTTTTACGAACAAACATATCTGTCAAGTGGAAGAGGGTACTCTTTAGCTTTCAACGACTACCCTAATCTTGACTTCTTGCAGCGTTACCATAAAAAGTCATACCGAGATAAGAAGCCTGTCTAGCTAGTGATAATCGTTTAGTGAATAATTTTGTGTAGTAAACGTTTATGTATTTCTCGTATACATATTTTACTAGCAAAGATTTAGTTAAAAGACATTTTTAAAACATTTAGAAGGCCTGATTTAAAAAGCTCTACTAGACATGCGTGTTGCACCGCCGTGCCGCACCGCCTATATATTATTATTTATTATGAGATTTTTTTATAAGCACTATTTAAGTTGATTATTATGTTTCTACATTATTTGTAATGTAACTTTCAAGTGAAAGTGAAAAAGAAATACAAAGGATTATTTAAACAATATTTTAGTTTTCTTTTAAACGCTTAAGAAATACATGCCAGTCCGATTTCACGCCGATAATGCCGTCGTTGGTACAAACCATCAGACGCTGACGTCGATTTTATAATCAGTGCTCATCTCTAGTCTCTATAACTGGAATACTCGTAAAAAATATAGAATAGAATAGAATAGAAATTATTTATTCAATGTAAAGCAATGTAATATATTTCCTGTGTTCCGATTTCATGTTCAATAAGACGTTGAAATTCGATAAATTTTAGAAAATTGGAAAAAAAAGTAAAAAAATAACATACGTAAATTCTATTGAATATGAAAAATAATACACGTGTAAGTTTTATTTTGTCCGTAAATTTTTTGAACTTAATTTATCGGTTGCCCAAAAATGTTACTTTGAATTGTGTCACTTTATTATTGTGAGTGCGAAATCTTGTATACCTCAGCGACTAAACAGTACGCGATCTGATGTTTATGGAAGTTATTACTAACGGACATGTCAAATAATGAACTTACTTATAATTTAGTATAAAATAAGTAATTTATGATAATTAAGTAAGAATGCTAGTTTAAAATAAATTGGAACCTATGTTGTAGAATCTAGTTTTTTTTTATAATATCAAGTGACGGGACGAACCAGTCGTGCGCCTGATGGTAAGCTACACGCCCGTTCATAACAGTTGCAGTGCCACTTAGAGCTTTAATTCGCAAAAATCTGAAGGGCACTGCCACTGCACCAGTAACCCTGAGACATAAGTTGACAAGTCCCACGTGTCTGTAATTTCACCAGCACCCATACCCTTCAAAACAGGAACACAGTCACATTACTGCTTGACGGCAGAAATAGGTAAGATGGTAGTACTCCCCTGGACGAGCTATTTTATGAAGCTCTTCTGCTACTAAAACACCACACTGCTATGGCCGCATACATTGGAAATGTCGCACATTTATTTATAAGCCAGTTCTACTTGAACATATCGGTTCTACTTGAACCTACTTATGGGTGCTGACTTTATGGCTATAAGTAATAAAGCATAACATTGACATAGATTCGTATCTAGATATTATGTAGATTTACTAAATAGATAACCAGTTGCTCGTCATATCCTTTTAACGGCCTTAAGCCAAGGTGTACTGGTTAAAAATTGTTATAAGTTGCGTTTTTTTATACAAAAATAAGTGTGAATTTGACCTCCATCTCATCAGATGGAAAGTGACGATGGGGTTGACGATGTAGCACGCACACATAAATAATGCCTATTCACTCTCGCCTTGAAAATGTCCAAGTTAGATCGTTCTGGGAACAAAATCCGCGAACAGGGAATTTCACTCTCTAGCCATATAAATGTGGAAGCGAAGGGCTTCGTCCAACTCCTGGGAATATCCACAACATAGGGGTGGAACCCCAGCCTTCGTCTAGTCCCCGTAGAAGCGGAAAGCGGAATTAAATCATGCAATTCCATCACACACTGTCCGTGATATATCCTGTAGAATACCGATAAGCAGGCAACTTTACGGCGGTGTTCAAGGCTCTGCAGCTTTACCTCTACTAATTCCGAGTTACCTACAAGCCTCTTGGCGCACTTGTCAATTGAATCCAAGGTAACCAATTGGTATTTAGCAAAACCGTCCCATAGGTGGCAGCAGTACTCCGTAGACGGCCGGACTTGGACTTGGTACAGCTGAACCAACTGTCCCGGTGTGTCTCTCTATCTAGCGAACCGAGTGATAATGTATTCCGGGGAGACTACGTGCTCGACGGCAAGACCAGGGTACAGCGTGTGGGCGTAGGCCCTAAACCTGAACGTTTCGCGCACTTTCCGGTAACCGATTTCAATAAAACTTGGCAAATAGATGTAATTCTCTGTACTGAGATTATAAATTTTACACTTATGTATTTCTTACAGCTGGAAATATACTTGTCCTGGGTTCGGTTTCTATTTATGAGCCTAATTTTTATTTTATTATTATTTGTTATAACAATGTTCCTGGCAACCAACCAATTCCTTGGTCTCAAACTAGGAAATTCCCTGTACTATGAATACCAGAGCAGCGGAATTCACTGCACCACCAGAATACCCACAACAGAATCTATATAAAAAAATTCAATGCCTCGATTGGTCCTGCCGGAAATCCCGGAGCCCCTCAAGCTTCTTGCTCGTTCCTTTCAGGGAAATCTGCGTACCTAAGTAGTAGTAGAGTAATTTCTTTGGTAAATTTAACCTCCTAAACTCCCTTTGACGTCAAAAATGAAAACAACACTTACTAAGAAACGTGGAGCAGGAAGTAAACAGCAATAACTATAATCACTCCTGCCGAACGATATAAATGTCTTACATAGCTTCCTCACTCTGAAAAGCGAGCCGTGCAGTCCTCCGGGTGCCGTAAATAAACATTCCCGAGGTCTACTCGAAGGGGGACCTACTCTACTCACCTGACGCTGTGCGAAATATATACAGACAATGGAAGAAATGTACACCTCTAGAAACCGCTAGCCCGCACGCCATCGTAGGTTCGCACGTAATATACGGAGGCTCTATTACGAGTACAAGATCGCACAATTATTAAAAATGTAAAGTATACTTCCTAATGTAGTGGAAATGAGATACATATTGCGTTGTTGTATCTCGACCGTCTCTCCGTTAGATCGCAAATAAAAGTATTTAAGAGAAAAAAATCACACCAAGTTTCTGATCTCAAATTTTCCTGTGTTATGAATACCAGAATAACAATAACTCTGAGGGCAATACAATACTCAGACCAGAACCAACTTAGAAATGTTTGTATCCTAAATTGGCCCAAATCGGGAATCGAACCCGGAGTCTTTTCATCAAGCGCCCATAATAATAACCGCTGTGCCACAGAAGAGCATAAGCACACACCGTAATCTGAACCTGATCATGTATAATATTATACTTTTAATATTAATTAATTTTTACATTTTCAATTCTACATCTTCCTCTCTTTAGTCTTTTATTATTTCCTCGCATTGTTTGAGAAAATCACTATACAAGCCTTGGCCGGAACGGGGATTGCTGGACTGGTATTAATACAAGGCCTCGGTAGCGCCCAACCTTTGTACCTCAATCGTCCAGCAATCCGTTACTACCCGGCCTCTGCGGTAATGTAGGTACTATTAACTGTTTTTAAAATAATTAAAATATTTGAAAAAGGTGATTTGAAATAAAAAAAACTTGATAGGTAAAAAAATTATCCTCTTGCCTGCAAAATGAAAAAGTGAATGTAACCCATTTATGTACCTAAAGAAAGCCCTATAAGAATATAGTGACGATCCACAATATAGGTAGAATAGTCGACCTAGTTTCGGCTTAGGGCATATTGCTGTTTTGTTATCTGCCGTCGAAATCCAGGTCGCCCCATCAACGTCTACTTTTACTGTATGCTTGCTTGAATTCATAAGAATAAGCAAGACGTCGAACAGCATGACCCCTGTACCATGAACTACTGAGACGTTAACATATCAACAAGCTTCTGCAGAGCTGCTTGTGAAAGAATATGTCTGGGGAAGTACTACCATCATAATAATATGTATTTTTAGCACAACGCAATTTTAAAGGGTAGGGTGCTGGTGAAGTAACAAGCACATGAGACTTGTCAACTCATGTCTCAGGGTGACAGGCGCAGGGGCAGTGCACCTCAGATTTAGCGATTCAATTATAGCTATCGCGTCCCTGACCACCAAGAGCACGAATTATCATTCCATTACTTATAAAAAAACAATTGATTTAGCAAAAGTATCAAAATGTCTAGCATTCATTCTTTGTACGAATGATGATGATTTTTTTTGATGATATTTGGTTGGAGAACTGGAGTTAGTTGCCTTTAGCAAATAATCTATTAATGAGTTCCTCGATTATATGAGTCAATTACTTATGCAGATCATGTTTAGGCAGAGAATTGGAATGTCCTAAAATCAGGTCATTTAGGTTCCAGTACGCTCCGCTATTGAAAAAGGGTTGAGGTAAGAATAGCTTTCTGTTTTGCTATTGTTTAATATGTTATTATACAAATGTTTTCTGACTGTTATAAAGCAAAACAGTGTCGCTTCGCCCTGCTGCTCTGAATGACCGGTACAAATTTGCAATCCTCGCATTAAAAGAACAAAGAAGACAAAAAGTCCTGCAGCAACATGCGGTTAGGTCAATTTACAATCTGGCCCCCTGAGTGTTTTTGAGAGATAAGTTTAAAGAGATTAACATTCTTACGCTAACGTATACTGTACATTTATGAAATTTATGTTAAGAAAAATGTATTTTTTATGAATAATAGTGACAGACATAACAACATTTTCGATTTTATATTTAATATAATCCGTGACTGTATTTTAATTCTTTTTTGTGATTTTATAGTTTTGAAATTGAATTTTAATTCATTTAAATTTTATCTTATTTTTTTTATTTTAATATTTTAATTGCATCATACTAACCTTATTCCTAAGTTCTTTAATAACAAAACTATGGATAATTGTTCTTGTCCGAAATAAAGTATTATTATAATAACATTAATTCGAGGAATAAAAATATACCAGCTGTTCTTGACAGTCGTCCACATTAGAGTCTCAAATAAATATGCTTGCTTCTGTAATATGATTTCGGGTGACATTCAAAATTTACCATTTACGAGGTTTAAAACTATAACGGAACAATAACTTTATACTAAAGGTTATTTATACAAGTTCTGCGCACTTGGTTGACAAAAATATATAAATATATTCAAATGTTTATTTACAAAGAGCAACCCCTAGAGTTTCTTGCTCATTCTTCTCATGGGACTCTGCCTTATGAATGAGCAGTAGAGTTTAATCAGTACAACGACTTCAAGGGTAATTTGCTTACTTATGAAATAAGATGATTTTGAATTTGAATTTGAATTTGAATACAGCTGGTGCATTTACATTCATAGTAATATTGGGGAAAGCGCTGTAAGAGCGTTGGTGCTACTTGTTGGCACCGCTTTAGCACGTCCTGTTGGTTTGTAATGTTCTGTTCGATGGAATGTTGTCGGGAGAGTAGTATAGTACCCTCCGCAGCCTCCGCGGCCTCTTACTTAGTAGTTTAAAGTTCAAAATGCAAAAGCGTAAAGAACTAGTGGTAGTTATATATATTTATTCCAGTTTTAACAATATTTATGATCTTTACAATGTTTTTCGCACATGAGATTTTTGGTAACTGGTGAACGGCTTAAAAAATAAGAAGAGAAGATGTGGTCGCGGTAGCGAACACGTCTTCTCTTATTATTTTTTTTTTTTTTGGGCAGGGAGTGACCATGGAACGAAACAAAATCAGAATGCGAGGCAAAAGAACTATGGTACAATTCAAAATTTAAATTTAAATATCAGAGGCCAGAAATCGGAGAAAGGCGATAAAAAGGTGGGATGACGATGTAAGGAGGTTGCACCGTCACAGCGCTGCTACCGCCCATGTCGGGGTTTTAGTCTATCTCTCTCTGTCTCCTCTGAGCGTTGTCCCGGTTGCGTCCTCATCAGTGTTGTTGCGGAGCCCGGGGTCCGCTTTCCTACTTTTTGTCCTCCACTTTGCACGGTCTTCGGCATCCTTAGTGGTGAGACCATTGGCACGCATATCACCCTTGGCGACGTCAAGCCAGCACTTCCTGGGTCTGCCCCTTCTACCGGGGCCCGGCGGAGGTGGCATAGCCAGATATTTGTTTCCCACGTAGCATGCCG
The DNA here is from genome assembly GCF_003589595.1 of Hyposmocoma kahamanoa. Classification (NCBI taxonomy): domain Eukaryota; kingdom Metazoa; phylum Arthropoda; class Insecta; order Lepidoptera; family Cosmopterigidae; genus Hyposmocoma; species Hyposmocoma kahamanoa. The sequence goes on along the minus strand of NW_020653736.1, from coordinate 3,125,891 downwards.
GTTTCCGTAAGATGTGGCCGTACCAACGTAGGCGGCTTTCTTGCAGTTTATCTGCAATGTCACGGACGTGAAGGTTTTAGTATGATCACATATATCGCCGCGCGGCTGCTCGGTAACCGTGTGTGATGTACTGTTGAGGGAAGTAAAAAATCTGTTTGTTTTACTGGTAGTGGTGGTAGCCTACGTAGGTACATTTGTAAATATTTAGCAGTAATACCTCTTACTAACGTCACCGGAAAGCAGTTTAGCTTAAGGTTAGTAGCAGTAGAGCTCCTTGTGAAAAAGTAACTCCAGGGAAGTACTGCCACCTTACCTATTTCTGCCGCCAAGCAGTAATTCACATTACTGTGTTTCGGTGCTAGTGAAATTACACGCAAACGGGACTTGTCAACTTATGTCTCAGAACGACAGGCGCAGTGACGGTGCCCCTCAGATCAGGCACTGCAACTGTTATGAACAGGCGTGTAGCACACTATCAGGCGCACGACATGTTCGTTCCTTCACTTGATGCTGAGCTCTACAAGTTGATAAGTCCCTTGTGCCTGTAATCACCAGCACCCTTCTTACTCACTTATTACAATACTAACTACTAACTCCTTTACAAGGAGCTCTACTGCTACCACCTAAACGTCCCGTGGCTTGCAATAGACGTATTAGGAGTTGAAAAGGTTTTAGTCAAACTTACAAATAATAATAATAATAATAATAATAATAACGCACACACTCAACATAGCCCCGCACTAGGGAAACCCTGTGTCGCGGGTGCCATGGACACACACATAGACAACCACAAATTACACCCAAACTCACGAGAGAAATAAATGTAGGTCATACAAATATTTCTCTCGGCCCGGGAATCGAACGCGGGGACCTATGCGTGGCAGTCCGGTATGGTAACCGTTCGGCCACGGAGGCAGTTAGTTAGTTAGTTAATAACCTTACACAAACCGTATTATTGAGCAGTGAATCATAAGAATTATAAATGGAACACCATTGCTTTAACAAAGCAAATTCCCAGTTGTAGCGTCCTGCACGGGCTTAACATGTTTACACTTGATTTTAATGACCAGCAGATCCTGTTTTACGTAAATGGTGCAGTCGGGATTTTTATTACTTTTGATTTTTGTGTTGAAGAGACCTTTGGCTAGACCTGTGTCTGCGTGTTGATACTACACAACACATTAATATATAATTTTAGTATCTTTTTATTCGTAGTAAATTGTGGGGCACACGTACATTTTTGTGCAGTTTTTATTCATTAATTTGGCGAACAGCAGCCGACGCGCTGAAAGAATTTAATAAAGTTGTCACACAGTATTAGCTCCTGTTGCGAGTGTATAGTGACCACGCGTTATACTATATATACGCGATACACTGTGTTCCATTAACTTTAAATTGTATTTAAAAAAAATCATCAGTGCGTTTCTCTTTCACTCTCAAAATTTGACAACTTAATTTTTTTTTTTTTAATTTGAAACATCTCTTGCTTTTCTTACTAATAATATTTATACCATTGCAAGAAAACAAAACTACTTCATTGATATGACGACCGTTTCAATTAAATAAACATGCATAGTCTAAACCATCAATCAAACATTTATATTTAAAATTACAAACGGTAAATTATTGTTTCAATTTAAATCTAATATCCCTTTCAAACTGCCACGAAAAAACAAATACTCCCTGTTTTATGTCGCCTCGTAGTAATCTTGGCCTTAATACCCCCATCACCAAAATGGTCAAAAACCTACGACAACCTGGCATTAAAATTTGACAGTGACATTATTCGCCTCACCTTTTAAAGTACAAAGCCGAATTAAAAAGGCTACTTTAGGCTACATTATTTTTATCCACACGAACATACATTTATTTCAACATAATTTACTATATTTAAAATAGGTACTTCATTTAAATATACCCATGTACTTGTCTAATACAAAACTGTAACTAGTTGATACGAAGAGTAAACCACGAATGCATTTAACATTAACTTAAACAGTTAAGGCGAGGTCTTTGAACGCGACCTTAGATTTTTGGAGGTGAGGTGTCCCCACCGCTCGCGTCCCGGAAACTGCTCACTTAAAATTAATATGAATAAAATAGGAACAGGTGGAAAAAATTTAACACAAATCCGACGTTGACAAGCTCCCGATTGCGATTGATGGCACAGTGGATGCGGCTGCGGGCGTCGTTAAATCGCTGGGCAATTTTCAAGTCTTGGGATAAACGTGAATTTAATAACTATAGCGCTTGAGTTGTAAAATCAAAATTTAGCAGGTTCTCTGCCGTATTTAAAGACGGAAATCTCCATATAAAAATTATGTGCAAAGTTAAATTTAATTTAATTTAATTTTTAAATAATTCGTTCTGATTTTTATTTTAGCCTGTTGTGCGGATTTCATATGATCGGTTAAAGGATATCCTATTGCATAACGCACTACCACATTCTTTAGACAATGATCTTAGATTATCGTTTTTTGCAAGACAGCTATTTAATAGTAGTAACAGTTTTTATTCCGGTGACTCGCCTTAATTTGTAAAGTCAATTACTTTTATTCTTGCTTTTATGTTTTTTTTCTTATATTATAATCTAGTGACGGGACGAACGAGCCGTGCGCCTCATGGTAAGCTACACGCCTGTTCATAACTGTTGCAGTAAACGAACACTTTCACAAGCAGCTTACTGCTACTGAGATGCATAAACAAACGCATGCCGTATCAACTTGTATATGGAATAGCTCGATTTCCTTGTGTATGTTTTGCAAGTTGTCCTAAATAAATAAATAAATTTCGAAAGACGCATTGTACTATAATTAGAAACTTAAAGTAATTGGTTTGGTTCTCTGGCCATTATTACAATATTAAAATCAATGTCGCGGGAGTTCATTGCTGCTGTAGGTGACGGTGCGGGCGGCGACGGCTCATGTTATTGTACAAGTTTATAGTTCTTAGGAATACAACAATATACAACGCAACTAATTTATTACATTATGCGGTATCTTTGTGTGACATTCAAGAGTCGCAACTGAGTTACGGAACCAATCAGCAAACTTCATTTTGCGAATTATTTTCGTTTACAGAACATTTTCACAAAAATGACCCCACTATCACCATTTTGGGAAACTTTGTACCGACGACCGACCGGTTACCATGCTGGACTGCCCCCAGAGATCCTGGGTTCTATTCCCGGGCCGGGAGAAATATTTGCATGGCCTACATTTATTTCTCTCGTGAGTTTGGGTGTAATTTGTGGTTGTCTTTGTGTGTGTCCATAGCAACCGCGATACAGAGTTTCCCTAATGCGGGGCTGTGAGTGTGTACGTTATTAATATTAGTAAAATGAAGTCATTATCTGATGACCGTATTGTTTTCCCCATAGTCTATAACATATTATTGAACATGATCTTTTGAGTTTTGTAGTGCTCTGTGTTAAGGCAAGCGTTTTGAATTTTATTACACTACCGTATTTAATATTCTTCGCAAATTGTTATCTAATTACTTATTTTTATTATATTACCATATTAATAGGCTGGATTAAATAGTTGTAGTTGGAATGCAAAGGTTATGCTTTAAAGACGTACTACCAAAATGCCAGAGGTTAGCGTACGAAGGTCAGTGCATTCTACAGAAATGTGTGTGTATTGTTATGGGGAATCCTTGGTGATGATGATTTTTATTATTAATAATATTTTGGATATCTATTCTAGATTCTCGCTCCTCCCAAAGCCTAAAATACTACTTTTAAATTTTTAAATGGTTTATTTAACCACAACTCAGACACGTTTTCCAAGAGTTGTGAAGCGTCTTCACAGTTAGCCCGTGGTACTATTATTAACTTACATAAATATAAGTAACCAAGTACGCCATTTTTCCTTGTGATTAAAAGAACATAGTCACCCTACAATGGAATGAGAGAGCGTATCGTAATACAATAGTGGAGACGTGACGTCGCGCTGGCGACTCTGCCGCGCAGTGCGAGTTGGCCCTTATTAAACCGACGAGTAATGAGCAGACTACGTTATGTTTTTAGATATACGTATAGGAAGTTATCAAGTTCCCCTGGTATATTATATATGTATATATTTTACTTGCATACCTTTTCCTTCAATATGGAACAACGCGTGTTACAGCTTTTTTTGTAGCAGTAGAGCTCCTTGTGAAAGAGTTCGTCCAAATTTTTTTGAAAATATGCAAGTTAGATTTTTGAAACTTCTTGTAAACAATAAAACTATAGAAAAATGTAATGGAGACTACAATAACTTATTTAAAATTTGTAAAATCCTACCTGTTAGCTTGAAACTCAAATATCTGGTAGCTGTCAACCACATTGGAGCACAGGAGCGTAGCTCTTTTTTGTATCCTGTTATTAATAACAGTAACACAAAGTTAATGACCTCTGGTAAATTTGTAGTACCAAAAGTCAATAATTACTATGGAGATAGAACTCTAAAGAAACGTATTCCATACTTACTAAACAGTTTGCCTGAGGTTATTAGACTTGAACCTAAGAAAAGTAAATTTAAACATCTTTTGTTTGAGCATTTGTTGTCAAACTTAAGGTCGTATTCTAGAACTCGACTCAATGCTCAAGTCAGTATTTGAGTATGGTTTAAAGCACTCGAAATCGTACTCAAGCCCCTGCCATTAGGGTCGTAGTAGTAGGGTCGTATTTCCAGTGCTTGTGTTTCCAGTGCAATCCTGACTTGAGCATTGAGTAGAGTTTTTAGAATACGACTTAGAGTAGAGTATTAGTAGTTTTAATATTATGTCTATAAAAGCGAGATTCATTTGATCCCACAGTCAAATTGAATACTCTTTTTTGTGGGACTATGTATTGACCTAAACGAAACTGTAATGTTTTTACATACATAAAATAAAAAAAGGAAGTAATGCCAACTTGCCTATTTCTGCCGCCAAGCAGTAATATCACATTACTGTGTGTGTGTGTTTTGAAGGGTAATGGTGCTGGTGAAGTTACAGGCACACGGGACTTGTCAACTTATGTCTCAGGGCAGAGAACAAAAAAGTAAGAGAATGGACACTCTCCGCCCCTCCCTAGATTTAGATATCGCACCACGCCCCGCATATTGACGGTCACATTGACTGAACGACAACAAGGATGTCGGCGAGCCGTTTTCGCGTCAAGATTCTTTGATATTTGAATATAGTTTTAATTTATTCATCACGGCACTTGTACGTTAATATATAACATCATTGTACGTTACTATTTATATTGGTCGTGAATTGTGCTGTGTCCGGGTGTTTATTATCATATAAACGGGATAAAGGGAGGAGTTTCTTTCGTTTTCCGAAAGATGAAATGAAAATGACAATAACTTATGTCTGAGACTCTTTCGGTTATTGTTTTCTTCGTTTATTTAGTACAGAGTAATATATAATACAGATTTATTATATCAATATAATGAGACGCCATAACTTCGTGTGACAAAGGTGACAAAAGTAGACAAAGGTTCTCGTATTTTCAATTTGTTTTGCCGATAAATATTACGCAGTGAATATACCTAATTATTAACTAGGTAATGATAAACTTGGATACGCAATTTCAAATACCTTGGTTACCTTATTTAAAACCTGTCCAAAATACAATCTTTTAAGTGCTGTTAATATATTTTTGAAATATATTATATCGATATAAATACCTAATGAACATGTGTAATTTTTAGGATTCTTTTAATAGAATTAAATTCGCTTAAGAATTTTCGCTTTCTTGCCGCTCTGACCACGTAACGTAGATTGTACGAGAAAGTTATGAGTGACCCTGTCACGTCACGCACACATTTGCGCGTGTGCAGATAGCTTTCCTGATACCTTTCTGTATGTAGTAGTAGTAGATAAATTACTTTCAACCGTTGTATGGAGTGTCCGGGGTGTGCTCAGGGTGAGGGCGCAGTGGCAGTGCCCCTCAGATCTTTGCTATTTAAAGCTCTGAGTAGCACTGCAACTGTTATAGGCTGGCGTGTTGCTTACCACCAAGCTCGCGACTGCCATTGCGCCCGTCACCCGAAGACATGTAATTTCTCCGTATCCTTACTCTTCGAAACTGGAACGCAGTAATGCTTACATTACTACTTGGTGGCAGAAATAGGTAAGGTGGCAGTACTGCCCTGGACGAATAATTTGACGAGGAGCACTACAGCTATTAAAAAGTGATTGTGGCACCGCCGTTGTTTCCGATTTTCATCACACAAGTGCTTTAATTACTTACTACGGGGTCAGAGCAATATATGTGATATTGTCCAATATTTATTATAAAGTAAAGTAAAGTAAATTACTAAATGCTTAAGTGTAAGTGTGAGTCACTAACGCAAACCAAACAGACAGCAACTAAAAAAAACAATAAAATATTGACGCGCATTGTATGCGATCGCACGCTGTCCTGTCCAATGAACAATGATTGGTGAATTCAAGCGTGCGGGCGGTACGAGTAATATAGTTGCAAATTCTATTTTGGAAAAACGTTTTCGAAATTTGAACCACCGCGCCACCGAGCCTAGCTGTGAGAGCGTTTAGTTCTCATTTGAGAGGTGGACGTTTGAAACCCAGAAGCGGCGTATACCCATACCTTTAATTCCTAAGTTACGTACATACGTGACTAAATAATAGCTAGCCTATATATCGCGCACGGAACCTAATACCGTCGTAACTCTAAATTGTGCAATTGAGAAAACACGATGAGAAAATTAAAATAAATACTGACTAAAACTCTCTATCGCTTATAAACTGATAATTAAGTGTTATGTACCAATAAAATTAATTACATTATTCGCAACAACATCCATCTTTTTTTTTAATTTTCCTATTCTGTTTTTTCAATTCGAAAATTTTGAATTGCGACAGTATTTGGCTTCATGTGCGATATAGCCACAATGCTGAACACACACACAACCACTGAACAGATCTGAGACACTGCCACTGAATCGTAAAAAAAACTGCGCCTGTCACCCTGAGACATATAAGTTGACAAGTCCCATGTACCTCTAATTTCACCAGCACCTGTACCCTTCACGGTAGTAATGCTCACATTACTGCTTGGCAGCAGAAATATAAAGGTGGCAGTACTTCCCTAAAAGAACTCTTTCACAAGGAACTCTAATGCTAGTAAATGTGTGAATAACCGAAAAAATGTAACTTTATTTCTTTAATCCACTACATTAATTAGAAGGCCGTTCTTTTGGGTAAATAAATCTTTACTCTGAATCACTAATCACTAATAAAATAAACATTTATTCTGATATAATAATCCAAATACAATTTCTCTCGGTACAGGTACTGTGCACACGAAGGTTGAACGCCACACATCCATAATCGTAAGTGACCATGACCAATCACGATGAAAAGCAATACACCCAAACGATTGATCGTCATAGGAAACGACGGCTCGTAAAGCCGATACCACATTATGGTGTGTTTATTCTGGTAATGACAGGCTAGTTGCTTGGTGACGTCATCGTGTTGGTTACTGTTTATTGGACATCATGAAGCGTCTTGATGACGCGGCGAGCCGCAAGGCAAGAGAGAGCTGCAGCGCTCTTCTTTTTCATTTTTAAGTACTATTTTTTTACCAGGTTTTTTTATACAACATGTGTGTGTGTAGTGGACTGCTTCAATGGGGTTTGAGTGCTAAAGAAGAGTCACCAAGATCAAAGTAAATAAAACTTATAGTTAATTCCACTTACTTCATTAAAACGAAGAAAGTAAAAGTATGAACGAACACAGGGAAAACAATTATTACAACAAAGGAAAAGGCGCCAAAAGCAAGTTTGTGATTTCATTAAATTTATGATTTCAATCTAAAACTAATTTGCTAATAATTACAACCGTGACCACGGGACCTATAAAGGGCCCGAAACGTTGGTTTGTTTGAAAAAAGAAATATACGCTATTTAAATCCGGAAAAATAGTTTCATCCCCCATAATTACATAATTGTAATAACTGCCTCCGTGGCCGAACGGTTATCACGCCGGACTGCCGCGCCGAGGTTCCAGGTTCGATTCCCTGGCCGGGAGAAATATTTGTATGGCCTACATTTATTTCTCTCGTGAGTTTGGGTGTAATTTGTGGTTGTCTATGTGTGTGTCAATGGCACCCGCGACTCAGGGTTTCCCTAGTGCGGGGCTATTTTGAGTGCGTGCGTTATTATTACTATTGTTATAATTACAACTTTTTTTATTAAAAAAAAAACCGACATTAAAAGTTCGGGGAATCACATCTATTTGCCAAGTTTTATACAAATCGGTTAGCGGAAATTGCGCGAAACCGATTTCATTCCCTAGTTTGACACCCTTAGGGGTGAAATATTTTCTTCAAATTTAAATGAGACCAATACTGGGGTACTCTCTTTCCAACAAAATTAATATAATTATCAAAATCGATTCACCGGAGTTATCGCGTAACAAACATACAAAAAAAAAAACAGTCGAATTGGGAACCTCCTCCTTTTTTTTGAAGTCGGTTAGTCGGTAGCTACAAAAAGATTCGTAGCTACTGCTACGATTCGCTACAGTGTGAGTGTACTGTCGCTTCGAAAAGTCATTTTTAAATAGCAAAAAATAATAAATTGTTTGTGCAAATGTGAAGCAAGAACAGTTGAGCATAGGAGGAAAGGTGGACGGACTGGTCTTGTGTAACGTCGAATTGTGCTCTATACTTGAATCATAATCGCTATCGCGTCCGCTCTTCACTCAGTTCAAGGGCTAAACTTGCCAGCTGAAAATATTCACCGGCCGATCGCCCTCGAAACCCTGTAGTGCCGCAGCACCGCGGCTAGTCGCCTCCGTGCGTCATAAAGAGACACAACTTCAAACTGAATTCATTAAATAAATCGGAACGTGGAAATTCGGAGCCGTACTTCCGAAACAAATTATAAAAAACGATTGAAAATAGTGTATTAAAACTGGTGTTTTGTTCTATTGATCAATTTGAAATTGCCAAGCGCAAAAAATAATGTAGTTTCATTTATAATTAAGATTTTTGAAACGTCAATTCAAAGTTAAAAGTGCTTGCCATCCACAGTTCCTGTTTTTGAAAATACGGTGAATTCAATATAATTTTAATTAAAATTATTCTTTTTTTAGTGATGAGGGTCCGTTCCAGACAGGTTTTCTGCTCCGTTTTTACTTAAAAGTGGATTTGCTTAAAACGAAGACTGGACATTTGATCTTTTTTTAAACTAAGAAGTAATAATGATAGGGCATTATTTAAATAAAACCACTATTAAAGCAATACCGCTTATGTTACATTGACCGTTAAAAATAAAATGCGTTATCTATATCTTTGGTAAAGATTGAAAGCTCAGGGATATCTATCACACTCTAAAATGAAAACACTATGTAATTAGTTACCCGCTTTAAAAAAAGTTTTGAATATTTATTTATAAATAACTTTTTTAATTTATTTTAATATTCTGAACCTTGTAGGTACCATTGTAATGGCCACCAAAACTTTATTATTTACCTGAACCACTATTTCTGTTTCGTTATTTGATCATCATTTAATATCCTTCCATAAAAGACAATTTTTCTATTTCCTATATTTGATATTGTATCCGTTCTGTACATATTTTATCAGTCGCGGGGTAAGGTCTCGACAAAGACAAAACGACGCCATCATTTTAGGGATTGTTTGCCTCACGTCGAGTCATTTTACATCGAGGCTTAAAAGCTATTGTTCTGCTATAATCCTGTTTATGTTTCTTATTCCCTTTACATTAAGTTGGTATATTACAGTCAATCAAAATAGATGTATTCCACTAGTCTCTACCAGCTGTCCCCCCCAATCACACCGTCACTCTACCCAACCGTTTCCATTAATCGAGAATATAACTATGGCATTGAAAAGTATAACTATTTATCTAAAAATATGGTATTTATTACCTGCTAAGGGCGCCTTCAAATTATACGCCGATATAAGCACTGCTGTGGCGCGTCTGTGGCAATTTTCATACAATATCTAGTCTACAAATACAACGCGTATGTAGCGCTGCATGCGCTTCTAAATATTGTATGAAAATCACACACACACACATACTCAACAAATTAGTAGTGACTCGGTTACAGTGCCACAATGGCGATACTTTTTTTGCGTAACTTTAAATGGCAACGATCTTATGGGCACTGTCACTGCGCCCGTCAATCTGTGACAGAAGTTGACAAATCCCATGTGATTGTAACTTCACCAACACCTTTACCGTTCAAAACGGAACGCAGTAATGCTCACATTACTGCTTGGCGACAGACATAAGTAAGGAACTCTACTGCTACTAAAAAACTGTATAAGTACCACATGGCAGTCTTGTTCAGTCTTCTCACCCTTAGTGCAAAATAACAACTTTTCGGGTCAGAGGTTTCAAGGTTCTATTAACAAAATTCGTAGTGATAAAATTTTACATATAAATAATTGGTGTCATGTAGTTTGTATTATTTTTATGCTAAATGCATTTTTGATGTATGATCACAATTGGCATTACTAAACCAATGTTAAGAAACTACCTAATGTGTAAATAATGATTTTTCCAAAACCGTAGTGTATTAAGGGCGGAAAATAGAGATTTACGAACTTTGCAATTCTCGTATCGCCCGTGAAACACAATGTTTTTCGTTACACTTGCACGTAGCTCGGGCCTTTTTTTTCTCATTACAGCCATGGTTAACCCATTTGCGCCCGCCGTGCCCAATCGAGGGCACTACTTTGAGTACCACCCGTATTTTTTTTATATTACTATTGATACTCATTACAAAAGAGTATACGTAAAGTAAAATAGTGGATCTTGATTTTAATACTCAAAAAATATGTTTAGAATCAAATAAAAGTGGTTTTACTGTTCCTTTTGCGAGGTTAATTTACGCACACCTGAAACGCTAAAGTTAGTTGTTTTTCCTGTTTATTTATTTTTACCAACAATTTATTTATTTCTTTACATATATTGTTGAAATATATTCGTATACTATAAAATAAAAATTATATAATTGAGTTAAATAGTGTTTTCACAACTTCAAAATCAAATATAACGGTGTCCCCAATTGGGGCCATTGGACGCATACGGGGTAGTTTATTAGTTTTTCATATATAGTAATTTTCAAGGAAATAATGACACAACGGGTATTTGGCAGCCACAATTCTTACTATGGGCTTCAAAAAGTTATTAAAGCTGTAATGGATGAGAAAGACCATGATGTGGAGATAGATTTAGGGGACATTTCCCCTAGAACCGAGTGCGCTCACCGATGTAGAAGTACTATACTTATGTAACGAGATCTAATAATCCACGACAAACTTTTTATCGAACAACTGGAACTGTTTGCAAAGGAAAAACTAAGAAATATCTACTAGTGCCAGAATTGTAATACACATGAACAATAAAACCGTGTTAATTTTGACTATTGATTTTACCCAATCAACCAAATTCCGTTCGTTCTAGGCTTGACAATAGTATTTGCACGATGAGTTCTGATTGTGATAAAGTTCTTTCCTCGGTGAAAACAAAAACATGAAACAGTGAATAAACTAACTTGACGAGGGTATCTCACGTGATTTCCAACTTACCAGCAGGATAAATCAAGCTGACCATTCTTTTTGTATCGCACTGCCAATCGAGGCAAAAACTGGTGGTGTGTTTTGTTCCCCTACAAGCTGGACCTAGCACTAGCTAATACACGGCGTTTACATCTCCTGACCAATGATACGAAGCTAGATCAGCTACAGCAGTTTAACGGTTACATCACGTCGCTATTCGAGACACAAATACTCAAAGTTTACACCCAGCAGCTTCTTTGGTGCTAAATCTACAGTACATAGGTGTTGGTCACTACGCTCAGAAGTTGGCTTAACAGTTACGATGTGCAAATAGCTGTTGAGCCACAAATAAGCGCGTTGGCAATATATAAAGTGCATCAAGTTATTGTGCACCGACAAATATTTTTACAGTTTTTTTGACACTGCTTGAGCCCATTGTCCCCATTTGAGGAGGGCATTTTTTTTTCATATAAAATAAAATAAAATCTTTTTTTCTTTATAATTTTCTCATAAGTAGGTTATTTTGTAAAGGTACATTAAAAAAAATTTCTTTTTTTAACGCTAATTTGTATTTGGGCGCTAATGGGTAAAAATGGCCTAGAGTTTCATTTGGATCATTATAGTCAAGTTAGTCTGCATGCAATCATACTATTTACGTGCAAGTGTGATGAAAAAAATCATTACTCTGTAAGCGATTTTAATGCTACAGTATTCTTTTGAACAATAAACCTTAGGATTTACAAAGTAATTACATTGACTTAAGTCCTAGTTAATCTCAATTAAGTCACATTGAACAATATCCAGACGTCTGGTAAGTTACTTAACAGTTAAATATGGTAATGTAATTAAATGAAAAATAAAAACAAAACAGAAAACAATAATAATGTGCCAGACAATCACATCAATTGCCTGGCCTCAAACTAAGGAATTCCATGTATTATGAGTACCAGTGCAAGGGAATTCACTTAGGGGCAGTATTCAGAACCGCCAGATCTAAGCCATTTCCCAAATTGGTTTTACCGGAGAACGAACCCGGGATCTCATAATCCAGTGCCCATTGTCCAAACCGCTGGGCCACCGGAGACGTCTTTATACATTTATAAACTAAAAATGTTAGTTTGACGTAATGGGGCTCGATGAAAAGGGAATAGGTCCCCGTAATCAATTACTTACATAATAATTATGTTGGCTATGATGATCCACTGATTTTCAATATTGTTGCAGGTATTTTACTTTCCCTCTAACGTAACAAAAATATTGAATTCCTCTAATTCAGCCGTGTTTTTCAGTAACGTTTTAACTGTTTTCGAGAACCGATAATAATAAATAAATAAAAAAATATAAATAAAATAGTTCTCCATTTAGGTATTACATTCCCATTTCATGAAATTCCGCGGCGGGGACTCGACGGAAACTGCGCGCCAAAGTTCTGGCAGTCCGATCATTCAGTACTGCTGCGGGCGCAGGCGGCGTCAAATTAACTAAAACAACGGATAATTCACGTATTTAAGTCGAATTTTTGCTCGACATGTTTCGAACCAATTCGTGGTCCTTAATCATGAGATTCCGCGGCGGTGACCCGATGGAAACTGCGCGCCAAATGTTATTAAAATCTCATTGTATATACATTACGGTTTTGCAATAAAATATTGAGTATAGAGTATTGAAGAAAAATGGGAAAAGAAGCCCGACCACTATGGAGGTACTCTCTTTCCAACAAAAAAGAATCATCTTGATCAATCTTCTTGATTCTTTTTTTGTTCGAATGAGAGTACCTCCATAGTGGTCCCTTTCATTTTGAGAAAAATTATCCACCTTTAAAGGTGGTTGTTCACGCATGAAGATTCATTTTTATAAATAGCGCCTAAATTTTATTATAAACAGCAATTATTTTAATGGTTGATTTTGCTATTCTCCATTTCAAGGCGTTTTTTTCTCTCAATATTCTTTGAGTAGTGAGAACCGATTTTTAGTATCTCCTGTGTCAAGTCCCGTGTAGTGGCGAACTAGGGGATGAATCCAGGTTTGCGCAGTTTCCGGTAACCGATTTCAATAAAACTTGGTAATTATATGTACTTCCACGTACATTTGAGGTCGATTTTTTTAGTACTCTGTACTGAGGTTAGGTTATATTTTAATATTTTTCAAAACAAAGGCAAATAATTTGCATATACGTTCAAATATTCGCTATTTATACTAAGTAAGTTACAAATTCGGTACATGAATGGGTTCGTACCAAATGTGGTTCTTTTATATGATATCAAGCGACGGGGATCAATTGGGAAGCAACACGCCTACCCATAACAGTTGCACTGTCACTCAGAGCTTTAAACAGCAAAGATCTGAGGAGCATTGCCATTGCACCTGTCACCCTGCGACATAAAAATGGCAAGTCCCATGTGCCTTTCAAAACTGGAACGCAATAATGCTTTAGATTACTGCTTGGCGGCAGAAATAAGTAACAAGGTGGCAGTACTTTCATTGACGAACTCTTTTACAAGAAGCTCTATGGTTATTAACTTCATCTACAGATTCATCCTGTCTTTGTTTTCAATTTTAGAATACTTAATTACAAATATTTTTGTGTTTCGTTAACTGAAAATGGCTAAAGCATCGTGTTAGTTTCTATAATTTGATAATGACCAAAGGTGTTCTTTCTCTGTCTCTTGAGACATCTGTCAGTAACACAAAATATTAGAACTATTGTTTGTACGCTTCTCAGTTCTCTCCGTTGAAGTTCTCTCAATTTGTAGCGAAACTTGTTTTCTTCTTTGAAGTTTGTGCCTCGACGGAAAGCAATAATTTCCTTAGATGTTATATTTTATAACTTTGAGTGTTTTTTATGTGTAATTTTATTACTTTGGATTTATTGAATTTGTATCCATGTTGTTTTTCTGTCCTTTATTTTATTTTCTTATTACTTCTACTATTTTTATAATCATAATTTGAATAAGTCGATGAATTAAAAACATTTACTCAAATATTGTACATGCCCGGAAAAATATACATTATTTCATTATGAAAGAAGATATCTATAATATTAACCTTAGAGCTAAGTCCAAATTCATGGTACCGGAGCATATTAAGATTATTATTTCCTAAGTTTAAAAACTACACTAAAAATGTTTTAATTTTAAATTCATATTACAGAATTGAAGACTACGCGTTAGATAAAGGTGATTAATTCAAAGTGTATTCCATAGCATTCAAGTTTATTTGAAAAGAGCAATCCCTAGAATTTCTTGCTCGTTCTTCTCAGGAAAGTCAGCCTAGTGACCGAGAAGTAGCTTAAAAGTAAACAAAAAGTCACGTTTTCAAGTGTAAATTTATTTTTCGTATGGAATAAATGATTAATTGACTTTGACTTTGAAATGAAATATTTGTCCTTCTTTGTTTCTTTTTGAAATGCTATTTATTTACGATCGAACAAAAACAAAAGAAATTTACAACACAGCTGTAATTGTGGTGAACCTGCATGACAGATTGTTTCTTTTTAAATTTTTATTGAATTGATATTCAATTATTTTTTGCGAAATTATTCCACTAGTTTGTTATAATTATTAATACAAGGATCGAACACTCAGAAAAATTCCTTCGATCCGGCCGAATTCGAAGCGACGTCTTCTAGCATACCGTGCCAGACGCTATACCAACTAAGCCACGGAACGAACCAGCGGACCTTACGAATTTTTCTACGTACTTGAGTCGTATCTTTGTATTTGGTTTTTTCAACGAATTTTTAGCCGTAGCACCATCTATGATTGATTCTTGTTAAAATTTCCAATAAATTAAATTCAGAGCGAAATTTCGTTATATTGATCTGACTTTTTCTGACCTTCGAAGAGCATTTGACTTAAATAAGTATGATTAATAGGACTGCTGCTTTGAAGTTTCAATTGCAAAATTGCTTTCGAGTTTAAATTAATGGGATCGTCGGCAAAATTCAAAATATATACGAGTCTCTGGACTCTTCTGTAAAATGCCCCAAGTTCTACGTATAACACTATAAAGAAGTTACTTTAAATGGATATGTTTAATCAAAGCCAACCTGAGATTTGGGCCAATCTGAACGTTACAATTTGAACAGCCTTAACCACCAATCAATTAGCAAATCTCGTTTTAAAAATCGAATTTGCCCTTATGTAGGATGACCATGAGTTAGTTATTTCAATGTCTAATAAAATAAATCTCCAATAAAAAATATTGCTATTGAAATCAAGTTTTCCATTAATGTCTTTCAATTGTGTTATTCCTTAAGATTTTGTTACTTAAAACTCTTTATAAGTAGATAAATCATATTCTAGGTATGATAAAGTCCTTTGTTATCATACGTCAAAAATGCCTTTATCAGGTAGATAGATAAATGGTTTATTCATCACAATACAAAACACACATGTGCAATAGAAACAAAAAAAAATTCTAAAAAACAATAGTACAAAAAAGTAACAATGCACAAATAAACTATAAGCATTAAAATAAGAACTTACGCATGAAATTTAAAAAAATAAACGATCTACACTAAACAAATTATCATAATCATCAACCCATTTATGCGCGACACCGGACGCGCATCTCCTCTCGGGCAAACCTTCGCATGAGAGGAAACGCGTGCCCATAGCCATAGTCCGCCACCCTGACCCAATGCTGGGTTGGGGGCATAACACGTTTTTCGAGGGTTGTGAACCCTTCATCGACGTGCAGGTTTCATCACGATGTTTTGCTTCACCGAAAAACGCATGGTACATTTCAAATTAATTAAAACTCAGAGGTGTATCTCCGGCCAATCGATCAATCGGATTTGAACCCACGACCCTCTGCTTGAAAGACGGTTGACCTACAAATTAGAAAACTGAAATAGTACAGCACCAACAACTGACCTGTGTGTACGTCTCCGTATATTCCAAAAATATTCTGTATTTATTGTAATAAAGATAAAATCTCTAACAATGCCGTGCTGTTCCATTTGGTGGAATGAGAAAATCAGCAAAACATCTAATTACAAAACAAACAGAATCACATTTCATCGGTAATTAAATATTAAATATGTAATTTTGCGATTTTACACTGGTCTATTTGAAGTGAAACAATTGACGACACCCGTCAATGTTCCGAATTCGGGCTGGCCAATCGGGGCGCAGTTGTCACGGTAATGATTTGGCAGAATAGTTTTCAAACAAATTAAATGACCTTTCGTCTCTATTTCTGGTTATATACTCGATGTTGCTATCTTGAAATTACGTGACATTATTACACTAGGAACATATTTAAGATAAGGTTGAACTTTAGCGTCCGTACTAGCTTTAAATAAAACTGTATGACAGACTATATCTGTTATAGCCTATAAACTACTTTCCTGAAAAGTTGTCATTTTGCACATGTGACCTTGTTACACCAGAGTGCGAAATATTCCTGTTAACGACGTAAAAATATAGTCAACCTATACTCGTAAATTGAGTTTAATGGAATTGAAACTTGTAAATAAGAGCTAACGACGAAGCTTTGACCGTTTTAACTGACGAACAAACAAAACTTTATCGTGATTAATCGTTCCCCAACAATGCCTAACGTTGTCTACGATGTAACAATGTTATAGGTTGTAGAATTATATAATGGAATCACAGAAAGATAACTTTGAGGAGTTGGGTAGCTTGCACACTGTCCTGGTCGGCAACGTCAGATCAAGGCTATAATATAATTGTAATGTCATTGGACTTCCTTAATAAACCAAATTTCAAGATTTTCGGACAGGTGGAAACAAAATAAATATTAACGTTATTAACCGACTTCAAAAAAGGAGGAGGTTCTCATTGGACTGTATTTTTTTTATGTGTAGGTATATTACGCGATAATTTCGGCATTTGTAAACCGATTTTGATGATTAAGAGGGTACCTCATTATTGCTCGCAAATGATCCTGGCAATATTTGGTATGGCCATAACGGAGAAAATAAAAGTCCTTCAGGGTAACTTAAGTAACTTTTTAATGGCTAAAAGGAACCATGCTACTTAACTTCATACAATGTATTTTTTAAATATGCTAAATGAATCCACGTCACATGTACTGAAGTACTGTAGTTCTTTATCGTTTTCATTATGAAAACTAGAACATGGTTCTCGTTAACGAATTAAAAAGACGCATAATGTTTTCTATTTATTGCTACATAATATAATAGTTTCCCTATATCATTCTCAATGCTACACATAACTCACGTTATTTGTCTCAAATAACTTACCTATTTATTTCTTCACACTGTTTTTACAAAAATCTAATTCTCTCGAGAGTGACATTTTGTGGGTTGGTTTTAGTTTGCATAACTATGTCCAACTCGGAAAAGAGCTCTTTAAACGTATATGTTCATCATATATAGCAAAGAGCCATCCAGACAGATACCTATACAGTGATTTCAAAGTTATGAGTATACTTATGAGACACTCTATTACTGGTTAATATCCCCAACAGAAATAACCTATAGCCATCCTATTGCCACCGACTTCAATTTAGATACAATAATATTCACCGCAATTTTATGTTCCAGACAAAACACAATCAATAGTGATAGTGGTTTGCTTTAGTGTTGAATTAAGTCAAAGAGTATCAGTACCATAGTTCCGTGGACAGACGTGACAGCCTTATAAATGTTGTGTAATATTGAATGTTTACCACTGATATATTTATCCATAGTTCGGGAACGAATGAAACGAAGCATCTAGCACGCTAGTTTATCATTGATATCGTTGCTTATAGCCGTCAAAAATATTTTCAACACGGCTGTTTGGGTGGTATTGTATAGAGAAAATAATATTTTATCTTTCTTTATTTCCTTTTTTATTTCACAACCCTGGAGTTCAAGCGGACAGTCTTTAAGCAGTTTACTGAAATAGTAGGGCCTTCAGACGCCTTTATCTATCAACTTCACTTTATATTTAACTTAGTAGCAGTAGAGCTCCTTGTGAAAGAGTTCGTCCAGGGAAGTACCGCCACCGCACCTATTTCTGCCGCCAAGCAGTAATGTGAGCATCACTGCGTTCTGGTTTTGAAAGGTAAAGTAAAAGTACTGGTGAAATTACAGGCACATGGGACTTGTCAACTTATATCTCAGGGTGACAGGCGCAGTGGCAGTGCAACTGCTATAGACAGGCGTGTTAATTCCATGCATACGACGAGTTCATCCCATCACTCGGTATCTTAAAATAACTTAGCATTTGTTTCTGCTTAGTTCTGAAATAACAGAAAATGTAACAATACAAAAAGTGAAGTTAAAGTTATGTGATTTAAGTGATTACGGACATGAACAAGTGCGTGATTTAATGATAAAGAGAAAAGAAAAGAAGCAATGGATTTGAAATGGACAATAATCAGGTGAGGTGTTTAGAGCTTAAAACATATAGAATAGTGAATTTTTGCTTTGCATAAAAATAGTTGCCTACTAACAGTGAACACTGTACAGTACAGTCAAATTAGGTTCTTCGGAACACTTTTGTCACGTTTTTACGGATGTTGAAATGAAAATCTATTTCCGAAGTTTAGAATAATTTAACTCAAATGATGGTGAAAATTTCATAGATATCTCACAGAAAAACAAAGATCTCCAACAAGCACCAAGAAAAATTCACAAGGTTTGTTCTATAACTCGTCGGAGAGAGTCAGCACGATATGCTGAAAACGCTGGTTCGGATGGAGTTATATCATAAAAAATAATTAATTGACTATCATAGTAGTAAAACATTATGATATTCTATGAACTTTTTATAATTTTATATTAAAATTTTGAATTTTAAAGAAATTTGAAAGAAAATTGCGCTTAAATTGAAAATTGCCGTGCAAAGTTACCCTGACTTGTAGGCATCTTTGAACCGAGGTTTTATAGACAGCGAAAATCCTTCTTCATTGCCAATTTAAGTTTAACTGATTTGGATAAGATTATTTATTAATTTATACTCTCATTTTGAATAAAAAAACATAAATGTTTCTAACTAAACAAATTGTCATAGCCAACAATTTACACATTCACTTGATGATACCATTTACCAATTAGTAGCTACCAACGGTTAAACACGATTCTGTACATTATTGTTTCTCATTTCAGAATAACATATGCTTAAAAAATGGGGAATGGTACGGTTCGGGGGGTGCCAAGTAGTCTAATTCTGCCTATATTTTCATCTGATAGGTGTGCAAGTTTGATAGTACTACGTCCAAGATGCGGGTACTACAATTAGTAATTTCATTGTATTGACGAAATTCGCAGACAGTAACAAAAAACTCATAATAACTCGCGGAGTACTTATTAAGATCACAAATTAAAATTAAATTCTTGTATTTTACACAACATTGTTCTAATATGTGAAACAGGTGCATGTAATCGCAGTCCCTACTATTTAGTGGGATGTATACTACACAACAAGTAAACAATCGCACGCACGACTTCAAAGAAGGCTGTGTCCACATCGGGCGCGCCGGGCACTGGCAGCGGCTGCAGACACAGCGTGTGCGCGTATAATAATGTGATTGTTATTGCGTACCGGTTGTAAAGGGTGAGGGTGCTGGTGAAATTACAGGCACATGGGACTTGTCAACTTATGTCTCGGGGTGACGGGCGCAGTGGCAGTGCCCCTCAGATCTTACTTGTTGTCATAAAAAAACATACTCTGAGACAAAGACAACCATGCCGTTTATCCATTTCAATATCAGGACGTTATTTAAAAACGCAACTATTATTGAGAAATCGAAAAATATACACTCAATTTTCATCACCGTAAATTCGAAAACTTTATACAATATTTATTTACCTGGTCCACAGTTAGGTATTGTATTCAACACGTCTATTGTTTCTATTTGCCTACAATATGCTAGAAACCCCACGTAAGGACAATGCGGCACATATTGAGTCCGACGGGTCACAGGTCAAAGCGTTCATCAAATTTTCAATTTCAATCATACTCACACCCCGCCCCGCGTTTACCCGTTGCGTCCCAGTGTGGGGTACACTGCGTTGTCACCCGGAACAACCAACCCATGTTGTTGAATAAAGCAATTTTGTATTTCAATCCGTTCTTTCTTTCTCTTTAGAATAATGGGACATTCTGTGGTTAGATTGTTTTCTTATTGTTTCATTAATAGTTAAAACTACCGCCGAACTTTGTTTTTCCTCACAGCCAAGCCAGATTGTACACATTATTTCGGCACGAGGAATATTCTATCGTACCGATCAGACTTTACGAATTATGCAATAAGGCGGGAAGTAAACGTTCCAGCGTGAGGCAAATGAACTTGAGCAATACTTTCTCCTCAGTAAATAAAACTCGCTAATTTCCGGCTCGAAGGACCATATTTGGATAGCTGAGAGGAGCTGCGGCGGGGGGCAGCGGATTTGAATATACATAATATACGTACAGTTAAAAAGAGTCATAGAAACATTTCAAAGGAATTTATTTTATTTGGCTCGAATCGAGTGCCTTCTAAAGCAAACGGTATAAAAACAGTGTTGCCATATTGTAAAGTTTAAAAGTGCTGGATAAAATTCGTAGTTCTAAGACGGGATCTCATTTAGCAGTTGGCTGTCAGTGCCGCAGTCAAAGCTCCCATCCAGCTGCAAATATCATTAAGAAAAGATAGCAATCATTTCATACTCATAACTGCCTCTGTGGTCGAACGGTTACCATGCCGGAATGTCATGTAGAGAGCCCAAGTTTGATTCCCGGGCCGGGAGAAATATTTGTATGGTCTACATTTATTTGTCTCGTGAGTTTGGGTGTAATTTGTGGTTGTCTATGTGTGTGTCCATGGCTCCCGCTACACAGGATTTCCCTAGTCGGGGCGATCTTATGTTGAGTGTGTGCGTTATTATTATTGTTATCTTTCTCTGATTTAAATTTATCTCGCGCCTTATTTTTGGTTTCACGTCTAATAAACTCTGGTAAGCTGTTTAATATATATGGAATAAGTCGTTCTCCATAGTAGTAAGTGATTCTTGGGATTACAAATTACCAGAGGTCATTGACCTTGTATTGTAGTTGTTACCAACCGAACATATATGTACTTATACAATACTATTGTAACGACTTCATTATGAACTTTGCCAATTAAACTGAAGACCTGAGAAGTTATCGCCATAGCAACT
This sequence comes from Hyposmocoma kahamanoa, assembly GCF_003589595.1. Taxonomy (NCBI): domain Eukaryota; kingdom Metazoa; phylum Arthropoda; class Insecta; order Lepidoptera; family Cosmopterigidae; genus Hyposmocoma; species Hyposmocoma kahamanoa. The sequence continues at coordinate 3,104,238 of NW_020653736.1, read as the reverse complement.
GCAAATTATTGGAAACGGCCGCAAGTTTGCAAGTGCTAAAATTGTTTATTGCCGTAACTTACTTGCGAGTAACATTTTGTTGGCGAAAGAAATTACTTCGATAAGTGTCATACGTAACTAAGTTACACTTAATTACTTGGAAACTGGTAGTGCCTTCTAATAACTGTAATTACGACTACGTCTTCGTAGTATAACTTCTTCTATTTTCATAGTACATACATAATAATCCAAATAAACAGTCGAGTCCAGATTCTTTATGTTGATAGATTTTTGTAATAATAATAATAAACTAGTGGAATATTTGTGCAACAAATATTTGAATGTGATGGTAGTAAAAATATAATGATATATCGAGTTCTTAGGTTTTCGCGATTCCATATGTAAACATAGGAAATGAAACTATTTTTGGTCTGGTAAACTATGTATGGTCACGGTTGACCATGGGACCTGTATGGGGCCCGAAACGTTGGTTTATTTCAAAAAACAAATATTCGCGATTTGAATGAGGAAAAATAGTTTCATTTCCTAAATACAATGATATTCAATAAATAAACACCCTCGGTTCCCTCCTATAGCACGCTTTTCTGTACGAAGTTTTCAGTATAGCCCTGAGCCTTGTTTGTGTTACACTGGGCGCCAGCAGCACAATTAAACATAATTGAAAATAAAATAAAATATTTTTTCTGAGTGTTCGATCTTTATATAATATTAATAATTATAACAAACTAGTGGAGTAATTTCACTAAAATATAATTGAATATCTATTCAATACAAATTCAATTACAGTTAATAGCGACATCTCTAGCCAGGGCTGGTAGCTGTAAAGTCAATTTATTTGGTTGACGGAATACTTTCATAGTTTTCTCGTAGATGGCGCTACGACTAAAAAGTCGTTGAAAACCAAATACAAAAGATCCGACAACAAGCACATAGAAAAATTCGTGGGGTCCGCTGGTTCGTTCCGTGGCTTCTTTGGCATAACGTCTGGCACGGTTTGCTAGAAGACGTCGGTTCGAATCCGGCCAGATCGAAGGAATTTTTTCTGAGTGTTCGATCTTTGTATTAATAATTATAATTTAAAAATAAGCTAATTATTTTTAAATTATAATAATTAAATGTCACGTGCATAATAATTAATCATTAACATTTTTATAAGGAAGCGGAAGATTGATGTATCAAATTTATGAGATGAGCGTGAGCGGGCAAATTGGCAAGGAGCTCTTATCACCAGCAAATGGCGGTCGTTCCAATGGAAAGCCAGTTTACACTCTTTCTCGATCAGGGTGTATGAAAGAATTGATGCGTGTTGAAACGAAAGATGTGTCTCAGGATCCAACGGAAAGCTGTGATGTGTATGGCCTATCCGTTCCCGCCGTGTATATACATTTTTGAAGTGACACTGTTTATTAAGCAAAACCTACACCTTGTTAAAAAAATGACAAAGTACATAAGAGTATGAGAACCAAATGGACTGGTATAATAAATTTAAATAGCCTTACTACTAAAACCATTTTTTTTACAATACCAAGTGACGGGACAAACAAGTCGTGTACCTGGTGGTAAGCGACACGCCTGTCCATCGCAGTTGCAATGTCACTCAGAGCTTTAAATCGCAATGATCTAAGGGGCACTGCCACTGCGCCCGTCACCATGAGACATAAATTGAAAAGTCCCATGTGCAGTAGAGATCCTGTGAAAGAGGTCGTCCAGGGAAGTACTTCCACCTTACCTATTTCGGCCGCCAAGCAGTAATGTAACCATTACGGTTCTGACCCACCACATTAGAGCATTGTGGTTGACACATTGAAGTTTAACCTCTCGATATGACCGGCGAACTCTGCACTAGGTTCTTTCACGTTTGGATTTCATTTTCCAATTTACATCAGGTCAGTTGATGTAAATTGAAAATTGATTTGTGTTATTGAAATCGGAAACAAAGACGGTACCACGAACGTTTAAATCCGAGACAGTATAGAAAAGTTAATTTTCTACATTCAGCCGGCCGGGGATCGAACTCGGGGCCACACGGATCGCGACACCATGAAAACTGGTGTGCAAGCCACTCGACTACGGAGGCCTTTTATAACACATGTTATAAATTAAGAAACTCCTTTGATTTGCAGTCGGTATAAAAATATATAAGTCGGGTCTACGACGCGGCGTAGCACTTGGTTTCTATATCGATCGTAGCAAGTTCTACGTACTTACTGAAAATTAATTACTTAGAATATTTTGTCAAACTTTTTTATTTTATTTAATATGCTTTGTTGTTATATTTTATGGAACTACATTATACTTACTTTTTAATATGAGGAATGAAAATGGAAACCAAGGCGTTGTCTGCGTCTGCACGTGCAACGAACGGACGATATTATAGTACACCAGAGAATTAATTTAAGAGGTTCCTCACCCTCCCCAGTTAAAAATAAACAACTTCGTTGCACTCAGTTGTGCAGTTTATTTCTGTTTCACCTTTGTCCTTTATAGAGAGCGGTTTGGTAATAACCGCGTGGTCTACAGCGTACGAACGGTTTAATAATAGCCTGCAGGGACGTTTCTAGTAAATATAAAATATATATTGAAAAATGAAAATTACTTTCTTAAGCTTATGTACTTATTTTTATTAAAAACGTGCGTAAATGTAGCCAAGCCCTTCCTATCGAACAGCTCGTTTGCACGTTTGCATCCTATATTACATTAAAAAAAGATGGCGTCTTAAATTTGATTAAAATTTTTCGAAAACAAATACAATTGCAAATATTTACAGTTGTTAACTTTAATATATAATTAAATTGACTAAAGAACATGTTTCATTTTTACATTTTTTTTTTCAAAGAAATACTCCAATAAAAACAAATGCAAAATAGTTATTAAAATATAAAGTAAACCTTAACATCTAAACGTTAAGATCCAAAATGGTCTCCACTCAGCATTCAGTTCGAACAAACTTGGAGATATTTAAAATTGCGCAATTCTTGAAAATTACATTTTAAAATTGGAAACTTCACTACGACATTTTCCTTTGATCAGAGTTCCCTTTCCAAAGTGTATTTTCAATCAAAGTTCATTTTGGCTTGTTCTGTATCCCACATACCAAATACTTAATTATTATTAAACGAAGACTAGCGTAAACCAGCACATGTCTTGGAGACACACAGTGTCTCTAACGGTTTTGGTGAGAGTCACACGATCTCTCTACCTTGTAAAATATTATAAAAATGTATAAAAGTTTATAATTTTTTTTTTATCAAAATCGTTAGGGTCACTGTATGTCTTCAGGACGCATGACTAAAGTGACTAAACATCCCGCCTTGAGCGGGATAGATCCGCTTTTAGGCTTCGTGTCCCACTGTCCCCAAAATACTTAGTGTCCCGCTTTCACAAATGAGAACACACGTAACAATAAATTTAAAAAAATTATGAAGTCAGCCAATCAGACATCGAACACCAGACTACACAAGGTTATTTTTTTAAATATTTGATCCATTAAACAATTTTACTTTCTTTTATTTTTTAAATCATTAAACATTTATTAAACTATCATAAACATGCGTTTTTTTAAACAGTAATAAATTCACATTGAGGGAATAAAATATTGGTCACGTTACTCATGACGGAATAAATACATTAAATACTAACAAATATTATGGATTGTGAATGTCTGATAGAAACGGTTATCGATTGCATAGGTTTTCGCTATTGCTGTACGTTGGAAATTATACTATTTTCCAATCAAAATTGGATATAATTGTTTTCTCAATTTTCTCAAACAAACCAGCGTTTCGGGCACTTTACAGGCCCCATGGTCATGGCTGATTAGTGAATGGTTATTCTTAATGGTTCTACCATGGACCAATAAGTCAAGGACTGCTAATCTCTGTACGACAGATCGTAGCACCGAAAAAGGTAAAAATTCCGCCGTGATATCTAGATGGCGCTGATCAACAGCTTGGAAGTAGTTTATATTATCTAAATGGTCGTGGGTATCAGTTAATTCCTCTTTATTATGAAATATAACCTTCTTGCCTTGTAATATTATTCGAATATTGACCATGAGCTAAAATTATTTTCTGATGTTTCATAAATATGCGTGTCAATACAGTCATGGCATTGTGTGTTATAAATTAATTTATACGTTAACACTTCCAAATATGGGTAGATGACGCGAAGAGCCTAAGCAAAATAAAATAATAGGCGGCACTATCCATTAAATTCCTTGCAATAACCGCCATCTAGTTGATTTGTTTATTACCACTAGAAATATGATAAATTGCAGCTCGTCAATGTAAAACAAATTAGTTACAAAAATATCTATTCGGTACTCGTCGCGACATACTACGTCGCGAGTACTAAATTCTCGACTACGCTGTCTTGAATCAAATAGCAGACTTCTTGAGTTATTGGTTCATGATTGTACTGAATATTATGATGTTTTAATAATTGAACTGTTACCATTCACTTTGCCGGACTGCCACGCAGAGGTCCCAGGTTCGATTCCCTAGCCGGGGTAAATATTTGTATGGCATAAATTTATTTCTCTCGTGAGTTTGGGTATAATTTGTGGTTGTCTATGTGTATGTCCATGGCACCCGCGACAAAGGGTTTCCCTAGTGCGGGGCTGTACCGGGTTCAATTCGCTGGTTTTAATTTCCCTATGAGGGTAGAAAATCAAATAAAGAATTCCGATAATTGAAATAATTATAATAAAAGAAAATAATTTTAAATATAAAGTTTAAAAAAACGGTACATAAATTTATTATGGGTCGTTCTAACGTGCTTTAAGACTTTAGGTTTTCCGCTTCCGAGTATGGTACTCCTCTGTATATTTGCCGGCGCAGAAGAAAGACCACAGGATGAGCAGCAATTGGCGGCTGTTCAGCGAAAATGCTTCGTCCTAGTCCGGACGTAGTCAAGCTCCAGGTCTATGAACCTGAAGGAAGCTCAGCAAAGGTAGCCTTCCAAGCCGAAGATAGTTTTCCAACCCGAAGGTAGTTTAACCCGAAGGTAACTCCTGCAACGGGCAACCAACTTGCAGTAACGGTCCTTTTGCCTCCGTCCTGAAAGGCCACAAACGGCAAAAGATAATTAGGGAAGCACCTACGTAGTAGTAATTGCCGGTGGCGTAACCAGAACGGAGTTGCAGTTTAAAATGTGTAAAAATAGATAAAAAATAAAATTTAGGTAATAAGACTAAAGGCCGAGACGTTTGCTTATTGCTAGAAAAGAATAAAAAACTAAATAAGCCAAAGAAAAAAATGTCTGGTAAAAAAATACAATTAAATTTGATCATTACAATTTTGATGACGCAATCTTCAAAATTTCTCAAAGCGTGTGGTACTATGGCTCGAATTTACGTTGTACATATCTATATAATCGTAGAAGGAGCTGAAATAACGACATAGTACAATTTGGTACAATACAAAACATGAAATTAGCGTTACAAGAGTTTTGTGCGTCATTCAACGTACCCTAAAGCGGGAACTTTCACTTACACTACTATTTAAATAAAGCAGAGTATTGCTTCGTTAAATATAAAAGTGACGCACTTTTGAAAATACGTTAACGGTTTTTTATATCGTAAGCGCGCCCAAGCTAAGCGTGGACTAGCTTTCGGCAGCCGCCGCCCGGCGCCTCCACTCTCTGCGTCTCCGACTTCATTCGGAAATGCAACGTAAGCTGCCATAGATTTAACCAATTTCGTCTATGGTAAATCATGGTTTTAATCTTTTATAATCATTTACTATTTAAAAATAGGATATATTTGTTGAAGATAATATTTGTGTTAAATTTTTAATAGTATTAAATTTAAAAAACGATTTATTCTAAAATGAATTCTACAACGTTGTAACTTTCCGTTACAGGCTATGTTGAGTGTGTGCGTTATTATTATTGTTATGACATTCGTTTATATTTTATGAGATTACTCCACTAATTTGTTATCATTATTAAGAAAAAATCTTTAGACCTGACAGGAATCGTACCTGCGTATTGTAACGACTTTTTTGCTGTAACGCCACCTGGTTATTGTTATATTTAACCAAGTCGGTGTTTACGAGTAACGTGCATTATAAAACACTTGAATCTTTGCTTAATTTTCTTCGTAAACCCTCTTACTTTACACCAAGATAAATTTCTATAAATTCCATAATTATGTTTTAGATACGCGCTGAGAGCTCTTTAAACAATTCGATGGGAATTACGTGAATGGCGTTATTCGCGCGCGGTTTGCCAACCGACAAAAGTTGGGCCGACGTTTTGTTAAACAAAAACGACACTCTTTTAGAGAAAAGGCAAAACACAACTTTTTTTATAATACCCAGTGACGGGACAAACAAATCGTGCGCCTGCTGGTAAGCGACAGTGCAGTGTCACTCAGAGCTTTAAATCACAAAGATCTGAGGGGTACTGCCACTGCGTATATATATACATAGTATGGTATGGCTTCGCATATCATAGTATGGCATATCATGGCACCTCACCATATACCGTACCATATACTATACCATACCATACGACCAATTTATCTGGCTGGAGCTGTCAAATATTGACAGCTGTAAACAAAAATTAAATCCTGTCTTTTTCAAAATGACTACTGTAACAAAGCTATTTTATACCATAGACTTTACTAATCAACTTTGTTTGTCATATAGTTCTCTAAAAATCTGCTAATGGCATTGACTCTTTTTACTTTATTTCTAAATCGCTTGAATGGTGACTACTATAACCTACTTTAATTTTATGAATGAATGTGTGAGAAACATCAGTACTATCGGGGTACTACCGATAAGTTTCTGGAAGTTGAGTCCTTCTGGGAACATTTGTACTCTTACTACCGCCGGTTAGAGTTAGCCTGGCGCCTTGTATTGTATACTGTGTACTTGGCAAGTAAAACCTGATGCCTCGAGTCTGGAAGTTTTTACTCAATTTGTTGACGTCATCAGTCCGACAAAGAACCCCTACACAACTAGATAGATGCGTTGAACTAAAATTTTGTTTAACGTTTGTCTAAGTCGTCGCTATATAATTATTCAGTATTTTCTATTGATAAACGCATATTTGAATAGGCCTTTTACGTATAAAATTTGGTAGAATTAAGAAACGAAATTCTTTAGCTGCTTATGTTCTTTTCTTAGGTACTTGTTTTGTATCCGTTTTGACAACGAATTCTCGCCAAATCGTTTAGCATTCATTTTCACTCGAGTGTACAATCGCAAATTCGTCTCTCATCATTTCCACGCCATCTAGCGATTATCCGTCTCCGTCACACGCAATTACACTTAGCTAAGATAGAAAAGAAAATGAATATTTATGTGTTAACTGAAATCAAACGAGCAATCTACATAAGCCCCAAGGATTCGGGTAAGTTCCTTGAAATTAATTTACATGAAATTGAACGGAGGGCTCCGCCGAGGTATTGGAATGTTCTCGAATCTGATACATCACGGACTTTATACAAACAACACAGCTCCTGTATCATTTGTTCTTCGGATATTACTTGTTCCTCGTATCAAGAGAGCTAGCTATACATTAGTGAAGTTGTCACCATTTAGACCACGGCAATTATTAAAGTTATTTTTATAAGAAAATTAATGGGTGCCTTGAAATTAATAGGTACTTGACAAAGGTCAAGGGTCGATTCTTAACACAACAACAATAACAACAAAATTTGTAAGAAATTTTTCTAATCAATTGAAAATTTGGGCCATTGATGTGCGTGAAAAGAGGCGTAATAATAATAATCAAGCAATTGTTAAACTTGCTATTATTTAAGTCAAAGGTCATTAAGTAAAACTTGTTGTCTTCACTATCGCATTAGGTACAACCTGTAAAAAAGCTGCGAGTTGGGATAAATACTGTGAATACAAAAATCCTTCGATCCGGTTGGATTCGAACCAAAATCTTTAAGCAAGCCGTGTCAGACGCTATGCCAACTAAGCCGCGGAACAAACCAGCAGACCTTACGAATTTTTCTATATACTGTTTTTGGTTTTTAACGACATATTTACCGTAGCGCCAAGTGAGTGCCTCCTTTATAGCTCCTGTATAGCGCCTGACTAGAAATGTTGACATTTTTCAAGTTGTTTTTTATTGAATGTCACAGTGAACATCATGGTAGTCAAACATCGTAGCATTCAGAAAAAAAACTTAAAAAATTATAATAAACATAATTATCATTACAAAAAAGTTTTAACTAGACCCGTAAGGTCCATCTGGGGTTAACTTAAATGAATAAGTGTGAACAGCTTTGCTCTAAGTCCAATCAGATGAACTACCCCCTATTGCCAAAGTTAATGGCAGCGTAACCGTATAAAAACTTTAATTTAGTATGTGCATCAAGTTAGAACAACAGGGGTTCCATCCACTTAAGTTTACGTTTGTCGTAAACCGGAATGAAAGGAATGCATAAACCCGTCGATTGGTTCGTCTGGTTTATTCCCGCTCTTAGCAAAGGTTACCAGTATAATATCTTCAGTGTAGTATCTTTAACTGAAAAATTTGGATTTACCACTTGCACCATTAACTAGAGAGAGAAATTTAAATATACTTTCGGTTTACAGTCTCTTTTGACTGTAAAAGGAAGTTTACGTCAAGGAATTCCGCTACTGTAAATTTGGTTTTTATAATTTTGTTTTTTTTTGGTTTCTAATAATTTAAACGAAGTCTCTGCCTACCCCTCCTGTGGGACTAGGGCGTGTGCTTGTGTATGTATGTAAGTAAGACTAAATATACGAAAATGTTAATTAATGTTTACAATCTAGATATAAGCAGTACAGAGTCACAGATCCTGAATCTAACTCTAGGAATTGTAACGGTTTTCTGATTTTTATTGAAAGATTTGTACATATATGACTTAGAAGTGAAAGCTCTTTTGATTAAATAAAACTGCAGACACACACTAAAACAATATATATTCTAACCGAAAAACAACTACATTCCTTCGGAGCCAAAACTCTTGACAGTTCTGGTGCGTTGTAGAAATTACCAACTTATTTTATTAATAGTTAGAATGAATGTTACTGTAATCTTAGAATAATAACGCATAGAATGATAGTTTCATAACAAACGAACTGTCACAAGCGAGGCATAAATCAAATTCATGTAGGCTAGTTTTAGTAGTAGGTTAATTTTCGGTTTTAGTGAATATTTATATAAAAATACAAGTTGAAAAGCGTTACTTCCTTGTGGAATGTGATGTTAGTATCTATTTTATGTTTGTCTGACGTATTTTTACACTCATTTACTGCACATTTCGTCATTTTTAGCTAAAATTCTTGATCTGTTCGCGGTGCAAGTTGACCTTGAGCACTGAAGGCCCGCCCGCTCGTGTAGGCCCATTGGGAGCGCTTCAATTTGCCTCACTTAGCGTGTGCGGACTAGGTTTCTATGCGTTATTATTCTAAGATTGTAATCATATTCCTTATATGTAAATTAATGAAACATTAAAATAACTACATTCCTATTGCCTATATAACAAAATAAACAGTATTTCATTTATCGATTTTATTTATGAAGAACACTAAAACATAACTACATAATTTAGTTACGAGTCTTGCAGCTTTAAAAATGTACTAATTTATCATTCATTTTTATGAAATCTAACAGAAGTAAAGAACATAATTGAAAGCAAAAGAAATACCTATCACGATTGTACACAAAAAAAAATCTTTTCAAAAGACAGATCATTACTGCGTTCCGGTTTTGATGGGTAAGGGCACCGATGAAACTACAGAAAGTCGTGGTGAAGGGCGGAGTGGCAGCGTTCCTCAGGTCTTTGAGATTTAAAACTCTGAGTGGCACTGCTGCAGTAGATGTATCGCGTACAACCAGTCACACGGCTTGTTTATCCCGTCACATGTTAATCATAATAACTTTTTTTTACCACCCTTAGAGGTGGAATATTTTCTTTGAACTTAAATGGGACCAATATTGAGGTACCCTATTTCCAACAAAAAAATAATCATGAAAATTGGTTTACAAATGTCGCAGTTATCGTGTAACATACATACAAAAACTAAAATTACTGCCTTCGTAGCCGAACGGTTACCATGCCGGACTGCCACGCAGAGGCCCCAGGTTCGATTCCCGGCCCAGGAAGAAATATTTGTATGGCCTACATTTTTTTCTCTCGTGAGTTTGGGTGTCATTTGTGGTTGTCTCTGTGTGTTTCCATGGCACCCGCGACACAGGGTTTCCCTAGTGCGGGGTTCCCTATGTTGAGTGTGTACGTTATTATTATTATTTAAAAAAAACTTGTTTATTAAATTCTCCTTTTTTGAAGTCGGTTGAAAATAAGGCAGGCCTTATGACTTCGGCACTCTGTTTGAGTGATTCGAGTATATTGCAACGCTGTTTATGAGCCGAAAATGTTGTTATCTTTTATATAAAAAGTTTCCTCATTTACAAGAAACCACAATTTTGTGAACTTTCTTCTTTACAGATACTTTCTTTTATGGTCATTGAAGACAAGAACAATGTCTTGAACAAGTAACTTTTTGTCATGACACGTCTTCCAAATACAAAGAAATTCCAACTGAAGCGAAACAAGTTTTATTTGTTAACCGACTTCAAAAAAAGGAGGAGGTTCTCAATTCGACTGTATGTTTTTTTTTTGTATGTATGTTACGCGATAACTCCGGTATTTGTGAGCCGATTGACATGATTATTTTATGTTGGAAAGAGTGTACCTCCAACCTCCATACTGGTCCCATTTAATTTTGAAGAACATCATCCACCTCTGAGAGTGGCTGTTCGCGCATGAAGATTCATTTTTATAAATAGGACCTAAATTTTATTTTAAGGAGCAATTATTTTAATGGTTTTGCCTTGAATTGGAGAAAAACAAAATCAACCAATCATCAATCATCAGTCATGAAAATCGGTGCACAAATACCGGAGTTATCGCGTAACAAACATACAAAAAAAAAACAAAAAACATACAGTCGAATTGAGAACCTGCTCCTTTTTTGAAGTCGGTTAAAAATATTTTCATTTCCTAACTATTTATAAATTACACGTCTTTTTTTCCAGTTTTTATGTGATGCTTCTTTTCTAATACAATATATCAGTACATCTTTATCTTAGCCCAGCGATTGGCAGTGAGGGCACTATATGAGGATGTCACAGGTTCGATTTCCAGCAGGACCAATTTGTAAAACGAACTTCTCTAAATTAGTTCTCATCTGGGCCAGAGAACAAAAAAGTAACGAGAACGAATACTCTCCGTCCCTACCTTGCTTTAGACACCGCACCTCGCCCCGCACATTGACTGCACGGCAACAAGGCTGTCAGCGAGCCGTTTTCGCGCTAAGACTTTGGAATCATCTTTGAATATACTTTTCACTACGAAACGAAACGTGTACGTTAATATATAACATCATTGTACGTTGCTATTTGTAATGGTCGTGAATTGTGCCGGCTGTTTATCGTCATCTAAAAACGGGATAAAGAGCGGAGTTCATCTTTCGTTTTCCAAAAGATGATACGAGGTAGATAAAAAAAACTTATGTCTTTCAGTTTGTGTCAATGTTTTTTCATTTATTTAGTGCAGAGTATTACATATGTAATAACAGTGTAATGAGACGCCTTGAGTTCGTGAACTAGTAGACAAGGGTTCTCGAATTTTCAATTTGTATTGCCGATAAATATGTAGTGAATATAGTAATTATTAACTAGGTAATAATAAAGTTGGACACGCAATTTCAAATACCTTGATTACCTTATTTAAAAGTACCTGTCCAAAATATAACATTTGTACATCATTTTTAAATAAATCTTCAATTTTATTCTAGTTAATGATTTAAGGAAAAATTAATATTATATTGATATCAGTACCTAATGAATATGGTAATAAGTAGTATATATGTATACAGATCTATATCCATTATTTACCTGTTACATGAAATACCTTGACCTTTACATGTATGTAATAACCGTTTCAAATTATATTCGAAATATGGCGCAATGAATAAATGAATATTCACGTATTAGGATTCCATTCATAAATTATAAATAACAGATTCACGTTAGAATTTGCGCTATGTCGCCGCTCCGACTACGGACCTACACACCCGCCGATGCATCTCTCTGTCTCACTTCATTTTTTCGAACGCTCTATCATGACCATTGTTTATTTTTTGTGAAATTACCAGTTTGTTATAATAATAATAATAATAACGCTCACACTCAACATAGCCCCGCACTAGGGAAACCCTGTGTCGCGGGTGCCATGGACACACACAAATTACACCCAAACTCACGAGAGAAATAAATGTAGGCCATACAAATATTTCTCCCGGCCAGGGAATCGAACCTGGGACCTCTGCGTGGCAGTCCGGCATGGTAACCGTTCGGCCACGGAGGCAGTTATAATTATTAACACAAAAATTTTTAGTTTTAGTATTCAATGTATAAAATCTTCTATATACGTATGATCATTACTTATACAATAAATTGTTTTCCTTGCTACACCACCCTCACAAAGCCACTTTAAACCAGACTTTCAAAAGTTTTTTCTCTGATACGACAACAGCACGATAGTACGAGAAAGTGATGGGTAACCCTACCACTCACACACACATTTGCGCGTGTGCAGATAGCGCCTTGCTGTATGTAGTAGTAGTAGGTTGTTACGGGGGTCTCTAAATAAAAGAAGAATACCCTTGTAAACAAAATTTATTTGGGCGCG